>NW_009952265.1:578002-588826 GCF_000747805.2 Chaetura pelagica
AGAATTAGAGTAATTAGAATGTATTGTTTGAGGAATGTAACATTGCCTCTGCTCATCTTGATTTTCATGGATTGGAGCACTACATGGTGCTTTTGGGAAGGCTCACTTAAAAAAAATTCTGGAGTGCCTTGAGTTATACTTCAGGTCGTGGCCTGAATTGCCCCAATTGCATCATCCAGCACAGAGCAGTACTTAGTGCATTCAAGTGCTTTCTCTTAGGACCTACAACTAATCAGCCCTTCACTTTATTTTGAAAGTGGCTCAGCCTGTTGGACTATCTTGGGTAATGTCTAGCATATGCCCATAGACCCAAAGCCCTCACAGAATGCAGCACATTGATAGTGTCTGCCTTTGGAAGGCAGAAGGAAGACTCAGCTTTTTCCATTGTGGCTTTCCATTTAAACCCATGTTTCCCAGCTGCTAGGCTGCTCCCCGACCCAAAGTAAAGTTTTGCAAGAAATTTTAACGGCTTGCTGAGCAATGAGGCCCAGTTCTTAGGGCACTTAAGGGACTAAAGGGTGATGGGGGTGCAGTCCTTCCTTCCAGGGCAGTTTGTAGGTTTTAACCAGTGACTGTTTAGTGCAAAACAACACAGCTTAAGATGCTCAGAGGATCTTTTTGTATCCCAAAGTAGTTGTTTCTTGATGAGTTGAAATCCTGGTGTGGATTTGACAGCTGCCCAGAAATAGCACCCAAACTGTCATGTCCCATTTCTCCCTCACATTTGGCTTTAGCCACGGATGTCTGAACGTTTGTTTCCACTTGGCTCTGCAGATGCCAGCTGGGTCACTCGCAGCTCTTAGGCAGAGGCCCCAGAAGAAGTTGCAGCTCCGGGAGACGTGGCTCTCTATCAGGAGGTGCCCCTCAGTGGAAGCTGCAAGTACCTGCAGCCTGTGCAGAGGTTCCTGCCTGAAACGGGGACAGGTCTCTTGGTGGGCAATCACAAGCCTTGCTTGCTATCCAGAATGCTGGATTTCAGTCTGTGGCAGGGACTGGCTACCTTTGTGGGGTGAAAATAACTCACACCATCGGGGACCTGACAGTGATGGAAAGATGAGGAAGAGCTATGCTTGGTGATGAAGGCTGCACATTATTCACAGGAGGTTTGCAAAGCTTAGGAAAGCTCTATGTGGGATGAGTTATTCCAAGCTTCACTGCCAGTGTCCCAAATCTGGGTTCTTCACCTGGTGTGCAGTAAGCCAGTAAACATTCAGATTTGAGATTATTTGTCTTTATTTCTAGTCTGCAGAGGGTGCCAGGCATTTAACATCAGCCAGCACACCTTTTGGGAGACAGGTAGGGTCCCATATAGAAAACAGTTGACAAAGGAAAATCACAACAAAATACGATTGGTTACCAATGATTCATCTACCACTCCTAGTGATACATATGCATCTAAGCTTTTGTTTAAAACATTTAGGGAGGTTACCAGATTAGCATGCTCATTATTCACAAAGAGGTGTGATTTTTAGCATTAAAATTAGCTGAGGTAACCAGAGTTTACACCTTCATCCTATCAGCTGCCACTAAGTTCTTACCCAGTCTTGCTCAGTTTTTCATCCTGTTATGGGTCTGCTTCTAGACAATAGTTTACCATGAAATATGGTCTCGTGCATCCAACCATGGGGACCCTCCATTCTTCTTGTTATGGTTTTCAAAACAGAGATCATCATGGTCACCCAGTTTGTAAATATTTAACTCTTCCCTGCCAACATCACTGGTCCAGCCTCTCAACCCTGCTTTGCAGGATTTCCCATCCCAAGTACTGTTCTGCCTCAGAGAAGCTGTAAATAAACCCTGAGCTTACTTTCACACTTATATCTCACATAGGCTTAGCCTTTCTGTGACAGTTAATTTCTTTCAGGTTCCTTCTCCAGTCAGCTTAAGAAGCTCAGTTGCTTTCTTGTTAAGTATCAAGCTCAGGCTTCACTACAGGTATGTTAAGCTTCCTGAAGGGATGGTAGCAGGACAATCTTATACTATGGTTAGGACCAGTGATCTCTAACCTATAACACTTACTTGGTAAGTTTGACAGGGCAAGTACACGACCCATCACAGAGAAGTCTACAACAAGAAAAAAACCATCCCAAGATTCTAAATTGTCCAAACTTCTAAAAAAGAATTCTGCTGGTGGAAACAATGGGTAGTAACAAGCTTCCAAGAGTTTATTGTTCCAGTGTGAGGTTTTCAGTTGAGAATTGCCCTGAAGAGCTGCAGTAGGTAGGTTTTTCTGTCTTCATGTGCAATTGGAAAACACCCACTTCCTAACTCAGTTGGCTTAATCCCATTGCAGTCAGGTTTATTTGATGTTTCTCCATTAGCTAAGTACTGCTGATTCCTCCAGCACAATATGCCTTATTGCAAGGAGCAAAAAACCACAGGAGCAGACTGTAGTGTTAGTGACATTCTCTGCCACTGCCCTTTTGCTCTTGTGGAGCATTTTGTTTTGCTGTGGAATAGTAACCAGGCTTCACTGACAAGAGGCAAGGACAAGCATGACTGAGGAAAGGGAAACCACTTTGACTTCATCATTATCCTTAAGCTCTACAAACTGCCCTTTGATGATTGATGGTCTGATGCCTGCACATCTTCATTCTTTTTTTGGCTTTTCCTTGCCTCTCTGATTTATTCTGGGTGAAGAAGCTCCCATAAACAAAAGGCAAATGTCTCAGCATTGATTCCACATTGGGAAGTGCTATTTCAGTTGCTAGGGGATCTGCTTAAAAAACAGGATTTCTATTTCAGGTAGTCTTACAATGCGCTGTTCTGCTGTTTCTGCTAATTTTCCAAAGAATAATACCGTGGTTTTATCTTCCTATTAATATCTGGGGGAAGTCTTTATTAGGACTTATGGCTGCTTGAGAACTAAATTCACATAGAATCACAGAATGGTTAAGTTTGAAAGGGACCTTAAAGATCAGCAGATTCCACCCTCCCTGCTATGAGCAGGGACACCTCACACTAGACCAGGCTGCACAAGCCTTATCCAACCTGGCCTCAAACATCTCCAGGGAGAAGTAATCAACAACCTCTCCTAGGCAACCTATTCCAGCACCTTACTACCCTCATAGTGAAGAATTTCTTCCTGATGTGTAACCTACTTCTACTCCCTTTCAGTTTAAAACCATTACCCCTTGTCCTATCACTACCCTCTCTGGTGAAAAGTCCCTCTCCAGCTTTCCTGTAGCCTTCTCTTCTCCAGGCTGAACAGCCCCACCTCTCTCAGCCTGTCTTCATAGCAGAGGTGCTCCAGCCCTTTGATCATCTTCATGCTCCTTCTCTGGACCCTCCCCAACAGCTCCATGTCTTGCCTGTGCTGAGGGCACCAGAACTGTACACAGAACTCCAGGTGAGGTCTCACCAGAGCAGAGCAGAGGGGCAGAATCACCTCCCTGGCCCTGCTGGCCACACTTCTTTTGATGCAGCCCAGGATGTGTTTGGCTCTCTGGGCTCCAGCACACACTGGTGGCTCATGTTGAGCTTCTCATCAACTACCACCCCCGAGTCCTTCTCCTCAGGGCTGCTCTCCAAGCCATTCTCCCCCCAGCCTGTATTTGTGCCTGGGGTTGTGCTGACCCAGGTGCAGGACCTTGCACTTGGCTTTGTTGAGCTTCATGAGGTTGGCACTGGCCCACCTTTCCAGCCTGTCAAGATTCCTCTGTTAGAGTAAGCTAATTCTCTTATCCTCAAGGTGACTTTTACAGTGGGACTTAGATTGTTTTGCCCAGGCCATACACATGTCATCAGCCATAAGAGCTACAATGCACCATCCTCTAGAAGCTGCTCCAGTGCTGCTCTCCGAAAATCTCTTGAAACCTCTAAGCACTGCATTTCTATCATCAATAACAGACATCTAACCAAATAATCTCCTTAGCAGATTGCAGACAAGCACCCTTTCAGTATTTCCAGTAATTAGTATTAAATTAAGTGTAGTTTTAGATGGGAAGAGGGTGGGAGAAAGAGCCAAGGAATTTAGTATTGGTTGAAGGTGCAGTATGGACAATCCTGGAACCACTAATCAACATAAACTATGGGACAAATTTATGTCTCTGTGGGGTAGATTTTTATTTCTGCTTGTCTTGCTCTGTGGGAGACAGTGCTCAGATGGAAGGAAAATTTGGGTATTACATCTACCATACCTGCCACAGACTTCAGGCTCTCTTATACTAGTATAGGGCCATGCAGGCTGTATATTTACTACAGACAGGTTCTTGAGGCACCCCAGCTGAGCAGTTCCAGACAATTCTGTGTCTAAGGGAAATGGTAAAATGTAAACAGAAACTTTCCATATGTGGTCTAAGCCAGAGACAGCTACTAAAATACAGCACCTGTGTGCGTGGTCACATGCTACAGAAGAAAGTGTCTGCTGTACCCAGTGAGTTTTTCCATTGCTCTGAATATGAGATTACCTTGGAAAGCAGTAACTGTGCTACAAGAGTATAACCCAACTCAGTGCCAGGAGCATCCATGATGAAACACAGGCCTGGTGAGAAGCTAATAATTTTCTCTTTGTTGCTTACCCACCCACCCCCCCACCCACCCCCCTGCCCAATTTAGGAAATACCATACAAAGAGGAATTAAGGTGGATGTGCTAGAATAGGAAAAGGACCCATGGATACTGTGACTTGACTGACCCAGTGTGTCAGCCCAAGGAAGAAAAGTGAGCAGAAAGAGTAGTTTCTCAGGCATCTCCATCCACCTTAGTCAGGCTCAGCTTCAGGGCTCCTCAAGGTCTGGCCAGCAACAGCCTAAACATTTTCCCAAAAATCTTGACCTACCTAGAACATGAGCATCATTACTTGGTTGAGAGGCACCTGCAGGCCTGTCCTTTGACCCATGGACTGCCTAGAAAACTGAGAGGAACTCTTTGATCCAGTCTCTCCTATGATGCTATGGCTGGCAGGAGTCTGTGTGTGTCCAGCAATTGCATTTATTCTTGTTTCTGACTGCAGAAGAAGCTTCCTGCGTTTCTGCTGAGCAGCAGGGAATCCACCACGCTGAGGTTGTGGTGTGGATGGGGATGGCATTGCCACCAGGCACATGTTTTGGTACTATTAACCATACTCCTTTTTGGTTTGCTCCACAGATCCTGTGTGGGAAAGAGATCCCCCGCTGGGTGAACCGCCTGGCCTACTTCAGCTCCTGCATCCCCTTCCTCCAGAGCTGCCTCCCCAAGGAGTGGCTGACCCCAGCAGCCCTGCAGAGCCACATCAGCCTCGGCCTCCACAAGGAGGAGCAGGGGGACACAACAGATGAGGAGTCCCCCTCTACCTCCACGGCCCCCTCAGCCTCAGGCACCTCACGAACCTGCCGGCACACCCGGGTCTGAACTGTGCCCTCAAATAACATCCTCCTCCTCTCTTGTACTATTGCTTTCTAACACATTTTTGCACACCTTCATTTCTCCTCCTCTTCACCGGACAATGCAGGGGAGGGAAAACTCTTTCTACTAAGGAGGTGAAACTTCAGTCCCTTTACCAGGGACTGGCACTACAGCTGCTCAGCAAAATGACTGTGAACCCCAACACTGAACTGGGGAGCGTGGCAACTAAACAGGACTCTCCTCCCAGGGCCCCCATGCTCCTCAGTCCAGAGAGTATGAGAGCATGTGTATGGGCAGAGACACACCAGACTGAGATGTTCCTTCTCTGGAACTGTTTTAACTTTTTATCTCTTCCCCCACCCACATGAGCCCAGCAGCCCTGCCCTGTTCTGGCTGGGGCTTATGGCAAATTTCCTCCCCAGACCCAGTGAAGGAAGCGGAGCCAGAACTCAACCTTCTTGTCTTTTAGACCAGCAATGAGCTCCACTCAGTCCCTCCCTTTTGTAATTATCAGGTTTCTAACTCACGTGAAGGACAAATGAAAGGTGCTGCTGTTCTAAACCACTAGTTTTCAGTACTCAAATTTAAGAGTTCAAATGACTGTCCTGCTCTTGAAAATAATAACAAAGAACCTAGAATATGAATGTGTTACCGTGGCTTTTCTTTGGGGTCAAAAAGAGGATGGGGCAGTGTTTACAGGCAGCTACTTAGTGAGTGCAGAGATGACTGTTGACCATATTGGTGCTTTTTGGCACAGACCCCTCTCAGTTTCCCTATTTCTAGGCAGTGTTCCTGGTTTCCTCTTTTTCCCCATATTCCCTGGGGAATCTCTCTCCTACCTGACATTTGCTGGCTGTCTTTGGGGAAATGGCCCTCTGGAGCAGTAGGAAGAGAAGAGGGAATCTGTTAGGAAGGTTAGTATTTCCTTCAGTTTTTGATCTTGCACTTGCAGACCTAAAATGTGGCTCCTGAGCCACCTTTCCCCAGCCTATTTTTGAGCCAAGCCAAGAAGGTAAAAATAAGTGGTGAACCCAAAGAATGTCAGCCTGTTTCCTTCTCTTCTCTTTTGGTATGTGGAGGAGGAAACCTAGGGCCAAATCAGGAAAGCATGGATGACCCTTCCCATGCATGAGCCACCATGGTGCCTTCTGTTATGTGCACTATTTCAGTGGCATAAAAAATGGGCATAGCTGGCTGGCTCACTGGCCTCTCCAGGCAGACAAGAATCTGGTCCTTGAATGTATCTACACTTATTCTGACAACTAACAAAGCAGAGGAGGAAAGGAAAGGTATACCAACTCTTCTACTCAATTACCTCAATAGGCGCTCCAGTCAGACCACGTAGGAAAGAATCAAATGGGAACTACAGGCCCCCTTTCTCCCTGGCAGCTCCTCTTGGCTACACAAAGGAGGATGAAAATGGACAAGGCACAGTGTTGAGAGGGGGTTGCCATATTAGAAATGCAGTTCTCAAAGGCCACTATCAAGTCAGGACTTCCACCCTCCACCCAGGAAGAGCTACAAGCCCTTAAGATGGGTGGTTGTTTCCTTTTATTGGTTGCAATAGCATGCTAAGTCCAACCAGATGTTTCTTTAGCTCACATATGCAGAATTGTGTGCTTTCAGGGCTGAAGGTCTTGGCTATGATGTACATCACGTCCACACAGGCAGTGCTTTATGGTTTGCTACATGTGCACACTCTTAGTGAAGCAGGAGGCTTTGGAAAGATCTGTTGGATGGAAATATAACTCAGGATGATCTCACTCCACTGTCCCCTGAAGTGATGCATGTTCAGGCAACAAAACCTTTACAACATGCCTCTCATTTTCATCCTCTGAGCAAATTGCTGTAAGGTCTGTGTTTAATGAAAGTCATGTTCCTTGTTAACCTTGGCTATTCACAGCCAGTGCTGCATTGTGAGCAATTCTGCAGCTCCTGGTATCCAATCCAGCACCAGTCGTGATTATTCCGGCTAGTCCAGGGATGTTTAATAAGATTTCCATCCCCTTCTCCTGCTGCCCAGAAAAAACATTATGCAATGTACTGTAGCACTGCTTATTCCCCTGCAGTCATGGTCATTGCAGCCTAAACCAGTGGTGCAAGCTCCATTTGTCTGAAGTTCCCAGGAAGCCTGCCAACAGCCAGCGGCACATTACGTGCAGTGAAATTTTAAAATCTCTTTTTAGATCCTTCTCTGGAGGAAACTGAGAATAGGCTTTCCCAGAGCTTTTCTCTAGGCCAGGGAAACTGCAGTCAGAAGCACCTGGTTCCTGATGTAGCAAAAGCCAGCCAGCCATCACCCCCGTGTTTCCACTCCACACCTGAGCTCCAGATCATGTATGCATGAAGAAACAACCAGGGCTCCAGAGATGAGTTTCACACAGAAAACCCTCACACAGTATTTCAACAAGCGAAACACTTACCTGTATTGTATTGTAACCCAGACAAAAAAGCTGCGTTCAGCCTCCCTGGGGACATGAGTACATGCTTGGAAGTACGGTGAGCAACACTTGGGGTGACCTGTCCATGTCATAAAAAACAGATGTTTTTTTATCCACTCTTATGTTTGTCTATGGGCTTATGGCAGCAGGGGTCACATCGAGGATGCATCAAAATTCTGTTGTAAATCAAAACCAGAATATATTCCAATCTTCAAGAGTTTTTTTCCCACCCCACAAAGGGAAACTGGAAATAAAATATACGTTGATTATAGCTTTACCTCTGTAATTTAACAGCATTTTAGTTTATTAAACATCAAAACATTTTAAAAGTCTGATTTACTGTTGATCTCTGGCACAGCATAATTGTTTTAGGCACTTTTCTTATCCTTCAAAGTATTACAAAATTATTGTTATTATATAATTATATGTTTGTATTTAGTTTCATATTTGCTTTCTCTTGCTGTTTTAGAGCATATCACCATGGGGAATTTCTAGATACCAACAGCTGCCAATAAAAACGAAATATCAACTTACGAACCTTAATGAGAACACCCCACAGTAGAGGCACAAGCGCTTTTAGTGCCCTGGAGTGAGCTGGAGTGAGAGGGCACCAACCCTGCTCATGTGTGTCAGCAGCTGTGGGTTATTTCCCTAACTGAGGACTGATAGTACTCAGGTGGGACAGGGAGACCAAAGCTGAGGTTAGCCTCACTCTGTAGTATTAGAGTTACAAGATAAACTGTTTCTGGAGAAAGTTAGGGGGAGAGGAAAGAGATAATACTTCTTCTCAGGATGTTTGCAGGTAAATAGTTGTCTTCTAGTACCTCAAGGGGCCTACAGGAAAGCTAGAGAGTGAATGTTTACAAGGACATGTAGCAATAGGAGAAGGAGTAATGGGTTTAAACTGGAAGAGGGTAGATTTAGATTTGACGTTAGGAAGAAATTCTTTAGTGGGGAGAGGGTTGAGACACTGGAACCGGTTGACCAGGAAAGTTGTCTCATTCCTGGAAGTGTTCAAGGCCAGGTTGGAGGGGGCTTTGAGCAACCTGGTCTAGTGGGAGGGGGTTAGAACCAGATCATCTTTAAGGTCCCTTCCAACCCAAACCATTATATGATTCAAACTCTTAATTTCAGGTGCTTACTTTTACTGCTCAGGGTTGGTTTTTTCAGTTGTGAGTCTGAGATTTGAGGTTTTTCTTTCAAATGCTCAGGAAGTTTAAAAAGGGACAGTCGTGCTTTTAGAGGTGCTGAGTAAGTTGGTTCCCCAGCTCTGAGCTTGTGATGAGTTCATCTCAGTCTCAGCATTGGGTAGGGGTGAATACAGACCTGTCCTCTTGCTCTTATTGCTCCCAGCATTTCTGGAATTCAGACCCATATTATCTTTGTGTTATTGAGCTACTGAAGAAGCAGTCATCTCCTGCTATGTTATTTTTAATTCTTCAGTTCTGTTTGTTTGTTTCTTGGCTCTCAGAATAGGTTTGTGGCCCCTGAATTGCAATAGTTAGCTTATCTTATTATTATATGCTTGACTTCCTTCTCAGTTTGTACATATGTGGTGGGTTATTGACATGTTCAGAAAACTTACATTAAGTACCTCCACCAAATCCTTGATGTGATGAATGGAGAAGACCAAAGGAAGTAATCATCTGTGTTTCATGTTTCAAATGGTTTTAAATTACTCTTTGTGTTAAGGCAGCAGGTGCTCTGTTCTACTCTGTCCCTGCTGTGCTCACCATCCAGTTGGGTTGGAAAGGCTGTGTAATAACTCAGGAAAGCATTTAAAAGAGGAGCATTCATTCTCCTAGTTCCACTCTGCCATTGCCACAGGCTACCAGAACATGGCAGAGCCTTTGGCTACAGTAATATGAGAAAACATCACAGCCTGTGCCTGGAGAATATGTGCTCTTACCTCTAACATGTCAGCATTCTCCCTAACGTGTCACTGGGCAGGTGGTTGTAGCTGAGAGGTGTTTGAGTGGCTGGCATGGCACACTTATTTACTAGCAGGAACAAATGATTAATGGCTTTAAATCTCAAGAGCATGACAGTCTGTTAGTGCTGTTGTAGCCAGCTTTGTTTTGAAAAGGCTATAAAAGCTTTTGGGGGTCCACTGTGATTGGGAAAAGGGGTATCAATGCAGGAAAACAGACATTATGGTCATGGCAATATTCCTTCCTTAGAAGTCCAGGCTACAGAATTAAAGACATGGCTAGTAGCCAGGCCTACACAACTGCTTTAATTATTGAGCTTTGATGGAAAGTTCAAAATGGCCCTCAGTGAGGTGTGTGTGCACCTCCAGAAGCTAGTGGGGACTGTGTGCAGCTTAACAATATTGATCTGGCTTGTCTCTTGTTACAAGTGAAGATTCAGCTGGCTAAGCTGTGTCCATCCACTGTGTGAACACTAACACAGCCTTCAGCTCTCACTGGAGGTGGCAGAGGCTGCATATGTTTGTCCCTGCCAGGGCACTCCGTGATTAATGATTCTGAATGGCAACATGTCCTGCTATTTCAGCCCTGCTCTGCCTCCCATCCTGCCAAGGCATCCCAGGTGTAAGCTGCAGAAGCTCTTGGTTTCTCCACTGTGTTCTTGGACACGGCCTCTTGTGTCCCTGAGATGCCCCTGACCTCATTCTGCAGGCTTGCTTTCCTGATGGGTGGGGAGGTGAAACCTCTGGCTCTGTTGTTTTACACAAGCCAGGTCCTTTTACCAAGTGCCCCACAGCATCAATGGAAGCTCAGAACACAGAAAAGTGCTGGGAGTCTGGGTAAAGTCCTCTCACTTGGAAGTCTCAGTAATTGTTCGGCACAAAGCCTAGGCGTGCTCAGCGAGGTGGGCAATCCCGCCTCTGTGAAGTGTGTCTCAGCTGCTGGAAGTCCTTACAAGGCAGGTGTACGCACTGCTAAGTATTCCCTAGCGCTCAGTGTTCTCCAGCCGTCAGTACCTGGAGCCCTTCGGCAGGAGGGGCGGCCCTGGCCCTGCCCCGCCGGGGGAACACCCCCCGCCTCTGGGAACGCTGCGGCAGGCCGCCCCGGTTGCGCGGGGGTTTTGTGATTATA
>NW_009952265.1:589173-604662 GCF_000747805.2 Chaetura pelagica
CGGGTGGGGCTGCAGGGACAGGGGGTGGGGGAGCCGGGCCCTCGGGGCACGGCCCGGAGCTGCGGGGAGCTGCAGGTGTGTGCCCGTGTGGGTGTGGGGTGTGTGTGTGCCCGGAGAGCAGGGCCAGGGCAGCCCCCGCCTGGCCTCCCCCCGGCTGCCGCCCCGCGGTGGCCTCCGGAGGTGGGGGAGAGGCGTCAGGGCTCTGCTCTGAGAGGTGTTCCTAACTATAAAGGTGAGGGGAGTGCAGCTCGGCGTTTTCTCTTTAAAGTGTTGCCGGTGTGGCTGCCTGACTTCAGCTTTTCAGCGGGTTTTAAGCTGCAGCAGCAGTGTTGGTCTGACCGTTTGTGCGTCTAAATAAACAGAAAGGATTTGGGTTAAATCAGTTGGTAGGTTGTCCTTAAAGTGATCGGTGCGGCATCATTATTTAGAGTAGTCGATGTTAGGAAGGATCAATCGAGTCAAAGGAATGAAACAAAATTATAGGATGGACAGTGTCATAGAACGCACTTGTTTATGCTAAGTACCTGTGCACATTAGAGGAAGACTTAACTCAGGTGCACTTATGGATAAAAACTCAGGAAGGAAGACAGAAGCAGCAGCCAGAACAGTGTGGTGACAAGATACTGCTCATGCAATTCACGCCCCATTTTCCATACATACAATTGGTTTAGAAAAAATAAGGACATTTCAAGGTGGATAAAGAGTAGGGCAAAGGGTAATTTCAACTTTTTTTTTAACACTACAAGAGAAATTAGAGTCATTCTCCTCAAATCTTCTGCAGCCTCTGAAAAATGGAGCAGTCCAAAGAGTGACAGCAATGCGTGTTAGAGTTAAAAAAGTTTAAGGCCATTTATTTTAAAGTGAAAAGATGGAGGTTCTAGATTAAGTACTCTAAGTGGAAATATTCATGCTTTGAATGCTTTTCTCAAAATATTACTAAAGACATTTGTGAGAAACAGAATCAGATTTTAAAAACAAACCCACAATCTAGTGTGATACTACATCAACTGCGTGAATCATTTGCATGAGCAGCTCCATTCCCTTACACTGCAGACAGCCTCTTCATATAACATGTTTCATCTTTGTTGGAGACATGGACAATGAGATTGAGTGTATCCTCAGCAAATTTGTTGATGACACCAAGCTCTGTGGTGTGGTTGAAACCCTAAAGGGAAGGGAGAGACCTTGATAGGCTCAGTGGCCGGTGGGCCAGTGCCAGCCTCATGAAGTTCAACAAGGCCAAGTGCAAGGTCCTGCACCTGGGTTGGTGCAACCCCAGGCACAAATACAGGCTGGGGGGAGAATGGCTGGAGAGCAGCCCTGAGGAGAAGGAGTTGGGGGTGGTAGTTGATGAGAAGCTCGACATGAGCCACCAGTGTGTGCTGGAGCCCAGAGAGCAACTGCATCCTGGGCTGCATCAAAAGAAGTGTGGGCAGCAGGGCCAGGGAGGTGATTCTGCCCCTTTGATCTGCTGTGGTGAGACCCCATCTGGAGTACTGTGTGCAGTTCTGGTGCCCTCAGCACAGGCAAGACATGGAGTTGTTGGAAAGGGTCCAGAGAAGGGGCATGAAGATGATCAAAGGGCTGAAGACAGGCTGAGAGAGTTTGGGCTATTGACCCTGGAGAAGAGAAGGCTCTGGGGAGACCTTATAGTGGCCTTGCAGTACCTGAAGGGGCTACAGGAAAGCTGGTGAGGGGCTTTTCACCAGACAGGGTAATGGTAGGACAAGGGGTAATGGTTTTAAACTGAGAGGGGGTTGCCTAGGGGAAATTGTTGATTCCTTCTCCCTGGAGATGTTTAAAGCCAGGCTGGATGAGGCCTTGTGCAGCCTGGTCTAGTGTGAGGTGTCCCTGCTCATAGCAGGGAGGTTGGAACCTGATGATCTTTAAGGTCCCTGCAACCTTAACCATTTTGTGATTCCGTGATCGAGTGCAGTGTGATAGCTGTTTAGATACCCCACTGTATGCATATGTACCTAAAAGGCTGTCCAAAACTTTGCTGATTTCATGCTTAGACTGAATTTATTTGCTTTCTGCTTTTTAAAGTATTTTTTGGTTTTCTTGAGTGCTCTGACATTATTCTTGTGTGTTCTGACATTAATAACACTTTTCTTGTATGTTTAAGGTTGGACATAGTTTTAGGTTGTTAGTCCTGTTTATGTAATTACTTGAGGTTTGTGACTTCTCTTTCAAAATCGGAGCAACCCAGGCAGTTTAGTACACTCCAGCTCAATTTAACCTCCATACATGGTTTTGAGAAAGTATTACATGACTAAATTATAGGTTCTTAGAGGTGGTGAGCTGGTGGAGGAAAAAAGTCGCCATAGCTTTTCAAAAAGAAGTGTCTCAGATTTGATAGGTTAACTATTATAGTAGATGAGCAGATATAACTGGTACACGAGATCTTGACTTTGATAATGCTTTCTACATTACCTTCCTTGTGAGGATTGAACTCTGGAGAAAGTATGGCAAAGATGTGCTTCCTAGCATTTGTGTTCTCAAAGAATTGAAACAATATTATGAAATTATGTTATTTGGTACCTTCCAAATTGAATGGTGTCTTAGGTGAGATGGGTCCTGCAGAAATAACGTGGGCTGTAATACTGTGAAAAATGAGAAATGTCATTATAAGAAACAGAAACTTGTCAAAAGGTAAATAAAACATGCCAGGCTGCTCGGTCCTCAGCTGGAGTAATTTTCCAGCTTTGTGGTGTCATTGTAGAGATGATGAAGACAAACTGTAAAGCCTAGAGTAGAGCAACATAAAAGATTCAGCAGACAACCCATTGATAAGGAATGCTTGAAAGAACTGACTTAGTTTATTTTAGAAAATTCTGAGAAGTTCTCTGTGTTATATATTTGGAGTGTTGATTGCTTTTCATGGTAAAGAAAGTACCAAAATAAATGAGCTTTAGATCAGATGCTAGGAAAATATTACTCTTCATTAGCACAGAGCACTCGATACATACTTAGGGTTTTTAAGGAAAGGTTAAACAACCATCTGGCAATGATGGTGTAGATTTTCCCAGTTCTGCTTCAGTACTGAAGGCAGGACTTCAGCTTCACATTCCAAGGTAGACCTGTGTTTGTCCTTCTGGCCCTTCTGGTGTTTTTGCATGATTTGCCACAGGTCAGAGCAGACATATTTGAGACTGGTTTCTTTGATTTTGTACCTCCTCATTTCATTCCATTTCTGTTACTGCAGAGACAAAATTATATAGGAAAATGTTCTATTATATTTCTTTCCACAGTTTCATGTCTCCCTACCTTAAAATTATTCTCCTCTATGAATACTTTAGAATGTTTCTGTGTTGCTACCCAAAGGTTTCCCAAGGAGTTAGAAAAAGGAAAATTCATGCAATTTTTGGCAGTTCCATGGCTGTGTGCTGGACTCTGAAAGAGTCTCTGAAGCTGAGCAGAATTTTCATAAAAGATTGATTACAGCAAAAAGACACTGAATCTATGCACAGAATCAGCTGGAAGATGCCTTTGTAACCTTTAAAATTATCCTGAATTTGTTAATAAAACTGAAACCAAAGGTTTCTGTTATTTTCTTGCATCCTGTATGTAATTTTTTTCATCAAACAGGTACAGGACTTTATTCTTCAGTACTGCTGAACTTTTCATCAGTACCATCTTTTATTTTGTGGGGAAAAAGATCAAAGCGCTTCCCTTTTTACAGTGCATATTGGAATGAAAAATCCCTGTGCTGCTTTTTCTAAAGGCTCCAAGGTTAAAGAGATCGTAATTTGAAGACAGATTAGTATCTTATTATACATATGCATGCACACACAAATATATATTAAAATATTTCTTACTTTTTAGTGTAAATTATCTTGATCTTTTTTTCTTCTTTTTGGGCTTGGGGCTGTTAGAATACTTTGGTGGAGAAGGAATTTTCTTGTTTGATCTTGAAGCCTCAAACTGACAACTGCTTTCAGAGGAAGATGTGTAAATCAAAGTTTTCAGTCATACTTCTCAAAAGAGAAGATGGGGGTAGTTTGGAACAGTGGAAGGTTTTTCTGTGAATGTTGCTAAAAATCTATTTCCATCAGTTTTTGTGCACACAGACTGTACTACAATGCCATCTACATTGCTGCCTTGAACAGTGCAAGTTTACTTTGATAAACTGTTTGTCAAGAGACGCCAAGAGTGCATGTCAGGTACAGGACAAGAGAAAAGGTTGGATGAGAGACAGTCCCTGACAATGCAGCAGCGATGTGGTCAGTGCTTCCAGGCACCATTAGAGAACATTAGTGGCATCTCAGGCCCTTGGCAATGAACCAGTAGTCTCTCAACTTTTTTGACAAACAGAACAAGACACCTTTCCCATGCATCAGGACATGAAATTATGTGGATTAGTTTTGTTCGCTGGTGAAGCCCTGACCAATGCTCAGAAATGTTTTACAAATATTGTGAAGTGATATTTTGCTGTGCTGCAAGACACTGAAATTTAAGATTTTACAGGGTTAACCTGTAGGGAAACTATGCTTTTATAATTTAGATTTCCAAATTTAAGTTTCCAAAGCTTTCTTTAAATGCAACATTCCTAATTAATTTCATAAAAAGCTGCTGGTGTATGCTGAATACAAGGCACAATGGAGGATCTGGCTATAAAAGATGATATGAACACTGAGAAATATGGAAAATTCTTCTCAGAAGTAATCATGTTTCTGAGATCTATTGTTGCCATCAGTGTGTAGAAATGGTTACTACAGTATCTTTTGATACTGTGCGAAAAAGGATTACTACAATGAGCATTTTTCACTTTTAGATATGTCTGTTACTGTTAACATCATTCACATGATCACCTGGAACAATTAGTCATATTGAATTGCAGAACTTCTACTAATGTCTATTGGTTGATGTAACTTTACAATAAAATTTGACATATGCGGAACAGTTGATTGGAATGTTAATATGCTTTAGAGAGATAACCAGAAGTTAACATTTGCTCATGAGCATTCTGATTTGTAGGTAAGTTGCGATTGCCTCTAAAAGTTCACAAGTATTGCATTTCTAGCCAAGAAAAAAAAAATTAAATTCTAAAACAAATTTTGTAATGCTTGCTCCCAATCAGTGACTCACAGAGTGTCACTTTATGCTTCAGTGGCATGTATTATAAATATTTGGTCTCTAAGCTTATGATGAGATATGCCTTCAACTCCTGCTGTGCTTCTGCTTTGCATCTCCTGTTCATCTGTGTGTGTTTGAGTACATAGTGGATTGTGGAGCTGTTTCTGACAGAACCACTTCCTGGAACTGTTTGTGCCAGAATGGAAGCCAGCGTGTTTATGTTGAATGGACTTGTGTGAGATCCAATTTGTGCAGTCTGAATTAGATGACTTCCATCCTTCAGTTGATTGTCAGGCCTCAAAATTTCTGAGCTCATCTTTTGAATCAACTCCTTAAACTTTTCTTTTGATTCTTAATCTTTGAATACTATTTTCCAGATAAGTGTTAGACAAACAAATAGACACTCTTCAGTACTTTAGCCCCTCATTTCATTTTAAAACGCAAAACCAATGCATTTGCATTAGGTAATGCTGTTAGAATGGACTAATTCGGTGCTCAGGGGAGCTGAGGTTCTGTGTTGAGCTTCAGAACAGGAACATGAGTACAGAGTTGCCTGTTTTCACTTTGTGTCTTTAGGCCTGCTCTGAGACTCCACCTTCCTCAAGAGATGGTGAAGGCAAAGATGTAAAATTAATGTTTCCTCTGTAGTACATTTAGTCTTCATCCCCTGTCCAGTGTTGTCGATAGGGAGGTATTACTTGACTAGTAGTGTGTTCTTTTTATGTTCTTTATTGCAGATTTCAGTTCATTGCAGTTTTGAGCTGGGCCTAACACATCACAGGAACACCAGGTTGGCAGGAGATGCAGTTTCCCATTGTAGTGTACCTTGGCTAGTTTTGAAGCTGTGAGTAACAGGAATGAATTTTAATAAGGAATGGAAAATTTGGCTTTTAGAAGCTTATCAATAAAGAGAAGGTGGTGTTCAGAGGCAGCAGCTTGACCACCAGAGCAGACTTGGTTTTCAAACAGCTGCAGTTGCTGAGTAAATTCCTTTGTCATCCGACCAACCCAAGCAATGTGTGTAATACAAGATGACAATGCTGTGGCTGAAAATGCCCCTTTTTTTGCTAATGCTCACGTTGAGGAACATATGGGTTTCTGTCTCTTCTGCATTGTTCTTAGATTGGTTTCTATTAACTGAGTTTTGTGTGCTTTCCAACCTGTTATGAAATGGATATTTTACAACAAAAATATTTTATTTTGTTCCCAAGACATTGAATGGTAGGATTGAAGTGATACACAGAGTTTTTGTTGTGCTCTGGCCTGTAGCCATTCATGTTTGAAATCTTTAAAATCATAGCTTCGACCATACTGTTGTATGAGCCAATACTGAGTCAATTGACATGATATCTTTAGTCAAATTTAATATTCTGCACAGAGTTCTATGTGCTGTGAAAACTACACTCTTCTGCTTCATCAGTCAGTTATGATTGGCTTCAGTTTATACCAGCTGTTGTCCCAGGCTACCAGCATGTTATCCATGCAGTCATCTACTGACATATTTCAACCATTTTTTAATGTAGTGCAGTTCAGTCGTTCTACAGTTTCTCAATTCTAGTATACGGCTGTGGGAAATAAACTCTGGAGAGTTAGAGCTGGCAGAGGGGGGCGCCGCAGGTTAAGATGACTTGCCTGGGTCTTTTCTGGGACTGGCAGTTTGCCCTGCTGCGTTATTTAGGGAACAAATAAGAGACTTCAGTCTTCTGGGCTGTCAGATTGCCATCTTTCACCAGTCTTGCACTGCACATCCCACAGTTCTTTAAAAAGCAAACCCCCAAACCCTTCTCACTATGATCACTGGAAACTAAAATAAAAACCTTAATATGACTGTTCTCGTTTTGAAACTCCTGATGAATAGCTGGAAGGTTTTACAGCAGCAGTCTTGAACAAGAGGTTAGAAAATTATCGTGTTCCTTCTCCAGTGATGTGTATCATAACATTTTCCACCACAGCATAATCTATGTTGCCAGCACTAAATATTGTGATTTGGTTAATTTAGGGATTTATGACAAATGTAATTTTGTAATCTGGCTTTCACAATTGGTACTATAGTAGGAATGGTTTTCTCTAAAAATAGGGATGCCTGGAATATGGCAAATTGCTGGTTGTAACAGAGAAATAGTTTCTTGTTATTTTTTAGTCCAAGGAACTGAAGATGGCTGCATTAGATTATGCAGAAAATTAAAAAAGTAGGGATCTTCTGTAAGTCCCAGGTTCTTCTGTTAGGAGACCTCAGTGGACATCTCACTTTAGTTGATGGCAAATACAAGTACTTCCCATCTTAAGATGCATTTCAAGGGATCAGTCTGATGCCATCCATAACTGATTGCATAACATACCTCCCAAAGGACATGCTAACCAATACAATTTTAAACTGAATGTTATTAAATAGAATTTTGTGACTTTTTTTTACATAAAACATTTATTGAGGTTGCTGAGTGTATGTGACAGATGGTGCTCTTATGTCACATCCTATCTTTCATTTTGTTTTGCAACATACAAGTCTTCCATGCATGCCTAATTGTATTACAACATTGTAGGGGTTTTTGTTGTGCTCACTGAAACATAAAAGGAATAATCTCCAGTGTGAGACCTTTAATGAGGGGTTGTGCTAGCAGTGCTTTTAAGCTATTTGTTTTGGTGTTAAGTGCTGGCTAACTACTGTGTTTTATGGTTTTTGCCTTCTTAACATAAACTTCAGGTGTAAAGGAAAAAGGAAGAAGCTATTTCATCCATGTGTTGAATACATTCAAGTAACTGGACAGATGATGTTCAGAACATAATACTAGTTTTTTGCTCCATGTTCTGAGGCATATAAAATAAATAGTTCCCTCACAATGAAAGAATGCAGGTACACTTGCAATTTTCAGCTTGAGTACTTTTCAGATGCCAATGCCTTAAGATTTTATGATGTCAGTTAAGCATCTGAATGATTCTAAAATTTTGATGAAGAAAAATATATCGTAATTTTCATTATATGTGGTATTACTTATCCCTTTTCAGTTAAGTGTAAAGTGAACTTGACCCTGACTTCACTATAGTGTTACCAACCTAATTTTTATTTATATGGCATCTTGTATAGCTTCTGCTGTCTTTTTTATGTCTGGGCTAGTGGATGGAACATACTTGACTCCACTGTTGCCCTTGACTTAGATTGAGCAAATTCATCCATTATAGTGTATTTTGTTTTGGTTTTTACTGCTGAAGAGTGTTTTGGAAATAGTGTAGAAGTTATCTTTATTTTACAAATTGGGAAACTAGCAGTGTATGTGACACATATAGAATGTGCAAAGCCAACAAGGTGGTAATGTTACTGGAATTTTTGTGTCTTATCCCACTTCTTTTTGTTTTGACTGGTGACTCTTCATGCTTCATTGGTTGCATGTATGCATTCTTCCCTTTAAATACAGTTAACTTAAATGAAGGTGGTGAGGACATCTTCCCTCAATGTGAATAAAAGAAAGGAAATACATACACTAAGACTAGTATTTCTGCTCAATGCCTTGTCAGTCACTGAGTCCTTTTCTACATTTAATGATATTATAGCTGCGTAAAGTCATTTATACCTTCTTTTATTTCGATCACAGTTTTCAAAAATAACTGACTGAATAGCTGTCCATTGCTGCTCTAGCTTGTGCTTGTGCGGATCAAGGCAATTCATCATGCTCAGGGTTGTCAGATGACTGTGTTGACATGCTGTTGGTTGATAGTGCTGAATACATCTGATTCTGGTCTGGTTTTGTGGTTAAGTCTTAAGAGACTGTGTTTGGTTCTTTAGAACATTGGTCAAGTAAAATTTTAAGTATTTTTTGTGTGTTATCTTAATCCTAATCTTCCAGCATTACACTGTGTAATATTTCAGTGGCATTTGTACTTTTGCAGACCATCAATGTGCTTTGACTCTCACACAGCCTAACTAATGTTTCATTGTAAGATCTATCAGCCATTGCAGTTTTGGAACTGTAAAGGCAGCTATTCTGGTAATGCCTGATCAGTGAAATATGCCAACTTGCCAGGTTAGTTATATTGTTTACACAGTGTGAAGAGCAAAAGTATATCAGAAATCAAGTGGGTTTTTCCATTTAGTAGTATAAAGGTGATGTGAGCAAAATTACAGTCTCAGGCCAAAACATATCTAAAGGAACTGAGAGATGTGTGTGTATCAACATCTTTACTGTGTTTATAGCTGCAAATGTGAAATGCAGTGTATAGTAGAGGGTTGCTGTGAAACAAGTGATAGATGTGATGAGACAAACTGAGTAGCATGTGACTTATTTTGTGCAACAACCTTCTACTAAGTTCTCTTAGTTACAGTGCATATTGCATAGTTTTAAATTATGAAAGCTAAAGAATGTAATTTCTTTTTTTTAGCTTGGAGCATGGCTTTGTAAGCCACAGTGTACTTTTAAATTGTGTTAAATAATATTTGGGCTATAAGGAACAAGACACTTAAAGGTGTTCCATTTGTTCATATTGCATCTCATGACGATACATACCTCATGCAAGTTTTTGTTGGGCAAAATAATTTTTAATTGATGTCAAGTAATTGCTACTTACTGCCCAGTTTAACAACAGTGTATTAAAAGCATTTCTATGCAGTTGCTTTTGCCACACCATACCCACTCTTTGACAACATGCTAATCTACACAAAGGCAATAAGGTGTAGTTTGTAACAGCCATAAATTTGTCTATAGCACTTCTGTTTATGTTCATTAGGACTCAAAGTTTGTTAACTTGTTGGCTGTTAATACTTAGCTTAATACAAGCTTAATACTTGTTAGGAGTTAAAGATGATGAGCTGATGATAACTTATATTGAGGTGTCAACCATATTAAAATTAATTTATAGGATGATCCTTGTAACTTTCAGCATTATGTGCTACTATATCTTGAGGTGACAAATCTTCTGCTTTTGATTAAATAAATCTCAAATAATTTTCAGGATATTTTAAATAAAGTTGAATACTTTATTTTCTGCTTCCTTTCTGCTTTGTTACCATGAGGAAGGCTCTTTCCCCCCCCCTTTATACAAATGCCATTTTTTCTGTTGTGTGTTTTGATGATTCAATATTTGCAAAAGCATAATCAATTCCTTGAACAGTTACAAGTATGGTGTCATCCAGTTTTTGATAGGTCAAGTTTCTAGTTGCTGAAAGTTGCTGCCACATAATGATTTTCTGAATGGTTTTCTGAAATCAGAGTTCTGTGGCCTAGCAGCTGGATCTTTGTATTACAGAATTTTGGTCTGTTTTGTTTCTAATTATCAGCTAAATTCTTAGCTTTACCAAAAGTGCCAGTCAGAAATTTACTGTAGGTCCTCTAATTCCTGGCTATTGCTGCAGAGTTCCCTGCTCTGTGAACAGACCACACTAGTTTTCCCCCCCCCATTTCTCCCTTTAATATTCTTGTTCATAAGCTTCATACATGTGGAGAGAATTGCAAGACAACTAAGGAGGCAATTATAAAAATGCAGGTGTGCTGGATGTGATTTCTTAGCCTATGTGGTGATGTATCACTGAGCCACAGCTTCAGTCAACTGGTCTGTTTAGAAGCTTAGATCTCTTACCCACAGATGTTAGAGTAAGTCAGTGTGACATTGTCACTTCCCCATAGAGTTGGAAAATGATGACAATAAATCCTGTGGCAATGAGAGAAAGGTTTCTTTGCTGCATTTATGTCAGGAAGCCATATGGGGAGGGAAAGTAAAGGGTCAGAGAAGAGGAAGTCCCTAAATAATGTGAGCCATTAAGAGGCTGTCTGTATGAAGGAGGAAATCTGTGAAATCCAGGTTCAGAGAGTGAAAGGCGGCTCTGACTTTACACATAGTCCCTCTTTACCTATACATATATTCCAGTTTATTATTTTATTCAGTTCTCGGTGTTTCTGTTGGAAGAATGGTAGGGTTCCTTGGTAAATGAATTGGGTCAGAATGCAAAGTGTTCTTTTTTTGTAGTAGTCCTAACACACCTGTTTTAATTTTGTTGTTTTTCAGCTATATCTTGTTGGAGGATCATTTGGACTCCGTGAATTTGCTCAAATAAGATATGACGTCCACAAACTGCATGGCAAGGTATCTGAAATTGTTTTATTTTAATTTAATTTTGGGTATGTACCGTCTTCTACAGGATGTCTAGGACAAGCAAGCTATTGGTATTGGGGATTTGCTTTTCACCACTTGGCCCTGGTCTATGGCTGAGGCTCTTACGCAGTGAGTAGTGCAGGTAAAAATAAAGGGGCTGTTGTGATGGTGAGTCCTTTCACCACCTCTGAAATGGATCACTGTGAGTTATGAAGAATTTTGTTCCTTTGGTTGATTGTAAGTGGCAATTCTGAATCCCAAGGAAGAAGTGTTAGGAGGTGAAGGAGCTTATTATTACAGAAATACTGTATATGGTTGAGACTAAGAAAATGGATCTTTTAAAATGTTCTGTTTTCAAATTTAACTTGATATTGAGTATATGATGCTAGATGGTTTTCAGGGCTTGGCTTTGCATTGACCGAGATAAGCAGAAACCTTTAACATTGTGCTACATCCTGCTCTTTAAGCTCTGTGAAACAAACAGGAGCTTGTCATTACTCAGTATATCAGAATGTACTATATGGAAAATACTTTCTTGAAACAAAGTGGAAATAGCTTGCTTACTAGTGCTACTCATGCCTTCAAGTTTAACAGTAGTTCCAAATTGCGTAAGAAGTGATCTGAAAGAGCATGTCAGTTCAGCAGAAGGTAATATTGGCTTGCTTTCCCTAACTTTGTAATATGTGGGTCTGCCATTGCAATGCAGAGAGGCTTTCTGGTCTCAGTGCTGCAGACTTGCTGGTGCCATGAAGCTTTTTAAGAGACTATATGGGACTTTATGTAAAAAATATTTCTGTGAGACTCTGGACATTGTGACTTTCTACTGTGGTCAATTTATTTAGATCCTGAGCTTCTGAGAGTTTGTTGTGTCTTAGATTCTTGTTCTGGACAGATACTGTAGTCATTCCTCACTGTTCCTTGGGTTGCATACCTAACTGTGGCCTTTGAAACACCATCTAGATACTCTTTAAGGTCCCTTCCAAACTAAACCATTCTGTGATTCTGTGATGATTCTGTGTGCCCCACTCCTGCTCAGTCCCATATTTGACATACCCCGTAGACAGGAGAAAGTAATCTTACAAATCTTTTTTTCCAGTGCTGCCTTCTGGGTAGTTATTTTCTATCAGTCCTGGGCTTTTAGGGCCAGTTGGAGCCTTTAAGTTTTTCTCCAACAAGATGGGGTTCACAGCAGGGACAAGAATTTGCCAGTTGTGTTTATGTCAGTTTTTGGTTGGATTCATACTCGGTGAATTACATTTGGCCTCCATGAGCTGCTCTATGACCCCACCTGGGGGAAAAAACCTGGTAATAGTTCTGCTCATTCAGAATGCTCGAATCAGCATTTATTATCAAGTGAAACACCATCAAATTGGACAATACCTGAAAACTCTGAGGGGAATCCACCACACTCTGGAGTTTTTAGCTCTGAAAAGCTAGAAGAGGACACTTGGATTCTGCTCTAACCAATATTACTTCAGGCTGCAGCATCTCTTTTGTGTTTTCTTTTTCCTTTCATTATGATTTTATGTAGCAATAGATGAAATTTACAGAAAGAACAATGCAGTGTTAGCTGAGTACTAGCAACACTAACTTTGGTCTCATTTGTAGACAGAAAAATCGAATGTGTTTCATTAGTTTCTGTAAAAAGAGTTAAGAAAATTCTAATTCATTAAAATAAGACAGCAAAAGAGATTAGAATGTATTTTAACTGATAAAGAGAAACAAACCTAATTTAAAGTGTACATGAAACTAAGAAAAAGAACATTAAGTAGTTTATAAACACTCTTAAAAATCCTGATGGTCATAACATCTGTTTAATTTTTCAGTGGTTAAAATAAGCTTTTCTCATATACCACACTTTGACTAGCGTAAGTCCATATCAGAGCAGGGACAAGCGCTCCTTTTGGGACGCTGGGCAAATTGCAATAGGCAATTAAATAAGTAGGATTTTTTTGGTTACAGTTACTCCTTTGGAATAATAACAATGTTTAATTAAATAACACTTTTCATACAGGGAGCTCAAAAGGCTTTCACAGAATTTAAATGAATTAAGCTTCAGAGCCTTACTATCAGAAAAGGGACTATTATTATTTCCATTTTACTGCTGAGAAAACGGCCATTGCATAGAGCTAAGCAACCCATCCAAAAGTAGGCTGGGATTTGTAGTGCTGAGAGCCTATCTTTTTGATCATGTTTTAAGGATATGGAAACTATAATATGCCCCACTTTGTAAGCATGCCTCCTAAACTTGTTTTCTTGTTAATTCGTCTGCTAGGCAGACAGGATTTAGACAATACTTTGGTAGTATGTTCCTACTATGTTTTGAATGCTAAACTGTAATCCCTTACCTTTAAAACAATTTGTTCTTTTCCTTTTTCAGTCTAACCATTCTCACTGTGCTGAGAGGGAAACCATGTTAGTAGGCAGTGATTCTTTGAAGGCAGCATTATAGTAGAACTAGTGCCTGTGTTTCAGTGACTATGGGGTTAACTGCAGCTTTCTCTTTTATTCTTGTGACTCAATGAGGAAGAGCTACACTAGGGATAATGCCTATGTTAGTACTGTCAGACTGGCTTTTGAAGAATGTTCCTGGATAAAATGGTGTTTGGACTTTTGGGGGTATGGTTTGATGCACTGGGCTGGGCCTAGAGTTAGGGTTGGGACGGAGACAGCCTAGAGCGGTATCTGGAGTGAGGCTGGGAAGGGGCTGCAAAAGGATTTCTGTCCTCTTGTTCATTTGGGCTGTGGCTTGGAGTCCTGGGCTAATGCTCAGCCAGTTTGTCAGATGGAAAGGCAGAGCTCAGAGTTGCAGTTGGAGAGTGGCTATTAACATCTCAAGAAAAGGTGTTTTATCTATTCAGAATAGCACATTTGGGTATCAGGGTTTTGTATATGCCTGTCCATTTCAAAAAGCAAAAAATCATTTTGGGTACACCTTAATTTACTCAGAATCATATTCCCTCAGCCCACTGAAAGTTCTACATTTAAAGGAAACTTACACTGAGATTCTCACTGATGTAAATGCCTGTTTTATGTGAGCCCACACCTTGAATACCGTGTCCAGTTTTGGGCACCTGAATAGGAGAATAATATTGAGGTGCTGGAGTATGTCCAAAGAAGGGCAACAAAGCTGGTGAAGGGTCTTGAGAACAAATCTTGTGAGAAGCAGCTGAGGGAACTGGGGCTATTTAGTCTGAAGAAAGGAGGCTGAGGGGAGACCTCATCACCTTCTACCTGAAAGGATGTTGTAAAGAGATAGGTGCTCTTCTCTTCTCACAAGTAACTGATGATGGAACAACAGGAAATGGCCTCAAGTTGTGCTAGGGGAGGTTTAGACTAGACATTAGGAAGAACTTTTTCACTAAAAGAGTTGTCAGACATTGAAAGATGCTGCCCAGGGAGGAGATGGTTGAGTCACCATCCCTGGATATGTTTAAAAGTTGTCTAGATGTGGCGCTTGGGAATATGGCTTAGTGCTGGACTTGGTAGAGTAGGGTTAATGGTTGGACTCGATGATCTTAGAGGTCTTTTCCAGACTAAGTGATTCTATGGTTCTACTCAGAATTCTCTTGAAACTAATAAAGGATTTCTCCATTATCTATTGTTGCCAGAATGTCCATTAATGGAGAAATCATTAGGGGATGTGATTATTTATTTTCTGGGAAGAATTTATGCAAATCAAAATTGGTTATAGAAAACCAGGTATGCTTACGGGAAAATCCTAGAAAATTAATGGAGAAGAAGTGAGTAGATTTGTATAGGCATCATTCCAAATGCCTTTATTCTCGAATGGAAAGCTAGAGCCTTTCTTTGTCTTACTTCTTGTGTATATAATTGAATTGAGAGGCTTATTTAAGGAGGTCTTTTTTTCAAAAAATGTGACTTGTGTTAAGTATACAGAAAATGTTTCCTTTCAAGTGTATTATAATAAATTATTTTTATTTACTGTGTGCTCATTATAGCCATTGTAGCATGGTAGAAACTTGGTGATTTAGATAAAAGAATCTTAGACATGTGTATTGGTCTGTACTATTGGCTGGTAGTTACTGTAGAGGGTTGAAGAGAAGCAACATATTAACTGCTTGGGAAAATAAGAGACTTTCAGCCCATCAGCAATTTTTAGGCTAATAAAATAGAGTCTAAAAACTCTCCAAAATTGCTTTGCTGAAGAAGAATTATTGCAAAGCAGGTTCTTAGAGTATGGGGAGGGGATAAGACTGAGCAAGTTCCTCCAGGGTAGCATGTACCAGAAGCACTTCTAGGAAAACTAGAATCTCTAGGTCACTTTGCCAGGAAACAAAGCATCTAAACATTAACTTCTAAACTCTGCAAATA
>NW_009952265.1:604690-634650 GCF_000747805.2 Chaetura pelagica
TGCTGTGGATTATGTACCACAGTGTTACTATACCGACCTCTTTAGTATTTAAAATCTATGTAGATCTTGTTCACATTTGCTTTGTCCTCTGCAAATTAAGTGCACCCCAAACACAGAATGCTAAGAAATGAGAATGATAGTGTTTTCTGTTTCACTGACGTAGAAAGTAGAGGCACTGAAGAGTCAAAATTAAAGAAGTTCAATCTTTTGATTTTTACCTTTGAATCAGCTGTTGTGCAGTAAAATGTGTGACCATTGTGTGGCGCTCTGGAGTTAAACTCCACTTGAAAATTCACCTTCTTCCCTCAAATTGTTCAATGGACTGAAAATTGCAAATTGCGTGTATTTAAGTTCTTAACGGATAAGCATCCATGCTTGAAATCATCTTACACCTTGGTGTTCTCAAAGATGGCAAGTCTGACCAAAACTTCACTGACTTCTCCATTTCAGTAACTAATCTGGATAGGCCAAGTGATTGTGATTGGACTGCATGGGTGAAGCACATAGTGATGTAATTTGTTCTAGTGGCAACTAAGGGACTTAATGCTATTGCTGCCAGCTCAGGTCGTTCCATGCACTCAGTTATCTTCTGTGTTCTTTAGGCTTTCTGCTTAATTTTGTTCCAAATGGATTTAGACTCATCCTCTAGACATTTTTGGTGTGCCAGCAGCCCCTACCAATCAGAATTATAGAATTGCTTTGGTTGGAAAAGACCTTCGAAATCATCAAGTCAAATCCTAAATCTAGCACTGCCAAGTGCACCACTATACCACATCCCTAGGCACCACATCTACACATGTTTTAAAAACCTCCAGGGGTGGTGACTCAACCACTTCACTAGGTAGCCTGTTCCAGTGCCTCCTTTTCTACAGACTAAACAACCACAGTTCCCTCAGCCACTCCTTGTAAGACTTGGTCTTCACCTGGTAAGCTCCATTTAACATTGACCATGCTAAGGTCAATGTAAATTAACACTGTTTGTACTAAAAGTACTTGAAAAGGGTTATTTGTATTATTAGAGTTAGGGAAGTGAAATTTAGACACTCAGTATCTGCTCAGCTAAATCTAAACATATGTTTATAGTCGTGTGCACTATGTCAGGGCTTCATCTTGCTCATGTTTCCATTGTCTTAAATCAAATGTCTGGTTTGACATAATTATCTAGGCAGCCCTTATAGCTGGTTTGAGAGAGAAATGCCCCCATAATATGCTTAATTCAATTTCAAGATAGATGTTTGAGAAAGATGTTCTCTTTTGACTGACGGAAAAGTAGAGAAATTGAGCTCAAAGCTTTCTTATTCCCACATTTCAGTGGTATGAGTATCATCTTAAGTGTATAGTTAGTTTTTTGGACAAATACCTTTAAAAGTGGGATTTATTTTCTCTAGAAATTACCATCTCTATTAAGCTGACTATAGAAGGAGCCTAAATAGAGACTTTATGCTTCATGTCAGAAGTTTAGATCGCTAAAAACTGGTGAGATTAAGCTGACCCTAAATATTGATTTCCTTGGGGCATCACTCACGAACTGGCAGATGGTTTGAAAGTAGAGGAACTCTTCTGTTTTTAGTGTCCAAGATATTATGTGATTCTGGAAAGTTTCCTTCATTAATTCATAGAAGCTTATATTAAAAAGATCCTGTTTGATTGAAGTGTGAACAAAATCAAATAAAAATATATTTAATTGGTGTCAAGTGGATTTTTTAATGAGGAAAGTATCCTGTCTAAACTTGTCAGTGAGGGAATGGGAAATAATTTTATCAGCTGTCACTGAACTTGGAAGAATAATTAAATCTTCCTGTCTAGGATTTTAGCATTTATTTATTTATAAATACATCTCAATGCATTTAATTGGTTTCAGTTATGCTAATTGCACAAGCACAGTGTATCAAGAGATTGATGTTGGTGATTATTGTTTTCTTCTTTTTTTTCTTTAAGCAGGCCAGGTTGGCCTGAGACTCAGGTCTAATGAGGACAAACTTTGGCTAATTTCCTTTTCTAAATAGATTTTTAGTTGATTTTCAAAGACTAAATTCATTAATGAGCTTGGCCACAGGTCCTCCAAAAATTACACAGATAATACACTGAAATGTTGCTTGGTGCTTTAGAGAATGTACAAGGTAGACATTTATGATTGCTTATAGGAAAAAAGAAATCTTCATCAGTCATTTATCTTTATGTAATGAAGCACATTTTACTAAATTAGAGCAAACCTTGCTTTCAAGCATGGCCTGCTTACTGGAGAGCTTTAGAATTGGATGGTGAGGCAGCCTGGTTTCTGATTGATGGCTTAGCAGGTGCCCTTATAGTGTTTTTGCTTCTGTTGGCAGAGGGAATTTGGAACTTGTTATGTCTTTTGACCGTGGTTCAGAATCATCCAGGGTAGTAATTTCAATCCTGCAATATGGCACTGAAATGAAAGGGTAGCAGAGCTTTTCATACTCTGTATTGTGGTGGTACCAGATGTTCAGATGTTAGTTTTCTCTCATTTTGGTTCAGTCTGGAGAGATTGTATGGAAATGAGCTCTTTATCCATGCTATTCTTGAAGATTTTGAGGTTCAGCTGCTGTTGTTGGGTTCATGTTTTTGCATTGATTTCAACAGAAATAATCAATTTTGCTTGAGCTCAGATGGCTTCCCCACTTTTTCTGTAAACAGCTACTTACTGAATTTGGTGTGATACCAGACAAAGTTTTATGTTTTAATTTTTCAGACATCCTTTCATTTTAGCATATTAACCACCATTTTTCTGTAAAAGGCAAATATGGAGTCAGTCTGGGGTTCAGTAAGATTTTTTGTTGCTGTGCTGTGTGCACGCTTTTTGGTGGTTTCCAGTGAATGGATCAACCTAGATCCACTGGTTATTGTCACCTCCAACAGGTTCAAGCACTGTAGGACAACCTGGAGATAAGGTATTGCCCATACTTGCCCTTTCATACTGTATCAAGTTGAAAAAAATAGACCAAGGCCATCTAGAATGTTCTGATGAAACCAGGAGACCTGTCAATACCAGAAGACTTCAGTTAATAATGTGAAAAAAGTATGGACTCTCAAAATGACAATATGGTTGTTAAAGGTTCAGACAGTTTCATTAAATCTGGATGTGATTATGTTAATAATAGTAATACAGATATTATTTTAATAATTAATGTGTGTGTTCACTGATGAAGAATTAAAGCTGTACTAATTTTTAACTTTGAAGTTCTGAGTTTTAAAGGAATACTTAGTTTCAATCTTGTAATAATGTGCTAGCATTTAATTTGGCAATGGGTATGAAATTGTGTTGTTAATGATACTGAGTTTGGGCAGAGACCCTAAAAAAGTGATTGTGACGTAGTGGTTAGATTATATGTGAGAAGTGGGGGAAATCTTGGATTTCAGGGTAAGTCATCTAGCATTTACAAACTCTTCAGCCTTTCCCTTTGTCTGTCTGTTGTTACTGCTGCTCTAACTGCTGCCCAGTGTGTATCCCATTTCCAAGTGTCTAAAGCTTCGCTTGCCTTTTTTCTTTTTTTTTTTTTTTTTTAATTCCAGAAATCTAATTCAGGGTGAGGGTTTTGCTACACAACCAGGTGCTGGGTGTCTGTAAATCTAGTTCTGAATCTTCAGAGATATGTGTACTAACACATATGTGCCTGTTGCTATTTACCTATCTTGAACTAAAGAATACCTCAGTGGCCCTACACATTGTTCCAGCTGTCTCTTATGCATATGCAAGTTGTGGATGAACTTGGACGATTGTCTTAGAGTGAGTCCTTCATGTGGGGGCTTTCATATTTGTGTGCAGGAAATTCAAGACAGAATTTGGATCCTGTCTAGCATGTCTTACTCAGGAGTATTCAGTAAAGGGACCATGCTATATATCTTCTGCACATAAGGCAACTCATTGTCAGATGTTAAGTTCCAGTGGATATACATTGTCCAGGATTTCCAAGCATCAAGCAACCACATTAGAGCTATATGAGACTAGAGACTATGCTGCCCAGGATCTGAAAATTCCAGGCAGTTGGCCACATTTGTCATCTTTTTTTTTGCCTGGACAGAATTTCTGTGTGGAAAAAAAAGGTCTGCCTCAAGAAACCTGGGCATCTGGTAGCTTTACCTCAGATTATTGAGCTTCTCTGTGATGAAATAACAAATAAAGTCCAAGTATGAAGAGTTCCTTGTTTTAAACTGAAGCCATTTTTCCATTTTGTAATTCTTGATGGTGCTTCTGTTGTCAAGATTAGATTCAGATGAAGAGAAGGTACTAATTAACTGGAGAAACTAATTCTGGTGCCATCGCAAGTGGAACTAATTGCAGTACATAAAATGTTGATAGATTTCAGATTTTTACATTTTATGTACTACCGAGAAATCTGCTTGGTTGCTTTAAATCCTGTCACACTGCCACAATTACTTACTAGTATTTTTGCCTTGCAATTGAAGTGATTACAAGTGTCTAATTACAAGTGTCTTCAGGCAGCTTTTAGACAAAACATATTTTAATATCCAGCTGTTTTCCCCCTCAGCCCCTCACCTTCCTCAAGCACATACGACTTTCCAGACTCATCTTATGAAGCCAAAAGCCATAGTGTCAGCAGATTGAAGCTCAAACAGAAGTGCTGGGGTCCCAGTCCCTAGACAGAGATTTTCTGCACTTCTTGACTTTTATATAGATCACTACAGTTCTTACCAAGAAAGTTTTGAAAACCCTTTTCCCAGGAATGTTTCTGTTTTAGGTGTGACCTCTATCTAAATGAACCTTACCTTTCTTCTCCTTTGTGTTTTGAGACTAGAAAGACTCAAATCAGTTGTTTCTGTTGCAAACTACAGCTATATGGCAGTCTGAAAAGGCAGAGCCCAAACTCAAATCTGTAGTACAACCACTGATGAGCGGGGGAAATGCATAATCTGTCTCTCTTCATGTATCTGTCACTGCAGAGAGCATTTATAGGTTTACTTATGATGCAGCAGGTGATCCCTGCTGCAGGTGATTCCCTGGAGTCAGCACTGAGCCTTCTGTATGTTGTGTTACACAGTGCTTAACTGCCTTTTTTTGGTGAGGCATAAAAATGAGACTTTGCCTTTAGAACCTTAATGAGTACTGAAATTAATGTTAAAGCTGGTATAACATCATGTCTTGCCTCCCAGGAGGCAAGAGAGGTTAGAAGGTATCTGAAATTGTATGTTGACCCTGGGTGAGTAGATGGGGAGCTGTGGGGTCAAAAAATTCCACAAGCTCTTCCTTACAATCCATTCACCTCTGCACCATCAAAGACTATGTATGCTGTTCATAAAGCCTACCAAACATAAGCTCTGGGATAATTCAAACTAATTTAGGTGTTTCCAGAAGAATCTCTGTTTGTTCAGATCTACAGTTTGTCTGAAGAAAATGTCTTCTGAAGGGAGCCTGCAGGAAGGCTGGGGAGGGCATGTAGTGATAGGATGAGGGGCCACAGTCTTAAAGTAGAGCAGGGTAGATTTAGACTGAATATCAGGAAGAAGCTCTTTACTATGAGGATGGTGAAGTGCTGGAACAGGTCACCCAGAGAGTTGTTGGAGGCCCCATCCCTGGAGGCATTCAGGGTCAGGCTTGATGAGACTCTGAGCAATCTGATCTTGTTAAAAAGGTCCCGGTGCACTGCAGGGGGGCTGGACAAATGACATTTAAAGGTCCCTTCCAACCCCACACATTCTGTGATTCTGATTCATTGATTGGAAAGAATGTAGGAACACCAGCTTTCTGGAATACTGCATAGAGAAGAGAAATTACTTGTTTTACTAGTTATCTAAAATGAAGGAATGAAAATATTTTTCATTCAGAATTCCTACTGATTTTAGTAGTATTTTTTTGTTGATGTTGGATATTCAGCCCTTGTAAGTATATCTGACATAATAAGAAAACAGTAACTTTGCTACTCATGTTTTAAATTACATCAGCTCTATCGTTATAACTTTCTCTTATGTACCCATAAGAACGTCTGAGCCTTTAGTAGGTAAAAATGTTATTTATTAAATTTAGTGGCAAAATGTATTTCAAAAGGAAATTGTGTATGATGCATTCATGTGTTGCAAATTCTAGTAATTTTAAATAGGGGTGATTTGGAAGATAAAAATCTTTCTGTAAGTGCAAAGTATTAGACCAGGCTTTTTCTTCTTACTGTAAAACTTCACTAGATGTCAGTGTGGTAGGTGTTTTTACATAAATGCTATGTGAACTGTAGAATGAGAAGTGTTAATTCCTTGGACACATGCAGAATTAGGATGGCACCACTAGAATTTGGTAGTTGGGAGATTTCAGGACAACCAAAGCAATTTTGATAAGTTTGCATTGAATTCTGAGAATTGTTTCTGTTCAAATAGACATTTAAAAAGTGAGAATTTGTTTAAGTATGTACAGAAAAATTTGATATTTGTATTTTAAATCAGAATGCCATTTAAAAACATAATTAAAATAATTTTTTAGGTAAAAACTAGCAGACTTTTTGGTTTTGTTTTATATTGTTGATTATTTTGAGTCAGCAAAAACCGGAATGACTTTTTCCTTTCTTTTGGTTTGTGAAAGCTGGACTTGTTTGTGTGAGGGTGGCAAATATATTTTCACCAGGCTCAAGGCAAGGTTTAGTCATTAACTTACACATTTAGAAAAGAAAAATAAGCAGATGTATTTATGTATGTTTAAGTTTGATTAAGGAAAGCATTCCTAAACTGTAGGTGTGCCTGTGCATTCTTTTAACTGTATTATGTGTTTATATAACATTTGAAGAATCAGACTATCTCTGTTCCTACATGAGAAAGTTGGTTGATAGGGGCTTTTTGCGTTTTGGTGGAGTTTTTTGGTGTTGTTGCTGCCTTGAAACTTAAGTTCTTTTATTGAAGCTTTACTGTTTGGTTTCCTATGAGGTAAACTTTTCCATTTAAAGGAATTCCTTTGTCTTTCTGAATTGATACACCAAGTGACAGACAGTGACTCAGCTATTGTATGATGCCTTTGTTTTTGGTGTATTGTTAAAGTAAACTGCTACTGGGAGTAGTTTACCAGGACGAGCCTAATCAGGGTGAGCCTAATCTGATCACAGGTATTTCTGCTGAAGTACAGAACTAAAGAGAACACCTGCTCCAATGCTATTGTGACTGCTGGTACAGCAATGGAAAGATATGATACAAGAGGAAAATAGACTGCTTGCACACTGGCTTCAACTGCCAAATCAGGATTTGTCTCTGGAAGTTACTTGTTTTTAACAGAAATTTAAGTGACCTTTCTGTTTTTTGAAGTTACCACGATAATGTTGATTCTGTCTGAAGTTAAGATATGAATAAAGGAGTGATAAGGAAAAGCTTAAACTATACGTGCATTATATTTTCAACTTTAACTTGCATAGTAGGCACATAGCCATTCAAAAGCAATCTTTTAAAAATATGATAAAAAATGTTGATTCTGCAGGAGTTGCATCCAAAAGTTATTTTATGTCTTTGTTATTTTCAGCTATTAAATATCTTCCATTTAGCGTTTTTTTCTCTAAATACTGGTGTCACAAACTCACACACTGTGTGTCCTTATATTTACCTTAAGCATACTCTAAGTAACGCGTCCATTGCTATCAGAAGATTGACACAGATGGAGCTAATTAGCCCTTTAATTTGGATACAGCAAATAATTTTATAGTAAATATTTCAGAACTCTTACTAAAGTTCCTTTTGCATTTGTGCAATTTTTATTCAAAGAAAAAGCTTTTGCTTTTTCCAGTAGAAATGACATGATTCTGAATGCAGGAGTTCAACATTTTTCATATTAGAATTGGACTTTACTTTTGCATACATTGGCTAATTATGTACTAAATAGTACATAATTAGTAACTATTTATTAGTATATAGTAAGTTGTAACTAAATAACATGGTAATGGATTAACTGAAATATGCAGAGAACTCATTTGAAAATGTAGATGTCAAATATATTAACAGCAGACACATTGTAAGGAACTTTGAAAAGTTTGTTAAAACATTCCAAAGAGCTTGCTTCTAAGTTGATGAAACTGATATTTAAGGACTTAAATTATTTTAGTAGATTTAATTAAATGTTAATAAATTATACTTTGAGGAGAAGAAAAGGAATGTTTTGAGTACGGGTTTATGTAACATTCCTTTTTTCTGAAATGACACTTTAAGGATGTTTACTTTATGTCCTGTACTTCTAAGTGACTGTAGCAAGACGGGCGTAGCATAGTAAAGAGGCTTTACAGAGGCACTTTGAGAAATTATCTTTTACTTTTTTAAAAACAGACGTCGTATTCTTCTTGCTCCTTTCTCTGTACCTGTCTGGTGATGACTGACTCAGTGAATTCTGCAACTCTTGCTTCAGGCTAAGAATCTTTTTTTGTGGCCAGTGTTTCAGATTTTGGCCCACAGGAGAAAACTTGTTATTGCCTTACTTTTCATGCCTTGCTGTAACAACAAATAAATACATTAAATTTTCTGGCAGTAAATCAGGCTGAATGACTCTTGCCTTTCTTGCATGGTTTACACCATGGGTCTTTGACATGTTCTATCCAATTTCCCTGGGAAGTCTTACACTTTTGTTTCTTGTTTGAAGAAAGTAAAAAGGAAATTTGTGAAAAACCACGCAGAATACTTTGCAAGTTCCTCCCTTTGTACTGCTGGGTTTCAGAGAAACCAAGATGTAGCAAAGCCCCACAATGCTAGCTGTGAGATCCTGTATTGGAGAGCTCTGCCATTTTAACTTCAGCATGAGTGCTGTGGTTGGGTCTATACTTGGAGCTGGTTCATCTTTATGCATGCAGCAAGATTTGCTTTCCCTTGCAGGGACCTTTAAAAAAGCACCAAGGGTCTTGCTGTTAGTTCCAGGGTTGTAGGGTTTTCCTCTCCGTTGGAATATTTTATTTTATACCAGAAGGATAGTTTTTGCACTGAGTCTGACTGAGAAGTGAAATTTATGCTAGCATAATCAGAGCCAAGGTTTTAGGGCCTAATTTATATTTTATAAATCAAATAAATGTGCATCTGCAAATCAAGCTGGATGTAAAAGCATACAAATAATTGGTTGAATGCTTGAATACTTCTCAGAACTGAAAGATATAGAATCCCTGTTAGTTTTTATTACCTTATGTATGAGAAATATAGATGTGCTTAAGTGCTTGCTGAAGTATGGGATGGTTTGGTTGTTGTATTAGCCTTTAACTGAATAATATTAACTTGAACTTCCCATGGCATTACCATGTGAAAATGTCCAGAGTTTGGGATTATAGATCTTTTTTGATCCATTTAGAAACAAGTAGAAGATTTTGGTTTTGAGAGATCACTGGTTCACCATGTACCATAACTGTGGGAACTGCTACTGTAATAACATTTTTATATTGCTTCTTTGGAAATGTCTACATTGATTTCTGTCAGAGGCTGTATGAAATACTTTTTTTCTTAAAGTGTCTAGGTTCTGTGTGGATCTTAGGAAAGAGTCAAAGGACACCAAGCCAGATTTTGCACCTAGTTTAATATGTCTCTCCAGTTTTCAGAAATATTCCTGTCCAAGCATATGCAGGAGCCTTACCTAAGTGTTCTTCACATATTAAATATTACAAATAATGTAGTTAAAGGATGTTGTGAATGAAGTTACACAAAATGGTATGTTTTGCCTTGCCCTTCTCTGTTACTAAAGACTGTATGCCAAAGAGTTTGGCACAAGTACAACCTTGGTTGTACTTTACAACCTTTACAAGCTTTGTTCCTTTAATTCCTTGAGTAGAATGGCACTCAGCTTGGCTGTAGTTTACACTGTACTTCTTGAGTCCTGGGATTTATCCTCTCTTGTCTGAAGATTCTCACTCTGCTCATAAACCATAATTAGGAATATTTATGACACAGACTTTTGTAGAAATGTATGGGAGTCTTTTCTTCTCAAGGAAGATTAAAGCTGGCTAATCCACTGAAGACTGCTGATTTTCCATTTGGAGGAGTAAGGCATATGGTAAATGTTTTCAAAGAGATATTCTATTGGGAGAGCCAGAACTAGTGGTTCTGGTTTACTTCAAGTTTTTTTTAAAAGGGTGTGGAGAATAGAATGAAGAATTTAATATAAACGGTCCATAAGCAGTGGACTGAGTGTTGTGGATACTCAAGGAGAATTGTGTCCCATCTATTATTTATGCTGGTGCGAGCAGGAGACATAAATAAAAGCTTAATTCATGTTCATTATGTTCAAGCCATTGCCCTTTCCCATTTCCACTATAGAAGCTGAAATCTCTCTCAGTGGATACTACTTCGTGGATGATATGGTAGGAAAGGATACTTGAGTTTTAGTAAAAATACTAGTTTTAGGGTAGGAATATCTTCTACTACCTTCTGGAAATGGTTGCTAGAGGGAAAGTTTTGTAAAACTGGAATACAAATATTTGGTCAGTACACACCAGTCTCTGGATAAAAGTATACAACTTACTGTGCTGACTTATGTGAGAGGAGACTTAAAAACACAGTCCTCTACTCATGACAGGGTTGTCTTTTGACAGTTTCCTTGTGTAGTAATTGAACCCTTAATTTTAGAAGGTTTAATATATTCAAGACTTGGTTTGTGCTAAAACCCATGGCCAAAAATAGTAAGCGGACAAATAAATAATAATGGTTATAGTTGAGAGAGAGCCTGCATGTAAAAGTGGGCTATTTAAATTACAGATCTGGGTATGTGTGCATTGTGGATGACTGGGGTGCTACCCTGAAAATTACAGTGTGAATCAACCTGACCCTCTTCTCTGAATGCTGAACAGGAGTGACACTGCTTATCTGCTTTGTATTCCGGTGTTTCAGAGAATTGTAGAATGGTTTGGGTTAAAAAGGACCTTTAAAGGTCATCTAGTCTGACCCACCTTAAGTGAGCAGGGACATCTTCAACTAGATCAGGTTGCTTAGAGCCCAGTCCAAACTGGACGTGGATGTTTCAAAAGATGGGGCATCTGCCACCACTCTGGGCAACCTGTCCCAGTGTTTCACTGCCCTTATTGTAAAAAATGCATTCCCAGTGTCTGGTCTAAATCTACCCTCTTTTAGTTTAAAAACATTTCCCCTTGTCCTGTTGCAACAGACCCTGCTAAAAGTATGTCCCCATCTTTCTTAGGAGACTTTCTTACAAGCTGCAATTGGTAGCTTGAACAATAGGCTGACACCTTAAACAGTAGGCAACACTCCATTATCACTTTTCTGGCCATGTTGATTTGCTTACCTGAGCAGTTTCAAGGCCTTTTGTATGTAAATATATAACAAGCTCAAGGAACTAGGGGCCTTGCAGTTAAGAACTAGCTGAAACCGGCAAGACATGAAGATGATAACCGTATGGGTTGCCCAATACTGTGAACACCCTGGGGAAGAGTTCAGTCAAAGGACACTTCAAAGCAACCGCCAAAGACCACCAGAGACCCTAAGAGGCTTAAATCACATGTGTAATGAGGATGCAAATATTATCATTAGTTCCAGGAACCTGATGCCTATGTATATAGTAGGACAACATAAGCCTTGCCTGTTGCCACTTGTGGTATGCACGTGAGGTTTGAACGATCCCCCATGCATCCAGAGCTGCCATAAAGATTGTCTGTCTTCTAAGACTTAAAAGTCTTAGACTGTTCTTTCTGCAACTGGATGTTACAGTATCACAGTAAGGTCTCTCTGGAGCCTCCTGTTCTCCTGGCTGAACAACCCCAACTGTCTCAGCCTTTCCTCACAGGTGAGATGTTCCACCCCTCTGAACATAAAAAAGAGGATAGTCATGGTGTTTTTTGGGTTCTTTGGGAAAGAGCTATCCTTTCCAAATCCCGGAGGTAAAGTTGGTGACATTCACAAATTTCACAGTTGCTCTCTGTATGTAGTATTTGCTCCTGAACTGAAATGAACTGTGGTCACTGAGGATCAGTGCAAGATCATTAGGTAGAGAATTTTTTAATAGCAGCACAGTTAGGTTTGTAACAGTACCAGAAATACTGGTGTCACAAACAAAAATTTCCCTTTACTGAAAGGAGTGTAGAGAGGCCAACAGTTTGTCATACTTCACTGCAGGAGTGCCTGGTTTTGTAGGGACTGCAAACATCAGCCATTCCTGCTTTGCTCTGAAGTGATGCTTGTTGTCTGTACCCCGAGGTGCATTTTTTTTCCCACCTAGAAATTCTATGCAGGTTCTACTTGAAAACCTGAAGTGTCAGTCTTAAATGAGAAGTGGCAGCCATATTTTAAAAGATTTTTCGGTACTTACAGCCTCAAATAGCTGCTCACTAAGACGTCTAAGAATATTTTTGTGCTTCACCCCTGTTACTTTTAGCTGCCTAAGAACTTTGAAGTTAAGTAAGCGTAGATCTGAAACAGTGGAGTGTGAGGTGGGACAAAATTCTAATTTGAAAACTTTGGTTTTAAACCTTTTTTTGAGATTTGTCTCTATACCTGCCATTGCATTTCCAACTCATGCAATATGAAGTAAGTCTATGTAGTCCAGAATGCTCTAAGAATGTTTTATTCATTTTTGCCACAAGTGCTACATAGGAAAAAACCCCACCCAATCCCACAAACCAGGAAAAAAATAGTAAAGCCTGGAAAATTTATTTACAGTATTGGTTTTGAAACGTTGCAGACAGAATCTGATGAAAGCTGTCTGACTACTTGCATCAAGCATTTCAGTAGTTTTTCAGTAAGAATTTATTGTGCAGTTATGCTGTAATTATAAGTCCATACATCTTTGAATTCCATATTTAGAGACAAAGCTTGAATTTGAATGGCTATTAATGGAGCTCTGAGATTTTGCCTGTCAAGAAGTAGTCTTTGAGTGTAAAGGGATATTATCTGCAGTTCCTTTTGGTCTCCTAAAAAATGGTGCAGAGAACACTGCCAGGCTGTTACGGCATTTGGGCTTTGTCTGCTTCCCCCATTGTGTTTACTAATAGGGATTTGTAGTCACAATTTAGCTGATGATTCATTTGCTTTACGTAGCTGAACACTTTTAGCTCGTTTGGCAGGATGTGTCTTGGCATAGCAGTCATCATAGAAGCAAAATGTATGTTTGTATTTGGATCTTGTGGCAGCTGTGTGATATAAAGGAGCTATCACTTTGGCATGGGCACTTTCCTGGCTCTGCCCACATGGTAAGTGTTCCCTGGTTATGACCTGTGATTGTGGCTCACATTGATGTTTATCTGCCTTTTCAGAATGAAAATAGGACTGTTTTGTCTCCCTTTCTTTGTTCTGATGTTGCAAAGATAGTGCAACATGGTACAAGCACTTTGGAAACAGAACTTTTTCACAATTGCCCTATTGGTTCTGAAAACAATTTGTAACCTGTCTCTGGCAACTGAAAAGCAGAGGTTTGCAACCAAGGCTTTAAAACATGCAGAAAACTCAGTTTCTGTGCAGAGTCAAGTATGTGTGTATTATTTGATGTGGGTAAGTATGTAAGGAACAAAAAATGTAAAGATAAAAAGAAATACATACTTGATCTCTTTTCTTGTGAAACTTCAAGCAAAACAGCTTGTTCTGCAGAATGGATTTAAGTCTTTCATGTGCCTGCATGATAAATATTAGGAGCTTGCAAAGATGTGTGTACAGTTTGCCCTCAAAACAGGATTTAACTACTCTTTTTTGGTATGTTAGTTTGCTGAATAAAATTCCTGCTTCTAAAGATTAAGCTTAATAAGAATAATATTAAAGCTACAGTGTTAAAACGTTATGAGTCTTGGGATGCTGTGTTTCAGATTCAGCAAGTCTCCCTTTGTACAGGCAGAGGAGAAGAATGCACAAGGAAGTCTGAGGACAGGTGGTCCTGGAAGGGAGGAAAAGCAACAGTAATTTTAGTGCTTGTTTCCCCTTATCAGACACGTTGTAGCCATGAAAATACTACACCTTAAACAAATACACTAAAATTGCTAAAATAAAACTTGGTAATAGGGATATTGAGCAGTCTTTGAAAGTTAAATTCTGGCTGTGGTTAATTAAGTGAAAATGCTGCTTCAACCATGTTATTTTGTGTTCCTTTTTATTAAATGAAGGGGAGATGTAGGAGGAAATAAAACTCTCTTTCTTCTTTACTTACTGGAGCATTTATTTTCCCTTGTCCATACGTGTATTGCCAGAACACCAAGCATAACAAATAGTGTTTGCATTTAGTTCTGAATAGAGTGAGGCCCATGATCATTCTTATCTCTGTGAAGGCAAGCTCCAAAGCCTGTCTGGCTGTCCAAAGAGTTTGCATATCTGCACATCTGATGGATGGGTTTCCTTGTTCTAATTAAGCATGGCTGTTGTTGGAGGTTGTGGTCACAGAAGGAGAGCAGCAATCCATCTTTAATGAGGGGCAGTTTTGTGGAGGCCTTGAATGCCAAGGCAGAGATGTAGTATTTCAGTTTTTATTTGATGTAGAGGGCCAGTGCAGAGATAGTACCTTTTTTTTAAAAAAATATTATTATTACAAAGAAGGTGGGAGCTGTATCCTGGACAAACTTATAGATGTTTTGGCTTAGTTCCCAAGTGTAATGAGTCTGGAGGTTGCAAATGCATGTATTTCTGTGACCAGATCTCTGATCAGGTAGGGAGATCAAACTTCTGGCCATGCACAGATGGTGTTAGATTTGCTTGCCTGAGCATCCTTAGGAACTGAGGTCTCACAGGCTGCATATTAACTAGCAGACGGTGTCTGTAATCAAATGGAACGGTATGTCCTAGGGAAATTCCTCGTAGCAATTCCCATCAATACAGGTGACGGGTGTGTATTTCAAGTACATCTGAGGATCAGGAGTTTGTGTTGTGGCCAAAGCTGAAGGTAGATCTTCTCATTGACCAGTCAAATTTTGTATCTTGTGTTCCCTCCTTTTTCTTTTCCAGACTGCTTATAGACATTTGAGGTAGGTTGTGACGAGTGTTACAAAGCCCTTTTCATTCAGATCAAATTAAGAATAACTTTTTTTCACTGAGCTAGTAATAGTTGTACTAGTGTACCAGGAATGTAGAACTAAACACATTACCAGTCTCCTTACACATCTGGTTTGTTTAACACTAATTGTATTTAAGATCTAAAAATGAGAATGTTTTCTCATGGTAGATTTATTTGATATCTTAATTGATTAGTGTAAAGACCATGTCTGAATACTGCATATATAGCTGATGTCTGTTTGAGGAGAACATAAAACGATTTCTCTAAGCATGAAAAATGCTAATTTATCTTTTTTCCCCTTTTCTCTGCCTTTAGGCCTGTGGGAGACAGATATTACTTAGCAAAGAGGGGGGATGAACATTAACTTCATCTAGGCATAGAAGTTAAAAGGTGGAACACATCTGCTGTGGTTCACCAACATTTCTGTTCTTAGATGTTTTCCTTTGAACAAACTTCTCTAAAATATGGCAGGAATCGCCAGCATTGTTGGTACAGAATTGAAACTAGGGGAGAGCTGTGTGTTCACCTGCACATTGGAAGTTTGACTCCTGCTTAGGATTTTAAAGCTAGAATATATTTTATACCTATTCACTGAACACAACATTCAGGAGTAAAATATGCAACGTGATCACAATTTTCTCCTTTTTGGTCTTTCTTGTTTCATTTGTTTAAGGCTTTGTTTAGTTTTGAGAGTTTCAATGTAAACAATTAGAGATTTAAATATCTAAGGTAATACCAAGGTAGAGTTAGTTACAAATATGCTTCCTTTTTGATTTGAAAAGTTTGTTGACCTGTCTCTTTTCAGCCTGATTCTTGCACTGTATTCATCATCCTGGTACCTGAACAAACAGCATATAAACCCATTTAGAGGAGAGGGGGAGGGTTTGCATGTACCAATTTAGTTTATTTGGGGTAAGACTTCTTTAAAAAATTTCTTAAATGCAAGCAGTTTTGCTGTACTTGTTGTTTTTCTTGCAGGTTGATCCAGCTTTGAAAGAAAAATTAAAACAGAACACTGTGACACTGGAATCTGAATATGAGGTAAAACAAATTTGTTGCTTGAGGCTGATAACCTTGGCTACCCTTGGTTACTCTGGCCACTGGTGGGTTGTATCTGTCTCTAACTAAAATTAGATCAGCCATCTGCCTTTGACTCACTGATGTCCAATAAAAACAAGCTTTTATGTAAAGAAAGCTTTTTGAACATGCAGTGCTTTTTTCTGAACACAGCTTTACTTTGTCCAGGTGCTAAGTACAGTGGTGCAAATAAATTCCACTATTTCTGTGGTTAACTTAGTCTATAAATGTAGAGTTGATGTTGGCCTTAGATGGAATGTGTACGTATATACGTCAACACTTCTACTGCATGAGTTTTTATGATCTTTAGAACAAATTACAGAACGATGTACTTTATGTGCTTTCTGTCATTTCTTTCTTCTGAAACTTCTGGGTATTTTTCAGACTGTTTCTTTTCACTATTTCAGAAAATGTTGTGGAGAAGTATTTCACTCTTTTATCAACTATGCATTTTCGTAGTGTTTTACCATTATTGCAAACAGTTTTGTGCCATCCTCCTTCTACAAAGAACAGTGTTTTATGGTGTAGGGATTAACAAGATTTGATCCCTGAGTACATATTAAAAGCTCCAATGGAAACTCAAAACATACAAGTCCACTAAGTTCTGATTGCCTCTGGGATTATTGTGTCTCTCATCTTCCATAGAATATACTGTAAGGCTGCTCGGGTGTATGTGGAAGAACCACAAGCAGTAAAAAGAACCACATCTCTCTGTTTAACTCTCTAACCTCAATCAACTGATCTGTATTCAGATATGCCTTGCTTTCTCTCCAGAAGATAAGTAAATAGTTGAAGAATAATATTTGAATAGCCATAATTGCATTATCTCTATGAATAAATCAATGGTAATAAAATACAACTGGCATAACAACATATGACAAACCTACTTGGGTAATGAGGCCCTTCCTGACAGACAGAAATGACAGAAGCAATCTTCTATTTTCCTTAATCTAAACTGCAGAGAGTTCCCAGGCTGAAATTCTTCCAAAGTAAATGAAAATATACTATTGTTTTGAACTCTAATATCAGCATCTACTTTATTATGGGCAACAACTTGCAAGCACCAGGTGTATTCATTCTTGCTTTAGTGAAACTTGTGGGACTACCAGCAGTCATGCTCATACTTCACAGGCTCCACACTGAGTGTGTGACAATTTTAGTCCATGTTAGCTCTATATTCTAGTGTAAAAATCATCTAAACAATCACTGAGTTACAGCTGACATTTAGGAGAGTAGTTTTCTGTGGACCCCATCTGTTCCAGGCTAGTGGGGTTTGTTATGTTGGGTTTTTTTCCCCCTTTCTTTTTTCACTTGTCCAAAATACAACTCTTCACAACATCTTCTAATTATATAGGTCACATTAGAGGATTATACTGGTGGCTGTTACTAAATATGGTATGATAAGAGATCAAGGGCAGTTAAAAAAAAAACAGTTGCTGTTTTGAGATGTAAAGCCTTATTTTACAGTATTATTAGCATTATATCTGCAGCTGTTGCTGAGGATACCAAGCTAGCTCTTTTGAAGCATGGTTGCCTGATGCATGCAAATGTCCATTGCCCTCCCTAAGAACTTAAAAAATATCTAATTGTCCTTACAGAAATGTACCTAATGAATACATACTGGTTTCTTTTAGAATGTCATAATTTGTGCCATAAGCATGTGCCGTTGTGGACATGTTGCAAAAGATAAAGACATTTCCAGTATTTCAAACATGATGAAGCCTGCATTTTGTCTCCAATGTGGTGGTGATGATGAAAGAAGTTGTAATGACAGATTTAATCAATTTACTATGACAAAATTAGCATAAAGACTTTTATTCACCTTCTAATCTATTAAATTATATCTTCTCAAGCTGTACACAATTTACTTTCTTTTGTATAGGGAATATTTCTGACCAGGATACAAATTTTGAGGAAGAAAGGATTTGCATGTGTAACTCATACTGTGTTTCTTGTATACCAGATCTGTTAATAATGCCATTTATCTTGTGCCTTTGGATGTACCAAAGGAGCAAGCTACCTTTGCATGTGTTCTCTGTTGCTTATGCATTCCTCTCACACACTTATGTGTCCTCATATGGCCAATTAGTTCTGTCTGTTCCCCTTTGTCTAATATATCATTGCTCTGTCCACTAGTGACACTGGTACTAATGTGAATGTAGTTCTGCTGAGCTGGGCCTTGTAGAACACACTATGAAAAATGTTGTGTTTGACCTGTGAACAAAAGCCTAGGGTATTTAATTTGAAAGCACAAAAATACTGTTTGAAAGAGAAGGATAAAACTGGTTAATGTGACAAACATTCTCATACTGTATCACAGTACATTCCTTTTCAGTGGTTTAAATGCAAACTTAAAATAACATTCCTTATTCTACCATTTGGTTTCTGTAATTCTGTGAAATTAGTGATCTAGTTCTAAAAAATCTGACCTCAGTCAGTTATGTCAGACTCCAAAATAAATAATTGTTGTTTAGAGTTTCTCAAGCAAATAAAAACATCTTTAAGAAGAATTTATTAACCTTTTACAATGGAAGAATCAGTTAAGTTTGAATAAAATCTGTGATATCTGATGGGAACCAATGGTAGTTGAAGGCAGAGGGAAAAAGTCACAATAAATAAAAAATGTGAAGGATTGCTATGGAAACAGTAAAAGAGCAGTTATAAAGAAGCTAAGGACATCAGAGAGTTGTCTGATAAGTAAGCTGACAAGGATATGGAGGATGGTGTTGCAGCAAGCTAAGAATAAAATAATGAGGATGTAGAAGCATGAGTAACCATGTTAGCAAAATAGTAACATTCGAAAAATGTATTTGTATTTATTTTGGGAAAAAAAGTCCTTTGTGTTCTAGTCAGGAGAGACAAGGGATGTTATTTAATATCTTTTAGGCTCTGATGGTTTAGAACCAAGTTCAAAGAAAATGCTTGGAAGACATCAGTGGCTGCTGAAAAATGGTTCTGAAAAATGGGAATCATCGCTAGGCAGGAAGGGGATATTTTTAAATCTTCTGTGGGATTTGGGACACCTGAGCAATACGGAGTACTTTTTTCAGTGAAATTACAAAATCATCACTGATGTGCAAGTGACACAAAAGTATTGAAATAGTAGAAGTACCACGAGGCAGGGAGAAAGGGCTGTTTATATCATTACTTGGTAAGCTGGGCCCATGAAATCAGCAAAGTACCTTTAGAAGTAGCCAAGGTTATTTGTTTTAAAAACTGGAAATACAGGCCAGAGTGGACTGAATTATGGCAAGCAGCAACTCTGGAAAAGATTTAGGAGTCAGTGAATGTAATTCAGGTTGATCTTCTACTGTGATGATGTGGCACAAACAGCTAATTCAGGCTTTATGAGTATGAACAGGAAAGGGGATTTTACTTCTGTGTGGCACTGATGAGCCTAGTGCTGAAATACTGGTTCTGCTTCTTGTGTCTGTTTTTAACAGGGCTTTAAAAAGGGGCTAAGTTGCAGAATACGTTGAATATAATAACTTAGGACTTGAGAAAATAACTATAAAGAAACATAAATATTTAAATCCTTTTAAAGGTATTGAAAAGAATGGTATTTTATATAAATATCTTAATAAGAAGAAAGTGCTAGCTATTGAAGAATTTTTTATTTTTTTTTTAAATTGCAGCAAATATACTAAAATTAGAAATAACGTCCATTATTAATAGATGGGAACATACTGGAACACAACAGCAGGAAAAGGGGTTCTCTGTCTTTCAGAGTATCAAAACTGGAAAACTTTTTAAACCTTTGCTCAGCTGGTTGCAAGGATGGGAAAAATGAGGGAATATGCTGGTCTGCAAATAGTCAAGTCTAGAGAATGATGCTTTCTTGGCTTAAAGTAAATTAATATTGAGCAGTTTTTGTTCCTCATAATTTGATAAAACACAAAAGGTCAGCATTAGCTCTGGTCAAAAATTGTGTAACTGTTTGGCCTGAGAATTGCAGCAGAAGTATTGTAATTACAGTATTAAAATGTTAATTCAAGGTAGTTAAAAAAGTAAAAGCCAGGTATATGGAGAGGTGGCTTGGGAATATAACCTGTATATTTCTTGTCTTAAGAGTAAAAGAAGAATCTGAGCTTTTCTAAAAATTATTCAAGCCCCTTAATGCTCCTTTAACTTAACTTTGGGGATTGCAGTGCCAGCAGAATGGATGAAACTTTTTTTTTTCAGGAAGGGACAGTGTAGTAACAGTAATTTATAGTATTAAATAGAAGTACCAAAGTGTGTGAACATTAGAATGACTCTAGAAGGAAGGTAATTCCTGAATGCCAGTAGTTGAAATCTGCACGTATCTTGTTGCTGCCATTATCAGTACCAGAGAATTTCTGATTTTGTTGTTGTTTAGGAATTAACACATTAGAATATTGAAATTATTTACTTCAATGTCTGTGAAAATACTAGTGGCTAAATACCTTAGCCTGTTGAGAGATTACAAAGATGTTGGGAAAAAAAATCCCTCCTTAGTGACTGTTGTGACACTTAATTAGGGTGAGATGTTCTTCTGTCACCTTTTAATCACTCTGTCCCTTCCATACTGTCTTCCTTGCTGGTGTGCTGTACAGCCTAGCCTCTAGATTCTGACTCTCCTTCAGGTTGTGTCTGGGACCAGTACAGTTTCTTGCATTTCAGATTATTCATATGTAAAAAGGTACTGAGAGTTTTTATTTCACTGTGAGTCTTTATCACTTGGTGTTTTGTAGAGGACAAAGTGATGTTAGTTTTTCAGTAATAGAAACTGCCATGGGTAAGACAGGGAAAGGACTTTGGTTAAATAGTTTGTAATAGGAGTGTTTTGTTCTGGGTAGATGTCTAGTCCATAGCTTAGCTATAGGTTGCTCCTTTTCTTGTTGACATCTCATCCCTGTGTACTGTAGTTCAAAATGTGATTGAAGAAACACAAGGAGGTGGAATTTGGTGATGGGTGTGGCACAGCAAGAGTTCTGGTGGAAAAACCTTCTTGCAGGAAGACAGATATTTAGACTTCAGAGGGAAGTTCATGGGGTATTGCTTTTTACTGGTCTTCTGGAATTCATGTCTGTTAAATAGTCATGTAAATTCTTTCCTGGTCATGTTTATAACATACCTCTTTACACAGGATTTTCCTTAACTGGGAGCTGTTTCTTTCGTGTGTAGCTTTTGCATTTTTCTTATCCCATAGGAAGACACTGCATTCTTGTAGGTGGAAAATGAAGTGAGGCAGTTAATAGTGCAATCGGACAGCAAACATGGTTGGGACACACTGGTACCCATTACACATTTTTCTCACTAACTGCCTCTGAAGGAGGAGTACTGTGTCCAATTCTGGAGCTCTCAACACAGGAAGGACAGAGTTCTTGAAACAAGTCCAGAGAAGGGCCATGAAGATGATCAAAGGGCTGGAGCACCTCTGCTATGAAGACAGGGTGAGAGAATTTGGGCTGTTCAGCCTGGAGAAGAGAAGGCTTGAGGAGACCTTATAGCAGCCTTCCAGTGCCTGAAGGGGCCTACGGAAAATCTGGGGAGGGACTTTTTACCAGAATGTGTAGTGATAGGACAAGGGGTAATGGTTTTAAACTGGAAGACAGGAGATTGAGGTTAGACAATAGGAGGAAATTCTTTAGAGTGAGGGTGGTGAGACACTGGCACAGGTTGCCCACGGAAGCTGTGGCTGCCCCCTCCCTGGAAGTGTTCAAGGTCAGGCTGGATTGGAGGTGTCCAGTGGGAGGTGTCCCTGCCCTTGCCGGGGGCTTGGAACTAGATGATCCTTAAGGTCCCTTCCAACCCAAACCATTCTATGATTCTATAGTAGAATGAGAGCTAGATTTATCAGCAAATTACTTGTTTACTGTTGGTTACTGTATGTTCAGCAGCATTGCTGAGGAGTAGCTTGACTATAATTGGTAATAGAGCAGGGGACTAACACCCATATTACAATCCTCATCAAATAGGTGGGGGATTTTGGCCACAGAGAAGAAACATGATTTTTTTTTCCTATGAGAAATTTACCCAACAGCACAAACCAAGCAGTAGCTGTTGATGTCACTGAAAAGACTATTTATGTCTGAAAGTATTGAAGTTTCTCTGTTCACATTTAGCCAAAACCATAGTTTTTTACACAGAGAAAAGCATTCAGTTTCTGCTTATAAATCAATAAGGAAGTTCTGGAAGAGAGATGAGTTGCAAAGTAGCTGGAAAGTGTAGATAAGAAACAAAAGCTCTGAAATACACTAACTCTGTGTGAATGTTACCTGAACCAACCAAGGCTAGGATCGAGGCAGCAGCATGGGAGAGATTTAACTCACTAATTCAGAAAGATCAAGTACTCAGTAATGTTGATTGCTGATTTGAAGGAGCATGTTTACTTTAAGGTAGTTATTTAATAGCCTGGGGTTAAGTTTAATTTGACATTACTGTCATAAACCTTCTTTAGTTGTTTCTTTTTTTAAGCCTACACACTGCAGTTAGTAGTTGTGTAGTGGCAACTGATTGTTTCTCATCATGGTAATCTCTTAGCTCTTTCTTGTGATAGTGATCGCAGCTTTTTCCCCTCACATAAGAAATGTGTAAAAATATAATCTTTCTGATCTCTTCAGAAGGAAAAACACCATGTGTGACTCATGGGTCTAATATATTTTCATCCTTATATACCTCTTCTTCTTTTATTTTATTAGAGTATTTTTTTACTATTATTAGAAGGACATAGTGTGCCAAATTTTATATACATAAAGTTAAAAAATTGTCCATGCTTGCAAGTATTCATAGTCCTAGCGAGATGTTTGAAATAAATCAGCTCTGTGGTGGCAGGAGGCTTTTGTGGCTCCAGACATGGATATGCTCTGGGTATCCCTATGCTCTTCCTACCAGCCACAGAAGTGCCATTTTTTTCTCTTACTATGCTCCTGTACTGTAAAAGATAGATGAGAGAGAGCCTGCAAACATCCCAAAAGCCTGTCCATGGCTCCTGCTTTTTTAGAAGATTCTGCTGCAGTAACTAGGACATACCTTTGCAAAGTTTAATATCATATAGAGTTGGCAGGATCAAGCATTCAAAGTTGGGAAACTCCTTGGTCCTATTAACTTGCTCCCAAGTTGTGAATTCAGCAATAAACCTTAGAAAGCAGCACTTCTCTTTCTGGGACACATTAACTGTAGTTTGATAAAACTTCCATATACAAGGGAAATGCAACCTATCCTAAATGTTCTTAATTGCTTAATTAAAAGTGGAATTTGCTGAATTTTGGATGTTTGACGTTGAAGATGTACTCTGGCACTCAGCCTCTTCTTAATATATTGGATGTTTGTTTCGGAGTTTCATTTTTCCTCAAGAAAGAAGATAATCTGAAAGTAAGTGATCCATTCATGAGTTCTCTTGACTTTACCCATAAAGCTTGTAAATCCTTTGGAATGAGATGTCCATCTTGGGATCTGCAGATGCAATTCAGAAGTGGCACTGGATTATCCTCTAAGATATAATGTATTTTTAAAGCCTTCATTTTAAGATGAGAAACTGCTTGTTAGGAGGAAATCAAGGCAAACCCTACTTCCTAGGTGGAAGTCTACCTGCCTAATGTTACTTTCTGTTATTTTATAAAACCAAAGCTGTGTAACCACATAGTTTTAACTGAGTGGCTATAATTGGTTAACTGAGTAATTTGTATCACTAAAGCATCTTCACATAAAACTATGAGAGCACTCTGCAAATTTTAATTAAAGTCTGTGACACCTCTGGAGGCAAGTCCTGTTCTCATTTTTCAAATCTAGAAAATAATGCACAAATTGGCAGTGCTGTTCTTTGATACACATATTTTACAATGTAGCCATCTAACCATGCTTCAAGTCTCTCTCCACTTATGATTCCTTCAGTTGTCCCAGTCCAAGTGTTTTCCTTAGAAATTTCTTTTTTTTTAATGATTGGAGCACAACCCCACCTAGTGATGAACCGGCATAGTTAAAGAGAAGAAGCTATGGCAAAGGAGTCTCTTCAATGAGTTCAGCATTGATTAGTTCATGGTGCCATAGATGAGTGGTGTTGGATCCCATTGAACTTAGGTACAAAACCTCTCTTGGTTTCATCATTGTGATTTTTGCCAGTCTCTTCAGCAAAGCCCAAAAGAGAAGCAGATCTCTACATGTTTACATGAAAAGGAAAGCCCCAAATGTAAAAAATCCTTTTCTTCCCTTGATGAACAGAACACCCTTACTCTGGCCATAGCATGCTGCTTGCTAACTTGCTTGTATACTAATAGCATACAAACTAAACATTTTTTAGATGGAAAGAAGACTTTTTTTTTTTTTAATCTGAGGTATTATATGGCTAATCACAGGCTATTTAATCACAGATTAATGAGTCTCTAATCATGGATATTAAATTATGTCCGATGCTAAACAAAAAAAGTAACACTAAGCTTATATTAAGAAAATGAGATGTCAAAAAGGTGGCCCTGGGAAAATGTTGTAAAAAAATAATAATAAATTTATTATTTATGTGATGTTGAGATTTTAATTCACACACAACACCACAGATTCAGTGTTAGCTGTAATTCTGCACCTCTGCATCTATAAGTCATCATAGAGTTCCTCAATATATCTTTTATGGTCTTCAAGCTGTTTTGATATCCTTGCAAAACCAAACTTGTTTATGTATTTCTTTCACTTCATCTCTCAACCATGAAGATATTCTTCCCTGGCTGATATTTTATCTGCAAATGGGCTTGCTTATTATAATGATGCAAAATAATTGTCTCTCTGAGTTAGAGTAATTTCTTTCTGTGGTGCTTTAATGGAATTTATTGAATAAAGCTGTAAAGTACACAGGATTTTCTTATCCTTCCTTTCACTTGTGGGAAAGAGGCAAAAGCCAAACATTTTTTGCTATTGACCACCTTGAATTTACTCAGCCTGAGCACCAATATTTCTACATGTATTTTTGTAGATTTCAGATTGTTTATTGTGGCATGAAGACTATCCTGCAAGAGCAGAATTCAAACTGTAAAATTTTGTTCTATTTTAAGGCTGAGAGAGGATTATCAAGCCAGACATTTGAACCAGCAATTAAGTGGTGGAGGTCTCTTTACATCCTTATTGGTACCTTTGTGCCAGGCAGGCTGTTAACAAAACTCTTGAAAGTCAAGTGTGTGACAAACAGTCAAATTTTGTTGTTGTTCACTGTGCCTGTCTGCATAGCTGCATTTTTTTTTCTTGAATTTACAGCTTCTGTCAATCTCATACTTTCAAGAGGCAGTTTAACTGACTTAGGAAGTGAATCAGTAGATTTAATGACTACACTGATCTTACTTTATACAGCTCATTTTCTATATCCTTTGGGCTATTTGAGACATGCAGGGAAAGTGGTGTTGGTCTGATCTGATTACATTTCATTGTATTCTCCAATAATTGACTATTTAGAGCATTTGGAGGGGGGGTGGGGGGGCAAGCTTTTAGGGTTTTAGACTGCCAATTCATATGGATTTCAATTTAGTAAAAGCTGGAAGTAGTTTACCATCTTTATGTGATGTCTCCTTGAAGTTAGGGGGCAGAGTCCAGGTGGCTACAAATAAAAAAAAAAGAAAAAGGAAAAAAAAGGCCCAGCCAGATTAAATGAAAGAGGTTCACTTTGCCTAAAAGCAGAACTATCTGCTTGCCTGAATTCTCACTATACAGCATAGCTCCTGCAATCTGAAGAAGCTGTGTTAACGTGGTAGCTTGTGCTGCACCTGACTGATGGAGGGACCATCAGTTTGGTCTTATTCTCGGCACAAAGATTAATTTTAAATGTAGCTGTGTTCATGTCTTTGGATTACATCTGTTGTAAGAATGTTTGTGTCAGTGACCAAGGGAAAAGGTTAGGTTCTGTTTAGTTGTATGTGAGGGAGTGTCATGGTTTGACTCCAGCCATCAGCTAAGCCCCACACAGCCACTTGCTCGCTCCTCTCCAGTAGGATGAGAATCAGAGGGGTAAAAGTAGAGAAAACTCATGGATTTAGGTAAAAGCAGTTTAATAGGTTTAGGCAAAGGCAAACATGGAATTCGTTCACTGCTTCCCATCAGCAGGTGGGTGTTCAGCCACCTCCAGGACAGCAGGGCTTCATCACGCATAATGGTTACTTGGAAAGACAAACACCATCACTCCAAACATCTCCCCTTTCTTCTTTCCCCATCTTTTATTGGTAAGCATGACATCACATGGTCTGGAATATCCCTTTGGTCAGTTGGGGTCAGCTGTCCTGGCTCTGTCCCCTCCCAGCTTCTTACGCACCTCCAGCCTGGTCACTGGTGGAGTCGTGCAAGAAGCAGAAAAGGCATTGACTCTGGGTAAGCACTGCTCAGCACTTACAAAAGCATCCCTGTATCATCAAAATTGTTCTCAGCATGAATTCAAAACACAGCCCCATCCTAGCTACCATGAAGAAAATTAACTCTATTCCAGCCGAAACCAGCACCATGTGAAAATGGTTATACAGTAGGAAAGCACTGCAGAACAGATTTTCAGGTCCCCTTTCACCGGTGATTCTCCTAATGCTTATCCACATGCAGCATGGGTCCTCTATTCTTTCAATGCTTGATAGCATCAGTTAGAAAATTGGATGGTCTAATCATGCTGCCTTCTGATGACTGAACATACCTGTCCCATAAACTACTCATTTCTGCAGATACTGTCACGTGCCAGTAAGGAGGGTGCACTGTTCTTGAATTGCAGCAAGGTGTCAAACACAATCGATAAACATGACACAAAATGTTAATGATGACTATAATATGACAAGAATAGAAAAACAAAAATACAGTCTCTCTATTCATTAGAATCTTTAGTTCTTTATATCTTAATTTACAGAAATTAACTCTATCAATAGATTTTATCTGTTCTGTAATTTGAAGCAATGCCAGTCACTGTAAATAACCCTTTGTTATTTCATTCTGTCAGTATATCACAGTATTTTGTGATTGTTTTCCTGATACCTTTATGCTTTCTGTTGGAAACTGCCAAAATACTTTCTCGTACTGGTTTGTTTAGATTGTATAGTTTTTAAATATTTCTGGCTTTGGACAAACCTGTCTGAAAAGTCTTTGTGAAATTTTAGAAACCTGTCTGAAAAGTCTTTGTTAAATTTTAGAGCTAGATTAGCACAGACTTTTGGTAAAGATCTCTAGTATGGGTGTCTCTTCTGAAAGATTTCTTTATGTAGCCTATCTTTAGAGACTATGAGTTTTGTTACATATATTTTAAATGTTGATTCTTGTTCAGATTTTGGGAGCTGAGCATCTTTGGGAATAGTTTGGATCCTCACAGCTGTATGGTACCTTCGTGTTTAATACAATCGGTATACTTCACTTCTGTTAAAGCACAAGGTTATTCTCAGTGTAGTTTCCCTGAAGCTTCTGTTAGAATCAGATGTGAAATTCTGAATTTGCAATCAGAGTGTATAGTCTCTGCTGCCTGGGATGATGAGTACTGTCCTTCCTTCTCTCTGCTTCCATGTCAGGTCAGATTCCTTCCAGCAGAAATGAAGTACCAGATAATCGTAATATGTATAAAATAGTGAAGACAATTCTTCAGAAAGGCCTATGCCAACTGTACTGTGTAAAAAATTCAGTTACTCCTACCTTGTGAGAGTCTGCTGTGTTTGTGCATGTGTTCTCGTCTATCTTCTGTTGAATGTTGCCTAATTCCTTTGGATATCTGACTAACCTCATTGCAACTTCCTCAATGGTAGAAGTGGTAGGAAACCTTTACATAACATGAACTAATAGCAGTAGGTCTGTTTTGTTCTAGCTGTTGGGTAATTGTGTGACTATTACTCAAGTCCCTCAGTATTTGCCATTTATTTGGATGATGAATGGCAGGCAAACTAGACCACAGGCTCAGGCCAGGCTTAAGTATTTTCTGCTGTATTTTTACAGCATTTGCTGAATTGAGGCCTTATCACAAATCAGAGATTTAAATCCCACAGCAGTACATATGATTAACAGTGTGCAATGTTGCCCTGTTCAGGAGCATGTGGAAAGCCCTGATTCTGGCAGTGGTGCAGACCTTCTCCTCAGTCTCCTGTTGGCAGAGCCCAATCATGTCCTATATCCAGTTCCTGTACTGCAGGCTGGTATGTTAGACGCTGTGTTCTGTGTCTGCTGGGCTGAGACTTCTGTGCCTCTACCAGTAGGGCTGTGAAGATGTTTGTCTTCTTCAGTGGCAGCAGTTGGTAGGTGAGGTAAGGAGAGTGCTGGTTCACTACTTTTGTGCACCTTTAGGGCTAGATAAATGCTGGAGTTGGTACTTCTGAGTGGGTATGACAAAAATAGGCAGAGAGGTAATTAAAATTTAGGTAGTTCTAAAGTATCTGACAGTTTAGGCAGTTAGGGTATCTCTTAGTGAGAGACTTATTTGTGATGACTGGGTGCCATGAGAAACTAGGAAGCAGAAAGCATTGCATACCTCTCTCAAGTTAAAACCACATGGATTGAAGGGATCACACTGCTACTGTCTCTCTTTGTGCTAGAAAATTCCTCTTTCCCAGTATGCTTTGTATCTGTGCTGATGGGATACTTCAGGTCACCAATTACTAATCTTCTGTTTAGGCTTTACCAATGCTTATCACTCCTACTTCAGTACTTAGCAGGTTTGCAGCTGAAGAACAAATCTGGAAAACAAGGTGAGATAAAAAAGAAAAAGTGAACAGAAAGTATCTTCAGCTGTGTTCAGATTCTTCCTGTCCTACATGATACGTGCTACATATCAATACTTACTGATAAAGAGATGCACTAATGCCCACCCCAGTAATTCATGTAGCTATATAGATAACTCCCAGTTTTTTTCCTTGTTGTTGAACTTCTTTTGCAGGGTAGATTAAAGTTCATCAACCCAATAGTCATACTGAGTTTCTTGCACAAAAGGAAAACAAGTTAGAATAAGATGTACTTCAAAACATGGGCTATCAAAGTGATACTTATTTTCTGCTGTTTATCTGCAGAAGCTGGAAAAGTCTGACTTGGATAACTGGGAGAACATCAGAGGACCCCGTCTGTGGGAAGATTCCAGGACTGTTCAGCAGCAACGGCGGGAGGCTCTTCGTCTCAAGAAAGAGTGACTGAGCAATCCTACTGAGCCTACTTTGGTGCCTCTGAGGAAAAAAAAAAAGAAAAAAAAAAAAGTCTCAAGTGGGACTGTCTTATTTTTTAATCCAGTGTCAGGAACAGACATGAGAGGTGGGGATTGCACTGAGCAATTCATGTCAGTGTATATATGAGTAACTGTGACATCAAGCCAAAAGACGTTGTATTATATGAAGCTCTTTGCATCCACTTGCACAGTGTTTCACAGACTGTATATATGAATTCTCAATTAAAAAAAATTACTGATTATTCTACTGACAATGCCCACTGTTTTTTAATCCCTATCATTCAAAACTGAGAAGCTTCAGCAGAGAATAACATTTTAGGGGTCACTTGTCAGTGCCAGAAGTTGTCATCTTTATGAGAACAACAGTGCTGTTCTCTAGATGTGTGTAACCAGATAGATGCTGCTTCAGGGAGTCCCTCCATGGCCAGACACTTAAAGTTGGCAGAGACTCCTCAGGCATATGAGCTAGTTGAAACAGTGAGTCCTTTTTGGCTAAATAATACTTTGTGTTTCACTTCTAGGAGCTTGACTGTACAGAGGCAAGTACAGAGTTTCAGTTGGTAATTGATCAAATAACATTTTTTTTAGTTGTGATCAGATTTTTGTGATTAGTTTATTGATACATTCGTGCAGAAAGGTACCTACCTTTGCACTGGATCTTCTCAGTTTAAGTTGGAAAAATTCTTCCTCACTAAGAGCTGTGCTGCTTCTCTGTGAGCAAGTATTGTAGCAGAATTTTCTTGAACCACCATATAGTGGCAAAACTCATCTTACATGTTTTATTACATGTATATTTGTGCATGTGCACAGAAATTTTTTATCTTAAGATGAAGTCTTCTTCATTGCTTGCCTTTTTATATTTATCTTTGTGTGCTAGATGTTTGCTGTTAGAGGAAA
>NW_009952265.1:634717-642905 GCF_000747805.2 Chaetura pelagica
ATGAAATTAAGCTTTTGATAAGGTGTTAGAGCAGACTTGTAAAACTCTTTAGCAGGAGAATGGAGTAGCAGAACACATATTAACAGTAGATTCTTGTTTCAGAGCATTCAGTGACACCTATATGTAAATAGAGTTGCAAAAACCAGCATAAATTGTTGTGTGTTACCTGGAACAAGGTTAGAGCTATGTCTGTGTGTTTCTCTGCTCCATATTTTATGTATTTTTGATTCTGTATAAATGTACTAAGAAATTAAACCAACCAGAAGATAAACAAGAGGAGCAACACTAGAGTGAGGAAACCACAAATGTCATAGGGAAAAAACTGAGTCATTGAGTTGTGCTCAACCTAGACAAGATGGAAATGGATTTAATTGTTTTGTCATTGGTTTTGTCTAAAAGATAAAAAAATAAATTCTTAGGCAAATAAGATATAAAATAGGACAAATAAGGAGTAATTAAAACTGTATACCTTCTAAGCACTTTTTAAACTCTTAAATTCAAATTGTGGTGCAGTTCCAATGACAGCAGCAAGTTTGATTGTTCAAAGACATCAGTGCATTGCCTGCACTGACAGTGTTCTCTGAATTAGGGCTCCTTCAGTATCACTGCTACTGACACAGGACTGGCTGCACTACTGGAAGCGTTTCTTTACATTCCCCAGTATAGATCCATCATCTGTGGACTCTGCAAATTCACTGTATCTTTTCCAGAGGATACAAATCTTCCTTCTTCCAGCTTTGGTTGATGGAGGGAGGAGGTTGCCATTGCTTTGCATATGGAGAGGCATGATCAGGTCCCAGTCTGAAATCAACACATGGCCTTCTAGGAACAGCATGTGTAGGAAAAGCTACTCCTTCTTCCAGGGGAAGAAGCAAAGATACTACTCTTTCATGATGCCCTTAGGCTTATCAGTTTTCTTGATGAAGAAAAGACTCACTGAAATATCCTGTGTATTTATAGTAATGTGATACTGTGCAAAGACTATTTTGGGAATGGTCATCCTATTTCAGCAGGTCTGAAGTGTGCCTGTAATTACTTTTGTGGACAACATTTTTTTATGTCATAACTTAGGACCCAGTTTTAGCTGATTGCTTGCTGGTTGTGGGGTCCCTACCTCTACCCTGCCCTTTTTCATAGGCACTGAATTAGCTGTAGTTTCTTAGGGCATACTTGTAACTACCTTTGAAGTGGCATCTCTGGAAAGTGATGGATTTATATTAGCATCTCTGACAAACACTGAGAAGCAATTGGAAAACTTTCCAACTTTCCCTTCTGTTCAAAATCTCTTCTAAGAGACAGCCCGTATCTCTTCACAGACCACTAAAAAAATTCCTACTTTTATTTTTAATGGTGTTGACTAATTTATGGATTTTAAAAAAAAGCAAAACAACACAACAAAACCCAGACAGTATTTTCTGGCAGGTATAGAAGCTGTACTTTTAATAAAATGGGGTGAGCTATTTCAGCAATTTCTGTTTATTGCTGTGCACTTGGACAATGGCTTCATGTTTTATGCTGTGCTTTTCCTAGCCACTGAATTGGAAATAATGCTTATGAAAGGCATGTTGAGAGTCAATTAAAGTCTCTTAAGTTGTCATGCATCCCAAAGTAGAAGGCACTCGAGAAAGGTGGAGAATTAAAATTCACAACACTAGCAAAAGAGACAAAATTCAGTTGGTAAAGGACTTATGCTTATTTTGGCTGCTTCTTTGAAGCTGTCCTTTTGAAAGCCATATCACAGCACTTCTGGTTATCTCTAAGGCACCTGAGGGCAACCTTGTTGAATTCCTGAATAAGTTATTGTAAACATCTGTGGCCAGGGTGGGGGGGGGATGCTCAGAGGTAATTAAATGCAATTGTCAGTCTGAGGCACTGATGGAGATATTTGCATCCACTTTGGTTACTGGCATATACAGGGCTGATGGGAATGAAAGGAAGGCTTTGGTGAGAGGTGTGAAGTATTACGTGGGTAAAAAGAGCACTGAAGAAGTGAGATCTTCTAGTCAGTGTTGCTGAAGTTAGAAATAAAAGAAGGCAGCCTGTCTAGGTGTCTGAGTGTATGTGGACTGAAAAAACAGTTGTGACAGTAAAGGAGAAAGTGTTTATTTCTCAAAGAAACTGTGGCAAGGTTGGTCTCTGAGATCTTCCACAGTAAGAAAAGCAGTAGGGCATAGAAGTGGAGGGAATCTGGGACACTTGTCTCCAGGAATAGGGAGAGCTCATTGTATCATCAGTGGCTATCCAGCTGAATGGTTCCCAGCAGCAACTCTCTGCAGCCAGCCCAAAATGCTAACTAGATCTTTCTAAGATCATCCCTGTGGATCCTGCTAATTTAGTGTATTTCTCCATTAGCACCTTGAATTTGCAGACTCGTGGATGACACAAAAGAGAAAATGCTCAATATCTTAGTTCATCTGTAACAGATGGGAGAGGCTTACCAAAAGCTGTAGCTACTGTAATCCAAAAAAAGACTTAAAACCCAGCTCAGTAGCACAGGAGTTGAGTTTCAAAGTTCCTAAATACATCTGAATGAGCAGCTGGTTGTTAACAACTTTTCGAATCAAGATGCAGAGAACAATCTTGACAACAGTGATCTTCCAAGGTCTTGAAAATGTCTCCAGCTACCCAAAAAGGGTAGGTTATGGCATAGTAAGGGTTGATGGATGGGAGTTTTAGACCAGATAACAGAATGCAGAAACTTCTGAAAAACAACAGAAACGCACCCCATCATGAGATGGGGACCCAGCTGATCCTCAAAAGCAGAGAGAAATCCATTTCTTCACAGAGGAGCAGCAGGTTTAAAGGTTCATTGGATGCTTTGCATGGATACTTTTTTGTTTAACTGTTATGTGAATGTGTACAGGTTAAACTTAAAACAGTAGGTTTCACCTTCTGAAATAACTACACAGACCTTCGTGTTTCTTTATGATTTTGCATTTCCTCTGAATTACTGCGTTTGAATTTCCAGTACAAGTCCAGGGCAAGTTTCATTTTTATATCTTGTATTTTCCAGAGGCTTTTCTTTCTACAAGAAAAGGGAAAGCCTACTATTATCCTTTGCTACTAACTAATTCATGTCCACTGGAAAAAAATAAGGATAAAGAAACAGAGAAAAGGGAATGATCTGAAGTCTTATGGAAAATAGAGTAACTGTTTTTACATGAAGATGATAATGGCATTTTCAAGTAACCTTTATGGATAGAAAGGCTGCTTTTTGTCAGTGTTTTCAATGGAAAACCTCTTTTTACCCTTCAGTGGACTAAGGTTCACAGAAAAGTTTCCACTCTATTTTAGACTAGCTAACTAGAAGGTTTTAATCAAAGGAAGGTTATGGGCCACTGTTAGGCCTTCTTTTCCTACAAGGACTTGCAGCCAGACTCAGCCAAGGCACAAACAGTCTCTAGGCTTTGAAACAAAAACTCCATGCAGAGGTTTTTCTTAAAATTTTCCTCAGCCCAGGAGACGAAAGCAGCCTGTCAAACCACTGAAATCAGGCTGACCATATTTTCTTGTCCAACATGTGCTTTGACTGTTTGTTTAACTGTTTTGACACAGGCAATTAAAGTTTCACCCTGACCATCCCCATACTGCTTGGGAGATGTATTAAAATTAAATTGAACCAAAGCAGCAGCTGGAAGTGCTGCAAGAAAGGACATGTAAAATACAGTTATACATTGCAAATGTGAAAAGTAGTATATGTCTCATAGTCACAGGTCATTTGAGAAAGAAAAAAAAATACCCAAAGGCCAGAAAGAAGGGAGCACTGTGTATTGCCAGTGTCTCTGTAAAGGAAATGGATGTGCTTTCACCCAGCCTAGTTAGGAGTCGGGCTGGATGTGCTTCAGCTGATGGACAAAATGACCACACTTACCATGTTATTTTCAAGGTACTTGATGAGATCCTTGATGTTCAATACCAACTCCATTGTGTGTGTCCAGCACCAAATCCATTATGATATCAACCTCAGGAAGACCCAGTGGTTCCCAGAAATACAACTTAATCCCAGGCAGGATCAGGGGTAAAGCCATCTCTCTGCCCTTCACATCCATTCTCCTTTTTCTCTCCTGTCTTTCAGTGTTCTTCCTAAAAAGTAAGAGCTCAGTCTCTGAGATGCTCTTTTTTAATGGAGCTGGCTGTAAAATGTCACCCTCTTTTTTTTTTTTTTCTTCTTCTTCTTTTTTTTCATTCCCCGAAGTTCATTGTCTACCAAGAATTGAAGAATAGTGGTTTCTAAATTAATTTGAAGATGCCCTGTACACTCAGAAATATAGACCCAGTATTATACCCCCTTAAGTATGGCACCCAGCATACTCTGGGTCTCTTTTTATCTTTAGATACACAATGCTGTGCTCTCTATTTTATGTACAAAGGAAATTAAATGTACTTTCTTCTTTAAAAGATGAGATCTTCATCCATCACCAGCTGTCAGTTCCTAATAATGTTTCCCAGAGAAGTGTTATCTGTGATTTAGTGGCTTTAGTGGACTATCTTTTGTTGAACAGAGGACAGCAGAATAAAATTTCAGCTTAATATAGCTCTTTTCATACTCCCTCTGAATAAACAGAGGAGAAGAGGAGAGCAAGAGCAAAGAATCTTGGTTTCCAGGCTCAAGATCGTTCTATTTTGCAATAGCTGGGGCATTTTAAGAAATAAAAGGAAGGAAAATGAAAGGGGGAAAAAAAAAGGGGGGAAATAAGAAAAGAAGAAATGTGGAAAGAAGGAAGCTTAGGGACAAAAATAGTAATAGAAAACAGTGTGTTCTTTCTAACTGGTCCCTCTGGACGGAGTGGAAAGGAAAATTGTTTCTGTCTCAGGAAAAACTTTTTAGCTCAGAAAATACTTGTCTCAAGACAGAGTGAAAAATCAAGCATAATATTTTTCAAGCTAGTGGTTTTAGAAATACCTTTACTTGGGTGAACTGCAATGCTTTGTTTTGCTTTTCATACTTTTTTCATTCTTGATTCTTTTTCTTCAGGTAGCTTAACTCTGGAAATGAAGAACCACCACTGATCTTAAAAGTGCATTTTCCACTTAAAAGACTCAGCAAAAAATGTTTCAACAGTTTCCAAAACTTTTAATAGAAAGTCTTCTCAGTAAGAGTGAAGATCTCTAAAAATAGATCCCGCTCAATGAACAGGTTGCAAAATGTCCATCAAGCAGATTAAAAGAAAAGAGGTATTGTTGAAGATCTTTTATCATCTGTGCCAGTCGGTTGCTTAGTCAATTGGTGAACACTGATCCTACTCACTGAGGAGTGTGTAACTGTACCCCTCTGTGGCTGTGCAGGCCAGTTCCCCCCACCAGGTGTGCACCTCTGCATTTGGAAATCCAGGTGGTTGCAATTAACAGGGGATTTTGCTACTCAGTAACTTGTAAGGAAAGACCTCCCACTCCCTTATTGCATCCCGTATTCAGCTGTCCCAAATACTGACATTGTAACTTTTGCATAAACTGGTGAAGTTGCCTCTGAAAATGAATCCTTCTTTCTCCCTGCTTTCACTAATGCTAAAACCTAAATTTAGTTCTGTTTAGTCAATCTTAAGTAATGCCATTTTGTGTTAGATATTCAAACATCACTTATGTGTTGTAACATTGTAAGAGGAAACCCAGCATTTTTCCCAGTCTAAAAAAAGGCATTGCCTCTGTTTAAGTGCTAGATCCAAGGTTTCCATCATGTTAAGTTAGCTGTCTAGCAACAAACTGGCAATCAAAGACGGAAAGACTCCAGTCCTACTCAAGTTCATATATATTTGAAGTGACTATAATCCGTCCAATTTAAGAGTCATGTCTTATCCTTGTTCAGCTGTCCTCCCTGCGGCAGATGCTTTTTTGCCTTGCAAACATCCTGACTGGGCTGTAGATGTGATTAAAGTTAAATGCATGTTTTGAGTACAAAAGCCTGAGATTGCACATTTCTTTTAACAGGCCTTTTGGTCTCTGTGGCTTCCTGTGAAGTGCAAACATCCTTACTGGCTGTGCTGGGATAATAGACAGCAAAATCTTATGTTTTATTTTTATCAGCCTTTAAATCAAAATGAACTTGAATGCAGTTTGACCAAATTTTTTAAAGTTCACCCTGACCCTGAAATGAGGCTTCTTTGAAAGGTTTAAAGGTGGATTATAATGGTGTTCTGAAACCTGACTTAGAGAAGTCATTGCAGAGGAACAGATGGGAATTCACAGTATGTTTCACTTCAGCTAAAGAAACCTGCCTTTTAAATAATCAGAAATTTAAATGTTTTAAATCACAGAATGAGAGTGGTTTGGGTTAGAAGGTACCTTAAAGATCATCTAGTTCCAAACCCCCTTCTGTGGGCAGGGACACCTCCCACTAGACCATGTTGCTCAAAGCCCCATCCAACCTGGCCTGGAGCACTTCCAGAGAGGGGGCAGCCACAGCTTTCCTGGGCAACCTGTGCCAATGTCTCACTACCTTCACAGTAAAGAATTTCTTCCTAAGATCTGATTTAAATCTATCTTCTTTCAGTTTGAAACCGATACCCCTTGTCCTATCATTACAGGCCCTTGTAAAAAGTCCCTCCCCAGCTTTCCTGTAGCCCCTTCAGGTACTGGAAGGCCACTATAAGGTCTCCCTGGAGCCTTCTCTTCTCCAGGCTGAACAGCCCCAGCTCTCTCAGCCTGTCTGCATAGGAGAGGTGCTTCAGCCCTCTGGTCATCTTTGTGGCCCCCCTCTGGGCTTGCTTCAACAGTTATTATCCTTCTTGTGTCGGGGGCTCCAGAACTGGACACAGCACTCCAGGTGGGGTCACACAGGAGCAGAGTAGAAGTGGAGAATCACCTCCCTTGACCTGCTGGCCACACTTCTTTTGATGCAGCCCAGGACACAGTTGGCTTTCTGGGCTGCAGGCGCACATTGTCAGATCATGTTGAGCTCATCATTCAATACCCCCAAGTCCTTCTCCTCAGAGCTGCTCTCAATTCAACATTTGTTTGAATGACAACTTTAGTGTATCTTCCAGGAACAGCATAGAACATCTCCTTTTTTGTTAACTGGTCTGAGTTTTCTGACTAATCCAGGTTATTCAGACTTTGCAAGAAGAGCTGGATGTGGGAACCTGTACTTTCTCTGGATAGACCCAGTTGGCTGGTCAGTGATTTTGAATGTGAATAGGAGGATGATACTTTTATCTCTTATCTTTCATCTATTCAAGATTTCCTACCCCTGTAATGAATTATTCACAACAGAAATAAAAAATTGAGCAGTCTTTGTCCCTTGAAGCTACACAGGGCTGTGCAATGTTATCTGACAGATCCATTTATCTAACACATACTGAACGTGATCCTAAAATTGCAAATATAATTTTCTGGTGAAGCCAAATTTGCACATTGCTGCCTTAGATTAGCTTCACTTGGCAGCATCTTCTGTGTGTATCATGTCAGGGTCTTCCAGTTACTTATCCCTGAGGTGTCTAGTGTTTTCCCCCCATTCTAGTTTCTAGCACTGGAAGGATGCAATCCTGGCATTGCCCACCACAGATGTAATGTATCTAAACTACTTTTCTGAAGAGGGGAATCATGTCATGGACAAGGGGAACTCATACAGTCAGCTTTCTTGGGCAGGACTGAGTGCAGTCCTGTTTGCTGGATGAAATAAGCTAGAGGAATACTTTTTTCTTACTTCAAAAGCAAAGTTTTCCTTAGTCCATCCTTCAGCCAAAGCTCATGTTGTATGTGCAATAAGGTCAGAGGATCCATAGTCTACTAAAAGTCAACAGGGAGCAATAAAAAGCTGCATTCTGCCATTAAAGATAACCTTGTATACAGCAAAGGCATGAACAGTGTGGCAGCAAACTGGCCCTGTGAGACTTCTTTATAGATGCTGCTTCAGGTTTCTTGTAACATGCAAACCAGCATTATTATTACAGTAAGGAGCTGGCATAGACCTTTCAGGATTATGTATTAAGAGCAGCCAGTCAAATACCATCTGCCCAATGTGATAAATTTTAAGTATTACTCCAAAGAGATTTGCCTGAATCTCCTCTGCAGAGCATGTAGAGGCAGCAGCCAGTTGCTTTTATCCTCATTCCTCTTCCCATTATCCCTTTGTGGCCTGTTGGCTAAGATCCATTAGTATTAGTTAAAGTCTTGACATGTCCTGTCTTTGGGGACTCTATCCTGACCTGGCACCATGCTGGGCTTGGTGACCTCCTAGCTCTTCTCCATCTCT
>NW_009952265.1:642924-648935 GCF_000747805.2 Chaetura pelagica
AGTCAAGTCCCCTTTGACGTGCCTTGCAAGTACAGATGAGATGCACTGGCCTGCATTACTTCTGTTCCATAAGGTAGGTGAGCCTCTACTTTCTAGATTGGGAACTGCCATGCAGCTGGTGGACTTGATTCCATTATATTGAAGGCCAAAAAAACTCAACCAAACAAACCCAAACCACATTTACCTGTACAGGAGATTTCTTTCTTTTTTTGTTGTTGTTGTTGTTACTTTAATGTTTAGAGGAAATATAAAACCAAACCTTTTTGGCAGAAGACAACACAGGTAAGTCCCCTGAGAGCTTTGCAGCCCTGTATCAGTGGGGCTCTGGGACCAGGCAAAAACACCTCTTGTGCAGTTAGATCTTAAAATACTGTGGTGATGATATTGTGATAATATGTCTAGCTTTTTATTGTTTTGGTAGTTGTAAACATCCTAAATCCAAAGCTAAGTATCCACAAGGGACAGTGTACTTGCCAGCTAGATTTAGTGCCTGAAGACCTGACCTAATCCTGGCTTTTATACACAGTTCTGTTAATTTGTGATAAAAAAGAATTTGTGGGGCAGTCAGAATGGGGGAAAGATGCTGATGTCCCAGATTAAAATCTTTAGATGCTATTTTATCTGAAATACACACTGGGATTTTCTTGCCTTGCCTTCCTGAGGTGTGACCCATTCTCACTGCTGTGGCAGGAGCTGTGTGCCTCTGTTGGAGCCTGTGAGACAGCACAGGCAGCACATTCTTTCCATCCCAGTTTGTTTTTCATCCTGATGCAACTGCAGTAGCCTAACCTCCAAGTCAGGAGCTCTCCTCTAGCAGATTTTGGACAGTGATCCGTGCATGGGTTTTTTTTGTCATATTCTATTCAGATCAGTCCCTGGTTTGCTGGACCTACCTCTAGGATTATATGTAACAGTTGCATCAGTGTAATTACATGATGCATGTGGGGTCTTTTTGGCTAGGTCACTCATGGAACAGGAAATCATATATATTATCTCTGGAAGAGACCATAAAATTACATGGTGGAACCTTGTGTATAAATAAAGGGATTTCACTCCAGTTTTCCTCTCTCAAACCCTGTAACTACAAGGTACCTTCCAGTCTTTGTGCTGGGGGAGATAATTTGAAAACTCCACCTTATTCTCTGCAGCTGTCCTTCGTAGAGGAGGTACATGGAGGATATTGGGAATTTGCCTTTCACCTAGGGAGGTGTGGCCAAGTATCTTCCAAAATCACTTCTAGGGCAGCCCCAGCAAGCTCTACATCCCTCAGTGTAGGGAGACATGTAGGAGACTTGTGTTGCAGAAAACTTGTCTGGCTTCTGTGGGAAGGCAGCAGTGTCTTCCAGAGTCTTAGTCTCCCAGCTGATTTTATCTCAGACGTTTGTCTGGTCTAATGACACGAGTTGTGGGAGGCCAAATTTTGTTCACTGTCTCTTGCTGCTATTTTTGGGATGTGATTTTTCTGTTTTGGTGGGCTAGGCAGGGAGAGAGTGCTGCTATGAGTTAGGAAACACTGCAATTAGACTCGCTCAAAACAATAATGATGAACAATTCTGACTGCTTTGTTACTGGAAAAGGTAGAAATAAGTAACAAACCAGTTTGTTTCTTTGAAGAGCTTTGAACAGACCTAGGAGCATTTGGGCTATGTGCAAAGCCCTTATTTCCATAGCATTTGCACTTGCTCCAGTGTAAGGAACCTGATGAGTTCTCTGACAGAAGAACCGCATTTACCAGTTGGTGACTCTTGTTTGGTAGATCTCAGATAACTGAACAGCTGGGCAAATCTCTGCTGTGTTCCAAATAATTAGCAAAAGTATTTGAATCAATTATGGCAGGGAAGCCACCAAAACAGCTTTCCTGAAACAAATTAGCAAATAAACACTGAAAACTTTCAGTTCAAGTGAAATCTGTTTACTGAGAAGAGCTTCTTCCACCCTGTGAGCACACGGCCTCAGGTCTGTGATGTCTAACAGGAGGTGTTACTGGAATCACACTGCATTATCCCATCAGAAGCTGAACTGGAGAAGTGTCATGCTAGTTCTTGGCCCCGTTTTCCGGCCTCTTGCTCCTCCTGATGTCACAGTTGAGGGATGCTTTGGTGTAGGGAAATAGAGCTGAGCTGGGACGCTGCTGCTTTGCACCACTGGCTTGCTGTGGTGCTGCAGATGGGCTGGGGCAAGTGAGAGCAAAGAGCTTCTGTGCTGGGAGGGCAGGGCACTGCTGGTCGCTCAGTGGAAGAAAACCATCTGTTTTCTTCAAGCTTCTGTAGAAATGGGATATATTTTGCAGGGAAGGCCTGGCAGTGCTTCTGTCAGTCTCTCACAGGCACCGCAGCTCCCTGCTCCGGCCCTGACAGGACTCTCACCATCCACAGGCAGTCTGTTCAGTGGATGGAAAGGCTGCAGGCTGCCCCCACCTCGTGGCAGCAGCTCTGCAGAATGCCTTTGGAGCATTTCTGAGCCTCTCTTAGCATTTTAAAAATATATAGATCATTATAAAAGTATAGGTATCCAGTTCGCTTTTGTCTGTTTCATAGAGCTGAAAACTCTTTCAGTTGTTCCATGCACAGGTGAAGGTATCTTAAGTTAAAGTAATATCTTAAAAAGTAATGAATTCTCACATCCTATAATCAGAACAGATAATCTCCTCTTCTTCATTAGCCCTTAGTATGAATTTTGTACTTAGTCTCTTATGAATAATGAGAACTTGAGTGTGCTGTTTTTGTATAGAAAGGTATCTTCTTCATCTAACCTCACCATGAACCTGCTACATGAGGCTTGCATGCTGCTGCTAAACATCCAGGTCAGAAGGGTTTTGCAATGTGTGAGAGTAAATGTCTGATTTTAAGCAAATCAAAAAAATTTGGGCACCGCAAGAGATGTGGTTAAAAATCCCTGCAGTTGTCAATTTGTTCTGTGAAATTTTGAGATAAAATTTTTTGAGTGCTTACTAAAAGCAGTATCTTTCAGTGGTCCCACACTTCTGTGTGTACAAATCAGAGACATAAGGGCACGTTCTTCTGCAAGAGCAATGAAATGTAGAAACGTTTGTATTTTCTTAATCTTCCTAATGCAGAAGTGTGTTTCACAGGGTCTGTCGCTTGAATTAAAATTCTTCCTCTAACAACAAAGGCCTTGTAGCAGACTAATGTGTCCTGGTTTTTAGATTAAAAACAACCATGTTATTGGTTTTTCTTCCCTTTTGATCCTGTCTTGTTGAGATTTATTGCCTGCCATTTATAGCATTTGCAACTTACAATTAAGCCTTCTATTTTCAATACCTAACACATAAGTAGGAATTACTGTAACTTAGTATTTGGATATGTCTTTCAAACCACAGCAGAAAAATGAAATGTTTCAGATGTGAGGTAAAAACGTTTAAAGCTAGAAAAAGTTTATACTGACCTAATGGTACTTGAATGAACTGTCATTTTATTAAATATTTTCCCATGAGTTTGAAGAGTTCTGCTGCATACAGTCTGTCTGATATGATCTGTAGGCTGCATTTTTTAAAGCAGAATTACAAATACATTGAGCATTTTGAGCAAGAAAAAAATTAGGATTTCTGTAGTTAATTCTTTGTGATCTAAAAACTCCTGGAATTAAATGCTCATCTGGCTTTGTGTGATAGAGACTGACTGGACATTAATCTCTGGTCTGGAATGAGTATTGCAGCACCTGATCCATGACCTCTATGCCCCAGAAAGACAATTTATCCAGCCTGTGCCCTGGTTCCTGGGCCCCTCTCTCCCCAGGGCCCCCCAGGAACAGCTGGCAGGGCTTTTTTGATGAGTGTACACTGGGAGGCTTGTGTTTTGGGAGAGCACCTGCCTGCTGCAAATGGAATGAACCCCACCTCGGTTTCTCCACTTTATGCCCAGCCTGAACACAAGCAAGAGGCTGTGGGGGCCTCAGAGAGCAGCTAAGGTGGCCAACAGCGTGGGGAGTTTGGACACTACTGCGCTAGACCTTTAGTAACGCTAAAGGGCTGTCAGATAGAAGGATGGGCAGGAGAAAGGCTCTCTTCCCTTTGGCTGGGCTGGGGGAGGCCTAACTGATGGTCAACCAAAGAACTAGACTGGGCTGTAAGTCTGAGCCTTGGTTGCTAGTGTAGTGTAAAAGATGGAGATAATGAAAAGAAGAAATGCTCTTGTTCCCCTGACCCGCCTTTCAGATTCAATCGCTGTTTGCTGGCTAACAGGAAAGCTGGAAATTCTGTTCCACCAGAGGTGAGAGAGTGGAACGAAAGTCCATGTGTATTTTTAGCATCCCTTGTAATCATTTTAACTTTTGAAATGAAAGCATCAGTGCGTAAGAGCGGAGGACCTGGGAGGAGGAGATGTTCTACCAAGAGAAATGTCATGCTCAGAGTGGATTGACTGAGTGACGTTGGCACTGGCCAGGGCAAACTCTTCTCCCTGCTGCTTCATGCTTCCTTCCCCTCCCAGCTCCTCAGTTTCATTTGGCTTCCTCCTTCATGCATCTTTGCTGGTTGTCTCCTCATGCATCTCCTCCCAGGTGATTCTACATTCCAAACTACATCCAGCTGGAATAAAACCCAGCACATGCAAGATGCTTTGGGATGTTCCCCCAGAGTCCTGCCAAGAGGACAGGCAGCCCTGGCAAGGTGCCATTGCATGCCTTAATGTAAGGTACTTAGCAATGCCTTTTTCTTTCATCTTTTTGCCTAAGAGGAAAGCAGATCTAACAGAAGGAAGAGAGGAGGGCATCCGTTCAGCAATGAATGTTTATTTGCTGTTCACCTCTGAAATGCCAACGAGCATTTGTGCTGTCTAGTTTGAACTGACTATTGGCCTTGGAGAAATTACTGATGCTGTTCTTGAAATAAATTGTCCCTTACTTTCTAAAAAGGTAGGAAAGGTCTGTCACAGTCTCCCTCTGTAATCATAGATAGATCATGTCATTGCTGTGCTAGATACAGGAGTAGGGAATAAATGCTTTTTATTTTCATCCTTTGTCTAGCCTTCATAGGCTGGTAAGAAGGCAACAATTAGTTTCTTTGCATTTACATGATATTCAGAACAATGATCCTTTGCACGGGACACGTTCCGTGGTGCTGTTAGCATGCACCTCAAACCATTAGGGGTCACTTGGAGCTGTCAGCCCTGTGCCCTCTGGCTCAGCTCTGACAGGGACATGGAGGCACCAGCTGGTTTGCACTGTTTTTTCAGCACATTATTCTATGTTGAGTGGGATGTTTTCACCTCTGGCAAGTAAAGAAGCAGGATGCATATAATTGCTTGAGGAGGGCTGACTGTTGTACCACAGGCCATTCACTGCAGCTTTCTGTGCCTCTGTGAGTTGTTGCTACCTGTGGCTCCCCTGACCTTCGTTACCCAGCAAAGTGGATGTGCAATTACCCTGTAATCTTTTAAACAGGCCCTGTTGTCCAAGAGTCTCCCTTATGTGACCAGGACTGGTAGACAACCTGCACTTGTTTCTCCTTCTTCCCTCCCTCTCTCTGCTTGAGCATTGTATTAAGTCCATTCTACTGGCACCAGCAGAAGTGTGATGTTTCTTCCATGTGACAAGACTTTGGTCTCATGTTTATACTACCTCCTACCTACCTCCTACTGCATCACAGCTACCAGCGAGATTAATTAAACCACGGTGCTGGTTTTCTTCTCTGTCTTCTGTACCTTCACTTGACATGCAGCTTCATGACTCGACTGAGGGAAGAAATGGAAAACTTCAAGCTAGGAGCACAAGGGCTCCCTCTGAAAGCAGCAAGCCCACAAGGCCAGCAAGAAAACACCAGTGGAGGAAGCTGACCTGGGCTGGAAGGCAGCCTGGTTCTGCAGCCCCTGTGCTGCCCCTGGAGCTCCTGAAGCAAGATGTGTGCTCTGCTGGACTCCCAGGGCAAGGTGACACTCCTTCAGCACCTGGGCAGGGATGTGGGTTCAGGGGCAGCCACAGCCAGGCTCACTGCTTGAAGAGGCAAGGACATTTCAAAGAGCAGAAGTGCCTGTAATGGATTATGTCCCCCCCCC
>NW_009952265.1:649134-666666 GCF_000747805.2 Chaetura pelagica
TGGATTATGTGTCCCCCCCCCCCCGCAGGCAACAAACCCATCAAAAGCCTTAGAGTAGCTTTTCCCTCCCCTGGCTTTGTTTTCATCTTACCTGGTTGCTAACGACCACTGTTTCTATTTGCACAGCACTCACCTAAGGATCTCTGGGTATTTTTTTCTAAAGGTGGATGTCTATTTTTAACCTAATTTCATAGACAGTGAAACTGAGGAGCAGACAAGTTTGTGCAACAAGCTCCTGGCAGCACAGCTGAGCTGGGGTGAGGTGAGGTGGCTGCTGCCGTGTGGGGCTGGCAGATGGAGAGGGGCAGAGCTGCTGTGGAGGCTCTGGGCTCTGTTCTGCCGTGTGGGGCTGGGGCTGGGCAGACCTCCTGGGCACTCACCTGTGTCCCCCCCCGCCTGCCTTCCTCCTGGTGAAAAAGGGGTTTTTCTGATTTAGAGTCACTCTCTGGCTGACTTGGGATTGCTGTGTAATTTGGGGCAGGGCTTTGTCATCCCCTGGTGTGCACACCAGGATGGTACCTTGCTAAAGCAGTCCCAGTGTGGCCTGGGTGAGATCTCACCAGAGGGTCTGGGCAGAATGAGGGAGCAGCCCAGTGTGCACATGAGCATTTGCTTGAGGGACTTGCCCATCGAAGTGGAATTACATGCTTAACTTACTAAATTACTCTAGACTTCACTTAACTGTGTAACAAAGAATTATGAACTCAAAGATAAGCATTGGTAGGACAGGAGCTTGTTGTCCTGCTTCCATTTCTGTAACAACGTGGGCAAATTTATTGTGTCTTCTTCCTGGGTGATGTTGACAGCTGCTGGGATCACAGCATAACAGAGACAGGAGAGGCCGAGCTTACAGACTCACAGGAACACCTCATTGCTCTGAGAAGCCATCTTAAAACCTGGGAGCATTCTGGAGGTCCAAATAGAGCGGGAAAAGCTTATTTAAATGTTGCACAGGACCAAATCCTGGCTGTCCTCCAATTCTTTCTTCAGGGGATCTTTCTCTCCTTGCGCTGGCTGGGAAGGAGCTGGTGTTTAGCAAGATCAGCTTTGCAGACTAAAGCCTTGCATCCCTCCCCTGCCAGTGGTTTCTTCACGTGGCTATCAGTGTCCTGGGGGGACAGCACTGCAGCAACATGAGCTGCCCCTCCCTTGTGGCTAAACCAGTACTGAAGGCTAGGAATGAAGAGGGCTGACCTCAGCCCTCTGACCACAGCCTCCCACCAGAGACACCCATTGGCAGCATGTGGCCAGGAAGGTCATTCACCCAGACACCCAGACTGCAGCAGGCAGGGAGCTCCTGCCAGGTCTGAGCTGGTAACAGCAGCAGAGGATGTCCCACGTCCCTCAGCTCCTAGTTGTTGGTGTCTCCCTAAGTGCTTTTCAGAGGGAGAGGTTACCTTTTTGCCCTGTGATTTTGGCTGGCTTTGGCTATGGTGAGCAGCAAGAAGAAGAAGATGTGCTGCCTTCCAAGTAGCGCTGTGGAACTAGCACGCTGGGGATGTCCACTGGTGTCCTTCCTTATCACCCCTCTTGTCTTGCTCATTGTATCTATATGATTTGTATTTGTAAAGATGGGGAAGGCAGGTTAAGGAGCTAAAATCCATTTGGTGCTGCCTGTGTGATTTTTTAAAAATACACAAGGCAGGTCGAGGGGCAGTTTGTCCTTTTCTTCTAATTATGCACACTGCCTTTTCAGGGCCAATTTGTCAAAGCTCAGGGAAGGTGATTTCACATTTTCATGTTCCCTTCCCTCCCCCTCTCTATTTCTTTCCTTTTTATTTTTTGGTTTTGTTTTGTTTTGGTTTGGTTTTGTTTTTTGTTAATAGGTCTGTTTGCTCTGTGCTCCTTTTTCCCTGGTCCAGACTGAGTCTGACCCTTTGTGGTGCCCCTTGTGCCACCACCTCCCACTTAGGGCTCAGCAAGGTGCTATTGCAGGTGGAATGAGGTGGTAAGCCAGGGCCACTGCTTGGACAAGCTCCTGTGGGCAGCTCTTCCTCTGCCCGTGTTGCAGGAACAGAAGGATGTGCAGAGTCTGAGCAGAGCTGTACGAGATGGCATCTTGTGTACACACTGCAAACAAACCACAGGGGGTCATTCAGGAGCCCTCTCTTCTGACATTGGCATCATCACAAAATCTTGGAATAGAGCAGTATCTCCTCCAGTCTGTTGTCTTGCACAAGGCACACCACTGGAACTCATCTAATAATCCCTACTTCAGGCCATACAAGTAAGTTGCTGAAAGCTGGCCATGGCAGAATATCCAGCCGTTTAACCATGTTCTGGGAATGCCTTGTACCAGTGGCTGGTTGCTCCCACAGCTCAACATTTGGGGCCTAACTCTACCCAGTTCTTGGTTCAGGCTAAACTTCACTTGGCGATTTCTCTTTATCTGCAGAAATGTACCCTCGAGCCCTATTTTGGATATTGCCTTCTTCAGCTCATGTCCTAAAGTGAGTGGTTGATGAAATCTTTGCTGTGCTGCTCCAGCTTCTTTCATTTCAGTGGTGGATGGAGTGACTCTGGGTGGTTTGTGTAGTTTGACACATTATTTTCTCTGGGAGATGAACTGCACCATGGCTGGTTCATACCCTTGCTTTCCCAGCAATGAGCAGGGCTTGGTCTGTTCCCAGTTTATTTCTCTCTAGTGAAGTGTGGGCAGCTTGGGCAAGAATTAAATGGTATCACCTGCAGTATGTCTTGTCCTAAGGAGAACTGAACCACTTGTCTGAAAAGACACCTTTGAAGCAGGCACTTGCTCCAGGCTGCACTGGAATGGATCATCCCTGGCCCATAAAAGATACACTACCTTCAGTGCCCCTGGACTAATCTGGTTTATGGAGCAAGCCTCAAAATGCTGTTGCTGCTGTTCAAACAGGGATTGCCTGCCCGCACTGAGTAATTTCCACTTCCTTTTTTTTCACTCCAGAGGTCCCAGTGACAAACTCTGTGTCACTTCAGTGGTGGTGTTCAATTCATCCTCTGTGTTCAATTCAGTTTTCCAGAGCTTTTAGCAGCTCAGTGGTTTGAACACAGCTTCATCCAACAGCTTCCTGTATAACTCCTCTCCCTCTGGAATGCACCAGAGAAAGGCAGGTTTGTGTGTCCATGTGTCTTTGAGAAAGAAGCAGCTCTTTCCAGATTCCTGCCCACATGTGGTTCTGCAGCTGAACTCTCTACCACAGCCATTCGCTCCTTTTCTTACAGAGGCGCCTCCTCGTCTCTGATCTTCTGATAGCAAATGCCTCCTTTTATGTCTTAGATCAAGGCTGCTGCTTTGGCCTCCTATCCCATTTGCTCCTCTTTTTAATGTTTTGCCAAGCATATTAATGTCAGGCAGTGCTGCCCCAGACCTCTTGGTGAAACTCCCAGTGCAAAACCCTCCCTTCACCCACCCAGACAGAGCTTTGCTGTGCCAGGTCCTTCCTGGCACCATCTGGACCACAACTGTACATTGTCCCGTCCAGGAGGCTGGACTGGCTTCTGGCCCTTCTGGCTCTACTGTGTCCATCTCTAAATGCATCCTGCTGCCCTCTAGTGAGAAATGCTTGTGGTCCAGGCATGGCATTTGGACCAGAAGGAAAGGTAGCCATAAATATCTGTTGTATGCAGACATGGAAGTGCTATCAAAGCCTGGGGATGGATGACCTGCTGCTGACCACAGTGCCCAGCTCCTTTGGAAGCTCATGCCAACTCCTCCTTGTGGCTTTGTGGGGTACTGGTCTGCTGCCTCCAATTCACCTGCTTACATACAAGCTTTATCCTCAGTCTAAATATGCTGTAACCCCACTGAAAATCAAGAGCAGGCTGACAGGGAGACAGACAGACTATCAAGGCAGTGGAGGAGAGCAGGGGAAGGTGCAAGATATCTGACAGGCGATTATAATTATGGATTTTCTTCCTATTTATCCTGGTGTAGCTGCATACAAGCCAAACCAGACTGCTCTGCACCTAGACTGATGTAACTGGGTTTTGTTGTGGCATTAGTATGGATGTTGCCCCACTGCAGTACAGAGGGAGAAGCACCTCTTCATCCACACCCCTAGTGCACAGGAGGGTTTATCCAACTGACTGATGCCCTGCAACCCACAGCTCACATCCAAGTTAATAAGCAAGGGAAGGCTCAGTCACCCTGTGTTACTGACAGACCTCCTGGGCAGCTGGAGTGTGGTGCAGTGTGACTTCCCTGGCTGGTTCCAGCTTAGATGGCAATGAGTCACCTTGTGTGCCTGGCTTCTTGATAAATCTTGAAAAAAAACCAAGGCAATTAAATGCCAATTAAATTCCCAGTGGGAAAAAAATTCAGGTGGGGTAAGCTAAAGTAGCTCTACAGTTGTCAGGGACACTTGGCCACCAACCACCCACCTGCAGTCCTGGCTGGTTCAATAGCACTCACCTGTCATTAATTTGCTGGGGTGAGGCTGATGTGGTTGTCCACAGTTTTGAAGGAAAGCCTGAGTGGTTGCTGCTGTTTTCTCTCTCCTGAGACCAAGTAGGTAAAGAGGGTCAGTCTTCCCTTACTTCTCAGGAATTCTGGTAAGCAGCTGCTGAGAAAATGCCTACATTTCTGCCTAATCTGTGGTTCTTTCCAGCTCCTCAGCTGTCTCTTTAGTCACTTTAAAAGCTGATGGGAGTTATTGATCTCATTTACCCTCTGTATATCTTGACTGATTCTTTCTTTGGAAACTGGAGTCTTGAGATGCAGAGGAAAAGCAAAGCTCATCTTATGAGCTGGAACAAAAATGTGCTTCAGCCTATCTGAAATCTATAAGGTGGCTTTGTGTTTCTGTGGGTTGTGATGAAATACTGAGTCCCTGGCAGGGGACTGTGACCCACTTCTGTGCTGCGTAGAGCACTCTGGTCTCCTGGTCCTCTAGCAAGAACCTCTGTTGATAAGGTCCTTGTGCACATTTCTCCAACTTACCTGAGCTCACAGCTCTGGGGAACAGCAGTTCCTGCTCAGGAGGAAAGCTGCAGCCACCATTTCTGCCTCTGCCCAGACAGCTCCTGCTCTCTAGGGCAGGTCTTAGTGGATGTGTAAGAGGCAGATCTAACTCTTAATTTCCAGTTAGTGTTACACAAGCTTCCCTCAGAGCTGCAGCTCTCATTTTAGGTCTTATAAGTAGACTTGATGGTCAGTCCCAAGAGCAATGAAGGAAAGCTCAGTAAAGAATGTGGTTGACTCTCCAACCAAAGGAGCAGTGAGAGACACCTTTTCCAACAGCTATGCTCAACAGTGAGATAAGTTTCAGACGACTCACCTGCAGGAAGGAAAAAAAATTTCTAAATTCTGGACACTTCCTGACCTATTTCCCAGGCATGTTCCTTCTCCCCCACGGTTGTTTGCAAGAGTGCAAGTTTCTCAAGGAGTATTGCTGTGTGACTGTTAATAGTTGAATGCAGTTTTGTTTATTGCATGTTTTAGAAAACATTAAGAACAGCTAAGTGCACAGACACACTGCATCCAAATGATTTACTGCTTTGCCTTTTACAGCTCTTGATTACATCAGGTTGCAACATCAATATCTTGTCTGTTACAGTCCAGCCTGATGGGCCAGCAAGATAAGGAATATTATTGCTGCATGGTTTTCCAGGTGGTGTGGCATTTAAAATAGCTTTCCCCAGGGGTGTAGTGCAGTTTCCCCAAAGCTGGGAAGCAGTTTCGACTTCTGTATGTTTGGATGCTTGTCCAGCCCACGTATCTAAAACAAAAAAACACTGTTTTCATTAAATATCCAGAGTATTTTGCTTAGGACTAGCTGGCTGTACTTTGGTGAAAACCTTCTGATCCAGGCTGCAATCTAGAAGTGCAAATAGGTGTCTGTAGCAAGAGATGAGTGAGGGCTATGAATCAGGGACTGGACTCCAAAAACTCTAGGATTTTAAGACATCTGCGTCTAACTCAGAGAGAGGCACCAGTAGAAATGCCTTTCTCCAGGCTGGGATTCACAGGCTCCATCTCCTTCAAAATATCAGCAGGGTAGGATCCAGGACTTAGTGCCCTGGTGGCACATCAGGGTTTGGCTTTGCACCTCCAAGTCTCATGGTTCTTCTAGAAGAGTGCCCTGCTCCTGCCTGACAGCTGAGGAAGCATATGATGGGATTTGGTTTTGAGGATTTGGCAAAGCCTGCCACAGGAATGGATTCCTAATGTCCTGACAGCTCCTACAAGGCCAGATCCCAAACCCAAAAGAGATTTAATCAGGTGTTTGAAAATCTACCCCTGCCCTGTTGTGGTCCCCCTCCCTTCTCCATCCCCTTCAGCAGGCAAACCAGCTTTTTGCTGTAGGATGCAGAAAGTTGCAGAGTGAAGGTAACTAAGGTTGTGTGCTCGGCGCTCTTCCTCTGTCATGGCACAGGGCGACTGTGAAGGGAAAGAAAGGGGCTCCCTGCTCTTTGAGAGAGCTTTCCTCACAGTAGACAGAAAAAGTGGGGCTAGAAAAGCAAGTACTAAAACAGTTCATCAATGTCTTGGTGAAAGACGCAGTAGTTGTGACTTTAAGCCCCAGGTAACACAGAATGGGGGAGACAGGGAGTAAGGAAGGAGGCTCCCTGGTGAAAGCCAAGTGAACCAACAGTTAATTTCCTACTGTATCCAGCCAGAGCTTGTGCCTCATTCATGTCCATCTCTAAATCAGATAGATTTCATACTCCTGTTCTTTGGCTGCACACTAGACACAAGTGACAGCAGGAAATTGAACACAGGACTGCAGGGCTGCGGGGAAGGCGATGGCATTAGCAATCCAACCAAGTGTCTCTTTCTGGTGGCTCCACAACTCACTGAAATACAGTATAGAGCCTCAGATCCAATTTCCTGCTCTCCTTTATCCGGGGTGTACATGTCTGTCAGAGTGGCCTCTTATCATTATCAGGTGATCCATCATATTAAAAAAAGGGGGGAGGAAAAACCTGACCGAAAAGAAAAATTAATGCTTTGCAGTCTTTGAAGTATTTCCCCTTTCATCCTAGCCCATTAAACTTTTATTTACTTTTGTATCCTGGCTTAAGTGTTTCTCTCTGTCCCAGTGCTATCATCTGCCCAGACCAATTTGGACACTGGTGGAAAACAAGCAGTACCTGCACCCACATGTGCTAACCTGGCCCAAGCCTTTTCTTCTGGACAGGCTCAAGGCAGGTGCCCTGCAGGACTTGCTTCACCCATGCAGGCAACACCATCCCATGCCAGGGTAGTAGGACTCTTGTTGCTGCCCCAAGTAATCGCCTTCCCCACCTGCTTCATTAAATAATAAACAGCCAGAGTGCCTGGGTGGCCAGTGACCTCATGCCAGGCTGGTGTGTGATGGAGGTCCTGCAGGCTGTGTCAGCAGGTCTCCATGCATGTTGCACTTTTCTATTTGAGATGCTGAGCCAGTGGCAGTGGGACTGCAGTAGTCTCCAGTCCAGTTCAAGGTCAGGAACAAAACAATGACCTGTTTGTGATCTTGTCTTTTAGTGGAAGCCATCAACTCAGCAGCTGTCATTAGAGGTCTGTTATACTCCACGAGGGGGCTGGTGGCTATCACGTTCTGGACAGAGTCCACATTTCATTCTACTTCTGTGAATTCCCCTTGGAAGGTGCTGGTTGCAGCACACTTTGCTTCTTGCTTTCTGCTGCTCTGCTCTGCTTCTCCAGGCTCTTCAGCAGCTCCTGTACTGCTCATAGTGATGAAGTTCCAGATAATTTCCTGAAGATCAGGATTTGGCTTATCTTGTCATAATCTGTACTCTGATAAAGTGACTAGAAACTCTCTGCACCTCCCCTCTCCATCTCCTACAAGGTGCAGAGACCCTTGACCTGGTTGAGGACAGTGCAGTGCTTGGACAGTTCTGCTTGGACAGTTCAGACAGTGCCTGGAAGCAGAGACTGGGTGGTTGGTGCTTCACATCCAGGGCACCTGGGCTCTGAGGTCTGCCTTGCTGCTACAGAGAGGTGCTAGAGCCTTTCCCAGGCAGCAGAGCCCCAGAGGAAGTCTGCATGTGTCTTACTGTGTGCTGATGACAAATCAGTGAAGGAAATGCCTCCTGCTCAGCATCCTGGGGGGTTTCTGTTGGAAGGAATTGCACTTGTCTATGTGTTTCCATCAAAGAGAGAGGTGAGCTAGTTCGGAGTGTTTTGTTTCATTGCTTTCCACAGTAGTTCCTGAGGTAAAGGGGAGGACTTGGGAGCTGAGAATGAACCTGCAGCTGCATTCAGGAGAGCAAGGTTTCATGTCCTCACCTTCTGTGATGAAAATCGTGGTCATAAAATTAATCAGTGATTTCACACTTCCTGATACACTATGAAAATTATTAGACACAGCAGCAGCTGGGGGAAGTGATGGGACTCATTGAGGCTTTGATCCTTCTAATAATATGTTTTTCTCTTTTATTTTCTTTCCCTTTTTTTGAACATGCATTCATTGTTTGTGGAAGCTAGCAAAGGACTGAAAATCCCAATATACCCACCAAACAAGTCCAACGAAGGAGCTGCTCTTGCAGCCTGTCCCCTGACCACATGGCAGCAGCTCTCTGTCTCATGAAAGCAGCAAACTATGAAACCACCAATATAGAAATGAAAATGAAAATGTGTCTGTGCAGAGGCTAGATAAAGGTTGTTTCCCTGGCTTCCATCTTTCTGAAGGCATGATAAAATAAGAGTCACCTCGTGGCTCACAACACCATTAGGTTAGACATCAGGAGGAAACTTCCTGTGAGGGTGGTGAGATGCTGGCACAGGTTGCCCAGAGAAGCTGTGGCTGCCCTCTCCCTGGCTGTGTTCAAGGCCAGGTTGGATGAGGCTTGGAGCAACCTGGTCTAGTGGGAGGTGTCCCTGCTGGTGGTCCCTGCCATGACTCTGGGAGCCGCTAGCCCACTGCAGGGAAATTTGGTAGCCAGGTAGCAGTTCCAAAGATCTTAATTTCCTAGCTGTGAGAAATTGGGCAGGTGGGAGGAAGGCAGGAGAGGCTGGGGACACCCAGGCTATGGGAGGCAGCTAGTGGGTTAGGCCTTTCCTGCCAGACACTGAGTTGCCAGCTGGGCCCTGTCTGCCCAGCTGTGCTGAGTGATGTTCGGTCACTCCTGTCAAATGTGGCTCAGGTGGCTGGTGCAGCTGTGAACCTTGACAAATCTACCAGCATGTGGAGATGAAGCTGTTTTTTCTACTTTGTGTTTCTGCTTGTGGCTGTTGGGGTGTGGTTAGTGCGTTTGGTAAACAATGCTGTGAGTGGCCCTGAGTGACTGGGATTCCTGGAAGAGGGAGATAATGCTCTGTAGCTGCAGGATGGTCAGCAGTACAAAATAAATGTGAAAAACCACACAGACAGGAGGGTGTACAAAGTGGACACAGCCTCCCTCTGCCAGGAGCACAGAGATGAGGGGATGGGCAGGCTGAGACTCTCAAGGCTGAAGTCCTTCTGCTATTTCAGGTTATTCCACCAATTATATCCACAGCAAAACTTCTTCTGCACAGTATGGAACAGAAATTAGTTCTCATGGAGAGAAAGCAGGAGCTACTCTGAGCTCACAGTTTATGTGGTATGTTGACAAAGAGCAACAGCTAAACCAACATCCCCACAGCAAAACATAGTTTTGCCCTCAGTAAGTTTGCACATGACACTAAGTTGGGAGGGAGTGTTGATCTGCTTGAGGGTAGGAAGGCTGTACAGCGGGACCTTGACAGGCTGGATCAATAGGTCAAGGACAACTGGATGAGGTTCCACATGGCCGAGTGTCAGGTCCTTCACTTGGGTCACAACAACCTTATGCAAAGCTACAGGCCTGGGGAAGAGTGGCTGGAGAGCTGCCCAGCAGAGAAAGACCTGGGGTGTTGGTGGACAGTAGGATGAACATGAGCCAGCAGTGTGCCCAGGTGGCCAAGGAGGCCAACAGCATCCTGGCCTGCATCAGGAATAGAGTGGCCAGCAGGAGCAGGGAGTTACTGTCCCCCTGTGCTGGTGAGGCCTCACCTCAAATACTGTGTTCAGTTTTGGGCCCCTGCCTACAAGAAGGAGACTGAGGTGCTGGAGCAAGTCCAGAGGAAGGCAACAAAGCTGGTGAAGGGTCTGGGGAGCAAGGAGCAGCTGAGGGAACTGGGGTTGTTTAGTCTGGAGAAAAGGAGGCTGAGAGGAGACCTTATGGCTCTCTACAATTAACTTGAAGAAGGATGTAGCAAGGGGGGGATTGGACTTTTTTCCCAAGTCACAAGTAATTGAACAAGAGGTAATGGCCTCAAGTTGTGCCAGGGAAAGTTTAGAGTGGATATTAGAAGAAACTTTTTCACTGAAAGGGCTGTTGAACATTGGAACAGCCTGCCCAGAGTGGTGGTTGAATCACCACCCCTGGAAATGTTCAAAAGATGTGTGGACATGGTCCTTAGTGACATGGTTTAGCAATGAACTTGGCAGAGTTAGGCTAATGGTTGGACTTGATGATCTTAACCAGACTGATCCTATGATTCTAAAGGTGGGTTTAAAAGACGATGAGCAGTGAAAGGATTGAGAGGCATGAACAGGTGGAAGATGGTGTATAGAAACAGGTAGGGGACAGGGCAGCGGCTGAATGCAGGACTGTGTACAAGGAGAAGAACAAAATACATATGATGCCTAGAAGAAAACCCTTTAGAAATAAAATTTGGCTATAAAAGACTGCCCTGTCTTTTGTGCAGGCGTCTGAGCGTGCCCTTCTCCTTCACAAATAAACCTCCACACATCTGAATCCTTTTGAGTGCTCTGAGGGTGGGATCCTGTTGCCAGAGCAGTACTGTGGGACTGCTCCTGGCTGTGAGGGCATGGCTGGGACCAGCGGGTTGTGCTCAGCAGGATCTAAGCATATACAGTGGATCTAAGCACATACAGTGTGCATCTAAGTCCTTTCGTGGTTGTGTGTTTTTTTTTTAATGTATAATGCTCCCAAACTCAGCTTCTAAGAGAACCTGAATAAATAATACTTTAAGGGGTAACCAATGTTTTGTCACCCACTTCATCTAAAATAATTACACGTATCAGAAGGAGAGTTTGGTGACATAACCAGAGATTTAAAGTCAAGGCTTCAGTGCCAAGGGTGCTAGCAGACCTTGCGTGGAGTCCCAGTGGCAGGCCCAGGTTTCTGGGAGAATTTCTCTGCCCCCACATCTCACCAGAGCAGTCTGGGGTGCAGGCCCTGCACCAGGAGCACTTGTCCCAAACCTGGACAGAGGCTATGTGTATCCTAGAGATGGACACATCTCTCCAATCTCTCAGTGCACAAGCCTCTTGCTCCTTTAATTAAACTATTAACTTTCATTAACAGCTGATGTTAATTTACTTTATGCTTCCTTTTTTCCCCTGGTATTTATAAATCAGGATCAGTCTCCTGGAGGGAAGCACGGCTTTATTCTAACTGCTCAGGGCTGAGAGACAATCTGGCACTCTTCACTGTGTCCCAGATATTTAAAGGAAGAGACACTACTGCATGGGAGACTTTTTTTTTTTTTCTTTCACTAGGTCTCAGATGTTTTGCTAAGAAAATTATTATATTGACCTTAGGGGAATAGTAAAATCTTATTTTATCTTTATTCAGCATTTATTGTTATCCTCACTGGACTGTGCTATCAAGGTCTGTAGTTGTGCTGTCTGGTAACATCCTGTGAGATTGAGGGCCTTCAGCCCTGGCATCTGGCATGTTCAAAGTGAAGACAAACCATAGTTTGAAACCTTGTTTTCAGATATTGTCATGCAATTAGGGCAGGGGCACGGGCACCTGCAGCCACATTTTCTGCTACTGCAGGCAGGTGGCTGCAGAATTGGTGGCTGTGGGTCCATTGGCCACCTGGGCTGCAGAATTGGTGGGAGAGTTTGAATTTCTGATGGTGTAGAAGAAAGACCCTTAGGAGCTGGAAGCCAATACAGGGGACAGCAAGCTCCTGCTTCCTGGATGCTATTTGCAGTATAACATGGGATAACCTAACCACTTTTCATTGCTAAAAGCAATACAATGCAGACTGTTTGCAAGGCTACTGGCCAGGGAGTAGCCTGCCCGGATTTTGATAGTAGAGGCACAAGATAAAGGGGGAAGAGTTTGAAAGAGAGATAAGAAGACCAGCCTGTGCTTGGCACGTGGCCAAAGCACCAGCTGCTGCTCCAGAATCACTGTAAACCCTCCTCTCCATGAAGCACTGGCTTAGATTTAGAAATGTGGATTTTTTTTCATGCTATTAGCCAGCGTGTGGTGCAGGAAGCAGGGAAAAAAAAAATAATCTTGGTGCCAGTCTTTAAGAGGGAAACCAGAGTGGTGGAAGAACAATTGATTTTTGTCTTTATTGGGTTTCAAGATCAATGCAATGTGAGCTTTTCCCATTGATTTTTGGAATTCAGAATAATTTTTGGAAGCTGTTAAATAAATTGACCTCTTTGGGAGCCAAATCCCCTTCTAGGGCTTTGTAAGACACATGTGAGAACCCACCAGAACATGCTGATGTGCTTGCAGGCTTGTAGCCATGCTAATAGCTGTTGCTGTCATCTGTCATGCCAAACCTCCTCCTTGGAGGCCAGGCTCCCTGGTCCTCAATGAGAGGGGTAAGAGGAGCAGATCCATTCCACTGCTGTAATCTGAGCCTCATGTACTGGTTCTGCAGCTGGGAAAATGGCCATAACATCAGCAGTGTTGGTGCTGGTTGCTAATTACTGGTCACTGCATTTGAAAAGGACCCTCTGGATCTGCTCTTGACATCTGTCCTGAATCATCCCCCAATGCTGCAAGCCACAGAGTCCCACTGGTCTCATGCCAACAAAGAAGGAAAGTTTCAGTACTCCTCAACCTGAGAAGGTCTCCCTGAGCACCACCCATTTGGCATTTAAAATGCTGGGAAAAAAACCCCTTTGAATGAATACCCCAGGATGCCACTACTTGCCCCACAGTGTTTGTCCCAAGCAGGTATGCTCCACTACAGATTTCCACTTTCTCTGCACCCTGCAGTGGTCAATCTGTGGATCAACACAGTTTCTGAAGACAGTGGTAAAATGGAGAACTTTGGAATTCATGTGTCCTGGATTCCACCATGATAAAAATCTGCTTTTGAGGTGTGCCCTCACTCTCCTTCATTATCAGGTGGATTATCTGGAAGATGATCACACAAAGAACTGCCCTTTGTTCTGAGCCAGATGAGAGGAACACAGACTCTGTCCCCAGACTAAACCTTCTGGGAAGCTCTGCAATGGGACTAGAGGATCTTATCACACCCAGTACCTGTCACAGCCACGTCTGTGGATCAGAGAGATTAAACCTGTGCTTCACTCCTCCTTGTCAGTTTGCAAAGAATGAGCAATGTTTCAACCTTCCTAGTGCATCTGTGGCAGAAACCCTTTTGCTAGGAACTGTGGAGGAAATACCCACTGGTCACTGGAAGTGCCATGAAGAGAGCAGGGACTGCCCCAGGTGTCCCATGACTTACTTGTCTGTTAGGATCTTGTGCACTGTTGAGGATGTGTGTGCAAAGCCCAGCTTGGCTCTCAGAGCACCAGCTGTGTTTACAAAGCAGGAGGCTTTTATGGAGGAAAAAATAAAGCACAGAACTTTAAGCTTAACCTGGGTTCTTTGGCTCTATAACAATGGATAGCCTTGAAGCTGTCTCCTACATGGTGGCTTCTTTCCTCTTTCCCCTAGGAAGTATTTTTTTTTCTCATATTTGGAGCTTCATTTCAAGGCTCTGCAGATGCATCATACTAATAAATGTCATATTATCCCATCTCTTCTGACACAAACGTGAACAGGCACCTGATGAAAGCTGACGAGGGAGGAAAAGCAAAGCTATGAAAAAATAGCCTGGTATGAACCCTAGGTTCTACAAGACCAAATCTTGAATGAGAGAAGGGAACTGTGCCAGGCCTTTAGGTACAAATTTTGGGGCAGAAGCAGTGGGCAAATATAGATAGTGTTTGTGGCCATTCCTGGGTCATTAGGGCAAGGTCTGAAAGATCAGAGGAGGACAGTAAGATGCTTAGGTACAAATTTTGGGGCAGGAGCAGTGGGCAAATGTAGATAGTGTTTGTGGCCATTCCTGGGTCTGAAAGATCAGAGGAGGACAGTAAGATGGTGAGGGCAATTCCTATGGTCTTGCTCAGCTAGAAATTGTCCAAGGAGGAGCTAAACCTGCAGCTTATGATGTCTGCCATAATATAGCAACGATATGGATATATCAACCTGAAGTTTTGGATGACAACTGTGTGAAAATCTTACCTACACATGTTAAATGGTGGCAGGTGAAGGAGAAGGAATAGGTCCCTCCTGACTCAGGTAACACACTCCTGGAGTTTCTTCCAGAACTTGTAAAACACTGGCAGGTTTTTACATCAATAGACGACGTTGGTCTGGCAGAGCAAGTCAATGCCCATTACACACCTTGTCTTTATCGACAGTGCTGCCCTCAGCTACGTTCTGCTGTCAGCACCTTTACTGTCAGCCCAGCTGCCAGCAGAAGACTGGAGCCATGGGTTGTTGAAACTATGGATTAAGTTAGAAAAATCTTCTCTAGTCTTAGGTGGACAAGGAAAGGAAGAGCAAGGGCTGCATTTCTTGTTCTGCTCCAAATCTTGAGAACTTGGGAACAGGTTTGAGAGTAGAATTAAGATCCTGAGGGCTCATAAGAAAAGCACCCAACTGATGCCCTTCTGGCTAATGAGTGACATTACCTGTGGTAGGTTTCCATTTCTGGTGATTGTGAAGGGGAATGGGTTTTGCTTTACAAATTTTGTTGTTTTTTTTTTTGTTCCTGCACATTGTAATTATTAATTATGTTTGTCATTCATAGAGGGAAAAGTTTTTTATTAAATACATAGTGTGTGTTTCTTCAATGTATTAGTATTTGATAGTCTTCCAGTGTTTTTTCTTTAGTTGAGGTAACACCTGAAACAAGTGATCTTAGTATTCATTAAAAACTGACATCCAAGCTTGTTTGATGAGATTGCACTAAGCAGCCCAGGAATTTGAAATCCCTGTATTTTATTTGGTAAAGTTAACATAGGGAAGAGGTGATTTGTTGTTTTTTGGGGGGGGGTATGTGGGGGTTTTAAAAATTAAAATAGTATTATTATTATGCAAAGAGTTTGGATGCTTTTATTGCAGGTTAGTACCTTGCAAGCACACCTTTAAGACTAAGCAGATTTAAAAAAAGTCATATACTCCCTTTTGTGCTGAACAATTTCTGCCTGAGTGAGCAATATAAGATCAGGCTTGTGTAGAAGGGAAGGAAAGAGGGAGATGCCAAGGAGCATTTCTTAAACGTATGATTTTATGTCCTGAGTTGAGGAGATGAGGTGAAATGAAACATCTGTGTACATTAAAGAGCTCTGTCTGAAGTTATTGTCAACTGTAAATTTGTGTGTCACCCCCAGGGCTTCTTTCCACTGATGAGCAGTTTGTACTGCTATTCCTCAACTCCAGACCTGCTCTTGCTGAGCTTTAAACACAAATGGAACCTCCTGATGACAAGCCATGGGTTGGGAGAGCTTCCCCATGCAGGCCCGAGCAGTCTCCTTCCCTCCTGCTGGAGGGGACTGGAGAGCTGCCACCCCCAGGATCTGTTCCCTGCAGGCAGAGGTGTGTGGTTTGGAGGTGGCCACCTGCAGAGCAGGTGACACTGGCCAGCCTTGTGGTCCCTGCATCCACTCTGTCTTGGGTTTTGGCCACTGATGCTGTTGATTTTATGTGTCAATGTTGATTAGGGCTCTTCCTCAGCTCTGATAAGACTGCTGGGCATTTTAATGCCTTGGCCCACATGTGCACAGGTGCCTGTGAGTCCCAGGTGCTGGGAAGCCCTTCCCCTTCCTGAAGTTCCCCAGAAGCATCATCCAGGCTTGCAGCCCTGAGCAGGGCTGCCTGGCACCCAAAGCTCAGCACCTCAGCACGTTAGATCTTACCTTGCTCTCTGGCACGTGTGCATCCCATGCCATGGTCTCACCTTGTACGCTGCCTTGCTTGGGTTATTTGGGGACAGCAGGAGTAGCAGGTGGCATCTGGAGAGATGGAGGGCTGTGTCTGGGACTCACGGGTTGTTCTGCAGTCTTCCGTGCTGCCATCACTTGTTCACCCCACCGGGCAGCAATGGTGCCCCCTCATGGCCTCTCCTGGCTGCCCCTCTGTCTCTGGGTTTCCATGCCCTGCTTTAACAACAGTAAGTAGCCAGACCAGAAGGGATAACTGCCCTTCCAGGTCTTTGGGTCTGTTCTGTGCCGAGGTGCGGGGCAGAGGCTGCCCTGTGGAGCCGTGACCAGAACGTGGCAGCTGACATTCAGGGTCTGCGCTTCCCTGCAGGGGGGCACAGCCCATTTGCAGCTGTCCTTACCCTCTTTTAGCAGCCAGAAGTAGATGCATCTATTGCACGTCTCCCTCCCAGTAACTGTTTTGCTGCCTGTGCTCCCCCTCCCCTTGTGTACATCTCCCGCCTGTGCTGGCTGAGCTAAAAGCTGTTGCTCACTGTAGAAGTCGGGCTCAGCTTTGTCATGACAGTTTACACAGCTGCTTTTGACAGGAGCAGTTTGCACTTGCACATGTGGCTGAGTCTCACCGGGAAGGTTCTGCTGCCTCATCGCATCAAGGGGTAGGGGGAATCCCTGGGGACAGCCGGGTGGGGACAGCTTCTCTCTGGAGGATGAAACAGCCCGTCCTTTGGCAGAATGGCCCTGTGTCAGGGATCATTGCCTTACAGTACATGAGACTGCTGGTTCTTTAACTAACTGAGAAGCCATGCCAGAAGGTAAAACCTGGAGGCACATGTCTGCCTGTAACTGCTGCGGTGAAAACAGAGGGGCTCAAAAGGAGAGACAAACCTGTGTGCAAACATCATGATGTGTCTTGTGCAAGTCATAAAGCTACTGTCCTGTTCCACTGCCCTGGAAACCAGCCCTAGCCATCTTCTGCCAGATCCAAATAGCAACTTTGCAGGCAACGTGTATTTTTTACCTTCAAATGGCTTGCTGCCTCACAACGTGTTATTTGACTTTGGTTAGAAAGAAATGACAGGGTGGGTTCTGCAAGCACGGCCCAAAGCAGGCAGCTTCAGATGGATACCGGGAGCAAGGCTGCCTGTGTAATTACATCCTCTATATTTAATCGCTCAGAAGTGTTTGGCAGATGCTTTAAATCTCAGATATGCAATCAGTATCTCTTGCTCTGAGGCTCAACCACCGTGTTCTTCCCTTTCCTCGCCTGAAGCACACGAAGTCGAGTGAACATCCTCGGAGGGTGCAGGAGCGATCGCCAGCCAGCGAGCGTGTATTTCCACCTATATATACCCACGGAGATCTCACCGAGACGTGTGAGTGTGCGAACGTTACACGCCTTGATCTATTTCGGAAAGGGTTTGCTCTGCTTTCTGCTTTGCTTTAAACCATCTGAAAATCCTCACACACCCACACACACACACCTCCCCCCCCACCCCGGATTCGGAGGAATAAATATGCACGGCTTGTAATTCTGTTGCAGCTCTCGCTCCCAGCTGATAGGGTGACGCGGAGGAGGCTCGCAGATTGGCTTTTTGATTTGGCTCCTTGCTGCAGTCGTGCGAGCCCCGCCGGCCGGGGAGCC
>NW_009952265.1:668315-673616 GCF_000747805.2 Chaetura pelagica
AGGCTCTGCCCTAAATAGGGCACGGGGCTGCTGGCGGGGCCCCCGCAGCCCCCGGCTGGCAGCGGGGGGAAGCGAGACACACGCACTCCAACTGACCTAAATGTTGGTGAATATTCGTCTGCTCTGCCCCTCTCCCAGCCTTGCTTCAGGGCTTTTATTTTTGTCACCTGTATCGAAAGTATCGGTCACCCTGGGTGGGAGATCAAACCTCGCTAGTGCTTTTTGGTTGTGTTTTTGTTGTTGTCTGGTTGGTTTGGTTTGGGGTTGGTTTGGGGTTGTTTTACTGTTATTCTAAAACGTGATGCTATGGCCGTTTCCACCTTCTCCCTCCTGCCTGGAGCTGTAGTGTGATGGTTGGGTTCCTGGCCCCTCAGTTTGCTCCTGGGCTTAGTCTGGGGATTTCACCATGACAATCTGTTTCAGATTTGAGGCAAGGTACTGGAGGAACTATGGGGCTGAGCAAAGGTGCCTTACGCACTTCATTCCGCTCCCCCCAGCATATCTGTGTATTTCTTTAATTCCTCACATCTCATTATAGAGCGAAAGGTTGATTTTGTTGAGCTGTTTGTTTAGTTTCTTGAGAGGACAGGACTGGAAGACTTAGGTAACAGTCAGTGGCATCTTCCCATTCCAGAGTTCTCGTCTTGTGCTCTCTGGGAGCCTGGCAGGAGGCCCGGGAGAGCTGAGCTGGCTTTGGGGGGGCTGCTGAGACCCAGAGAGAAGCCTTGAAGGTGCTGGGTGGGTTTGGTGCAGCGGGCAGAGGTGTCGCTCCCCGGTGGTACAAGCACATCTAGGGAGTCCCTCATCGTGCTCCCGCCGCTGCTGGTGCAGGTGCTTGTTTACCCTGATCGTGGTTTAGCTGAGAAGTTTCGTTTGGTGCTTAGGTTCAGGCTTCTGTGGTCAACTGGAACAAGACTTGTTTCCTGAGGAGAAGTAATGGTGCTGGGAAACAGCAGGTCCAGCCAGTGCCGAGGGCAGCTGGGGAGGAGCGAGAGCAGCTCCGGGGCCCTCAGCTCTGCTGCCAGTGTGCAGGCAAATCCCTTACCCCCTGTTGTAAATAAAGGGCTGTAACATCAACCAGGGGGGAAAAGAGGAGGACTGAATGTGAATGCAGAGCCCTATATACAAGGTGCAGTATAGCAAGGGTTTGTTTTTGTTTGTTTGTCTGTTTTTCCCAAGCTAAACATGAGTCCTGTTATAGTAATTGGGTGCTTCAAGCATTTGCCAAATGCCCAAGCCATGGCAGATTGTGGTAATCCTGCTGCTGAGGTCCTGTGTGAGGGCACTGGGAATGCAGGTAGGCTCCCAGGCTCTGGCATACCTCCAGCATGCTGCTGGGTGCATCGTTTCATCTCCCTGGGTCTCCTCTGTATTGTTAATGATCTTTTTCTACCTGGATGGGGATTCAGTGGGGACGTGGTTGCCATAACTAGAGGGTGACAGGGCACAAGAGAGAAGGTAGATGTGTGGCCATCCGAACATCACTCTGTGTAGTGCTCGTCCCTTGCAGAGAGATTGCCCCCTTCCTCTGCAAAGCTGCCAGCTGAGAGGATGGCACCTGGGACTGCAGATGCCATCACCAGGCAGGATAGTCCATTCCTTCACCCTGGGCATGTCTTGAATGCCAGGACCCAGAACTGGAGGATGCACATGGAGCCTGATACTGAGCATGACCTGGGTCTTGCACCACATGGCGCTCCATAGGCTCTTGCTGGGCAGATGTGAGAGCAGAAGCTGCCTGGTCTGACCAGGAACGACTTTGTTGTTGGGACACATGAGCAGTCATTCTGCCTGGTGCACTCAGGGTGCTGCTCCTTGGCTTGGCTGGCTTGTAGGAAGGAAAGAGGCACCCAGGGATGACAGCCTCCTTGTTTCCTCTGCCTTCTTCTGGAGCTGGCAGGGCTGAAGTCAGATGAGGCTGGTCTGAGCATGGCAGATCCTATGGTCTTGCTGTTAGGATAGGAAAGGTTTTTCTAAGGTCCTGGGCTGACCTGCTGCCATGTCATGCCTGATCCTACACACATTTCTCAGTTTCAGAGGGTCCTTTCTGGGATAGGCATCCTCCACCCCCAAGGCAGGGAAGTACCATAACACAGTGTGTCAGCACTTTTATTAGGTACAAAGTGAAGATTTATTCCTTCCACCCATATTTTCAAGTGAAGCACTATACAGATAAATGGTCTGTCTGTCAAGTTTTTGTTTCCTTGTTTTAAACAAACAGCATCAGTCTCCTCCCCTAAGCTTCCCCAATAACCAAGTGACGTTTACAAATAGTTCCCTGTTCATTGTTGCTGTCGGGTTTCAGATGCCTTTCATGTGCTTCAACAGTTAAAAAGATGGCTTTGATTGTGGGCCAATTTTTATTATTATTTTTTTTTTTTTTTAAATCAGGCAGCAATGTGTAATTCTGCAATTTTTAAAAAGGGAAGGAAATTAAATTACAAAAAAAAATAGAGAAATATTTATTCATATGGGAAAAAATGTCTGAAGCCAGGAAATTGATTGTTGTGATGTTCCATCTGCCACCCCCCCCTGTGTTTAGGTGTTGTTGCATAGATTAATACTATTGTTGATTTAATGTTTAGTTAATGGTAACTCCTAAAGGCATCAGCCCAGTTGGGAGCCCATGTCTCTAAGTGCCATACAGATGTCTAACAAATTATTATCTCTGTCCTGAAGAGTTTTATGTGTTGAGAGATACATGAGATCACAAGCTGTTGTTCACAGGGCACCTTTAAAGCAAGCTCTGGTTGAGGACAATCACAGATGTGCATGTGCAAAGTTCAGCACAATGGCCTCCCAACATCTGGGCATTTCTGTCACAGGTAGGAATAGACAAATAGTTCCTGTTCATTGTTGCTGTCGGGTTTCAGATGCCTTTCATGTGCTTCAACAGTTAAAAAGATGGCTTTGATTGTGGGCCAATTTTTATTATTATTTTTTTTTTTTTTAAATCAGGCAGCAATGTGTAATTCTGCAATTTTTAAAAAGGGAAGGAAATTAAATTACAAAAAAAAATAGAGAAATATTTATTCATATGGGAAAAAATGTCTGAAGCCAGGAAATTGATTGTTGTGATGTTCCATCTGCCACCCCCCCTGTGTTTAGGTGTTGTTGCATAGATTAATACTATTGTTGATTTAATGTTTAGTTAATGGTAACTCCTAAAGGCATCAGCCCAGTTGGGAGCCCATGTCTCTAAGTGCCATACAGATGTCTAACAAATTATTATCTCTGTCCTGAAGAGTTTTATGTGTTGAGAGATACATGAGATCACAAGCTGTTGTTCACAGGGCACCTTTAAAGCAAGCTCTGGTTGAGGACAATCACAGATGTGCATGTGCAAAGTTCAGCACAATGGCCTCCCAACATCTGGGCATTTCTGTCACAGGTAGGAATAGAATGGCATCAGGTGGCAGGGATGTGTCATACCATTTTGAAGGTACCAGCACCATCCCATTTTACCAGTGTTGCAGTGAGAAGAACCAAGTGCCAATGTTCTGTGGTACCCCATAAGACACATTCGTAAACAGGTGATGATCATACCCCCATGCTCCTTCAACTCTTAGTTTTCTGGTAATTCTGTCTTTTAATCTGCTTGCTGGAGCCTTTGATCCCACAGCTGAGCTGTCATTGATGTCTCTGGCAGTTGACATCATGGGAGAGAGGGGAGCTTAGGGCTCTTAACATTTATTTTATGGTAGCTTGTTTTCTAGCTAAACACTCCAATGAGGATTTTCTGTCATAATAAAACAGGGAGCTTTTCCAGAGCACTCAGATTTAGGGAGAAGCTTCTGTTTCCATTCAGCCTTTCCATTCAGTAGCAGATTATTTCAAGGCTGCAAAACTGGACTCGCTCTGTTTGCTGCCCTCCACTACTCTGCTGTCTTTTAACCTAAGCCTCCTACCTCAGGACAGCAGCAGAGACAGCCAGGTCAAGAGCAATCAGAAATACTAAATATCCTATGCTGTTGGCCATGTTTTGCAACTAGGGAGGTGTCAGAGAGTTTTAGAAACTACAGATGTATAGACTGCATTGCCACTGTTTTCATCAGCACCCTCTCCAAGGCTGGTACTTGGAGGCTGTGTCAAAGCAAACAGCAACATTCTCCAGCAGCAGAGCAGAATACGGTTTTAATCAAAAGAAATGTAGCGATGCAGGAATGTACCTCTGAGGAAGCACTTAGATCTGGCTCCTGAGGTTGTGTTGAAGGTGACATGTCTAGGAGTGAGCAGAGACCTCCAGTGCTGACACGTAAGGGTGTCCTGCCAGTGTGCTTACATGCTGTGTGCTGGTGAAAGCTGGTTTCCTCCCCTGGGCCAGAGCGGAGGCAAAAGCAGAGCTAGAGCATGTCTGCACCTTGCTCTGCAGCCAGGCTGCAGCTCACTCTGGATGTGTCCTAGCTCCCCTCAGAGTGAGCTGTAGTGGCAGAGAGTCTGTCACTGGGGTCCAGGCAGGCTGTGAAACTCATCCCTGCCCCGTTGCCACAGCTCTCCATGCTCCAACCAAGGAAGGCAGTGCTGCCTCCCTCATGTGCTGCTGGCCCACCCCAGCTGGTGATGGATGGGGACTTGAAGTCATGCTGTGTGTGAAGAAGCTGTCCTTTTGCCTTCCATACTGTTTGCTGCCAGGCAGGAACATTTATTTTGGGGCATTAAGGCCTGGATGTCTTGGCTTATCACCTTGAGGTGGACCTTCCTTGTTGGGATAAATACCTTAATGTTGTGCTTAAAGTTCACCTTAATAAGCACCTTTATCCTCTTCCATGGTTTTTGTTGGGATTGCTCAGTGACCCTGGAACATGCAGGCTGTTTGGGAAAAATGGAAGTGGAGATGTGTCTCTGCTTTTCCAGAGCAGGACAAGGCTGTTAAACAGTCCAGGAGGTGTTGCAGGATTCACTACTACAATATGCAAAACCTACCCCTACCCCTACAGCTAATGGCCCTGCCATGCTTGTTGCTTGTACTTTGGTTTCCACAGCCTTTCCATCCTGACTGCTTGTTCCTGCTCTTGTCCCAACCCTCCTGCAAGGGACTGGCTCAGTGGCATGTGTGGCCAGGTGGTGGGTTCAGCTTGCTTTTCAGCCACATAGTTTCCTGGTTCTTTTTCATGGGCCTGCTGCCACCTGTAAAGCTGCTGCCTGAATTGCCTGCAGCAGTTGGGGCTTGGAGTTGGTTCAGCCTTGAAGTCTGCTCTTGATGAGATGGATAGTCCTGAATGCAAAGTAGTTGCAAAGAACCTAGAATGATGGGATCTGCAAAGCATTTCTCATGTTATTAAGAGGCACAAGAATCAGCAG
>NW_009952265.1:673836-681934 GCF_000747805.2 Chaetura pelagica
AAAAAAAGGCAAAAATAATTTTTAATATAAAATATTCCCAAGAACATGCACAGGGGTTGATCTTGATTAAAAAAAAACCCAACAAACAAAACCGACAGAGAGTCTGTCTAGGCCAAGCTATTTCTCAGACGCAACATGCCAAATGGACTGAGTAGGTTCCTCAAGAAGAGGATAAAATGGGAACCCCTCTGCTCTCAATTCTTTCAAGTCCCTTGAAAGCTTCACACTAGCACTCAGCACTTCATCAACAACAATCTCTCCATGTTGAAGGCTCCAGACTGCATTCCCTGGCAGTGCAAGTGGGAGTGGTGCCAACTGTTTTATTAGGTTTGCACCCATGAAACCCCCTAGCAGGGAAGGACCTGACTCCTTGTCCTCATGAGCCAGCAGCAGCCTAAGTTCGTGCTGCCCGGTGCTCACTGAGGGTGCTGTGTTTAGCCAGTGTGTGAATCCTGGGGCAGCTGCCTCTGTGCTAATCAGGGACCCCCGTGGGAGGGCATGAGAACCAGCATGAGGTCCGTCTTAGTGTTGTTGTCTTCAAGGTGCAAGGCAAGGTGGGTCTCTCTGTGTGTGCTTTTGCTTAGCAAAGGATTCCAGTGAGAAATAAATATATGCTGCTGCTTTTGTTTTGGCAGCCCTCGGGCAAGAATGAGCCTTTCAAAGCTTGGGTGATAGGAGGCAGACAGAGGGGCTGCAGCTGGAGTTAGATGTGATGAGGTATTCTCCTGCCTGAGCATCTTGGAGATGAGTGCACTAGATACTGCCCTCACATAAATTACCACCCACTCTCACTCTTTAAGTATCATTTTTTCCTTCCGTTTTAACCTTCTAGAGTAGTTTCAGGTTCACTTCTTCTAGTAAATGTTTCCTTTTCTCTAACTTGAATCATCCATCTCCTCAAAGCTGACCTGACAGATGTTTCCCCTGCAGTGACCCAGCGCGCGCAGCACACTTCATGAAACCCTGGCTTCCGTGGGGAAATGCAGCACCAGCAGTGACCCTGCTGGTGTCCCAGCTAAAAATAAAGTCTGTCCCTCCTGGCAGTGTTGGGGTTTGCTTTTAAGTAGGTAGGCAGTTTTACCCATCGGCTGCACTGTGCTCATGTGCCAGGCAGAAGGCGCAGCTTAACCTTCAGAGCACAAGGGAGCTGCCTCCCCTCTGGGGAGCCACAGGGGCTGGCTGAAGGTGAGAAGATGCTCAGCTGCACTTGCTGCACCCGCGTCACTCTGAAAAACGTGCTGGCTTGCCTGTTGCCTGCCTAGATCCATCTCCTTGATGCTTCATGCATCCCAGTGAGTCATGACCACTCCTCCTTCCCCCAGCAATTTTTCCTCCTCTGCTTTTCCTTCTGAAATACATAGATTTCTTCATGAATCTCCAGTAACTGCCCCAACTCTGCAATTCCCACAACAACTCCGTGTTTTCTAACTTCCTCACAGCATCCCTCACGTGTTCAACTGCTATTTATCCTCTGTGTGTGGCTTTCTGCCTGTTTCTCAGGTCCATATGGGCTTGGCTTCTGAGACAAAGCAATAGGTTGGTCCAGGCAGAAAGTAGATCCTCAGTTAAGAAGGGCCTTTCCAGCTTTCACAGTACACACATATTAGTGAGAGTCACAAAAAATGGTAAGCAAGTGGTTGAAATATGCTCTGGAGCAAGAGGAGGAATGCATCCTGGCTGGTGAGCCTATGGATATTTTGAGTATTTACATGCACATCTAGTTTTCCTTTGAACCTTCCAGTACCTAGTTTTTATGGCATTGAGTTGCAGAGATGGCACAAATGCACAGCATAGAATTTAAAAAGTTTTCAGTGCTTACTAGATAAAATATTCTGAGTCTGGGAGCTTTCTGCTGGTGTTGGCCTCAAGCTTCTTTTGGCCTGGTTGATCAGCTCTGTCCCTCTGACTGAAACCGGCTTCCTGGAGAAGACTGAGGGAGAGGACATGGGAGTTGTGAAAGGGCTGAGAAACATGCTTGGTCGTGCAGGATTCCAGAAACCTCATCTGTTCATGGCTGCAATAAGAGCGGCATGGTCTTAATTTGCATGTATCTACGTGGGAGCCAACAGCTATCAGGCACAGCAGGCTGGATGTAATCACCTCAGACAAAGAGGTGATGGTCTTTCAGATGTCCTGTTCATGAAATGTGCAACAGTGCCTTTGCTGGCCAGCTGGCCAGCACAGGGGGCTCAAAAGGGCTGCAGTACCTGCTGCCTCTTGCTTGACTGGTAGCTGAGTATGGGAAGGACCACAGGGGTTGCTGTGGGAGGAAGGGCCAGGGGAAGGGGCTGGGAAGTTTTTGTGTGTGTGTTTGCAGAGAGAGCAGAGGGCGGGGAGGATGGGCAGAGGAAGACTTCCTGCAGAGTGGAGGGTTGTTGGGATACAGAGCTCACATTCATTGAAACCGCATTTTTATTCTTTGTCTGCTCATTGAGCTCTAACAGCAAAATGGGTAAATTTCAGGGCTTTGCTTGTCTTTAAATATGATCATCCTTCTGTCAAAGACCTTTTGTGCTTGTTATTTTACCCATTTGTTGCATACCTAACAAAATAATAATGGCGGGTCTGCCCAGGACAACACCCTTCTCATACCACTGCTTCTCACCTGCTGGTGTTTGGGGATGGTTGCTTCTGTTCTGGGTGAGGCAGGTTTTCCTCTCACTTGTTTCCCAGATGACAGGAGTTACTGTCAGCAGCAGTAGCAGGGAGGGCAGGGTTCAGGACACCACCACAGAAGTATGGCTGGGTCGGAGAGGCTTTCTGGGCTGAGGGAGCAAGGAGTGGGGGCAGAGTGTGAAGGAAGACTGTGAAAACAGGCTGGCCATTCCTGCCCTAGCTGTTGCTCAAGTCAGTCCTCCACTGAAATTCCCAGCAAGCAAGGGACCCTGCAATTTTCTTGCCTTAGCCTTGTCTTAGGAGAGATTTGGACTTAAAAGCGAGTAGAGCATATCTGTTTTAATTTTCTTATTGCAGAAATGATAGAAAGATTAATCATTTCCACAGTGCCTGGAAACACCTCTGAGCTCCTCAGTAAAACTGATGGAAAGACCCAAACTGTGGGTCTGCTAGCATCCGTACAGAGGCTGTGCCCCTTGGTGGCAGGATAGAGGCTGTCTTCTCTCTTTGCCTCGGTAGCTTAAATAGATCTTACACTGAGTGGCTGTATGGGATGAGCATGTTATCCAAGCATTTACATTAATCTAGTGACTCCTGTCATTGTACTGCCAGGATGAGGCACTTCAGGATGCTGATCAAAGGTGACATTGGGCACATTGTGGAGAAGAGGGACTCCGGGCCTTGTTTGCTGGGGTCTGGGGTTGTGTTGGAAAGGATGATTTTCTCCTTCCCTTGTCTCTTTTCAGTGCAGTTGGCTGATGTGGTCATCTCCCATGACTCAGCTGCTCCTGTTGGCAGGACTAGTTGTAGCAAATCTGGGGCCAGCATGGAGCACTGGGAGGAGGGAGGAACCAGGATGGAATGGACAGGAATATAGTTGGTATGAAGGAAGCAGGAAGGTGCCCCCCAGCACCAGTGTGTGACATGAGTTGCAAAGAAGAAATGGATTAATCTTTCCTTTTGGAGGCTTATGTTATCTGAAATGTTGCCAGTGCTCCTCAGGCAGCTCTTCCAGTAGAATAATCTGTTTCTGCTGACTTGGGCTCCTTGGTACTATGCTGATTTACACCAGAGAAAATCTGGTACTAAGGACCTTCTCTTCTCTCTTGCCAGCCTTCAGCTGATGGTATGCAACTTCACTGGGCTGGAAAGATAGCTCTTACTTTTTAGGAAGAGTTTGTGTAAAAGGAAGCTTTTAGAGGGGAGGGCCAAGGGAGGGGAGCTGATATAAGTAGTGCTCTGAATACAATAAAAATGCTATTTCTTCTGCTTTGGAGATAAACAACAACATTATTAGGATGTACTTTGCTAGGAAATTCTTCTGTCACATCATTCCCTGCATCCAGTTTTATGTGTTCCTCTCTTGTTTCTAAGTTAAGGCTTGCTGACTGCTGGGAATTAGGAGAGTATCATTGCAGGCATGTTAGAAATGGCAAGGGAGGAGCCTCATCCTTTTCAGACAAGGTGCTTTGTTGTATGCACCATTCCCAGACTGGCAGACACTTACGGGTAATCTCAATTTTTTAAATCTTCTTGAAGGATCGAATCACATATTTACTTAGCTTAGCCCTACATCTTTTGGGTGTGGGGCCTGCCCAGCACTTTTGGAAGGAGCCAAGTAATAAACACCCTATCTTTCTTTGGAGAAGACAGCAGTGGCCTCTTATAGTAATGTTTGGTTTTCTGCAGGCATTTTAAATCATGTGTAGGTGTCCAGTGGAAAATCTGTTATTTTAAGGGGGTCATGGTGTCCAAGTGGGTTAAAGAGGTGCTCCACTAAGCTTTTAACTGCCCTGTGAAATCTGCTCCTTTGCAACTCCCTTAGTGAAATACCTGAGACTCATTCAGACCATGGATGGAGCAGGGGAGAAAGTTAGTGTCACTGTAACAGTGAGAGAGAATATGTAGGTAGTGAGGGTGACTAGCTCCAGATGATGTTTCAGATCACCCGCTCTTGACAGAGCAGAGTGGGAAAGGCAGCCAAGAGGGGCAGACCTGCAGCTGAAACACAGACTGAAAGGAAAAAGGTGAATAATCCTGTGTGGTTATGCCATGGCAGAGAGCAAACCTCTGCCTGTCTATGCTGTAGAGATCAGAGTGGCGCTTGGCTTTTTATAGTCTGCAAGGAAAGCCATCAGAGAGAGTGGGGGGAGAAGAAATGAAGGTGGTGCAGCAGATAGCCTGGAGACTGCTGCCACTTCCTGTAATCACCATAGCAGCTCAGCTTCCACTGTTTGTTGTCCGTGTCATTTTTGCAATTACCATATGGTAAATATGACTTGAGTCTCTAGCAAATAACAGAGCTAATATTAAGAAAAAATCTGTAAACAGCTAGTGCATAAATGAACAAAGAGCAGTAAACAGCCTGGGCTTAAGAAGAATGAATTAGTCATGGTAGATGTGAGGGTTTATTTTTTTTTAAAGCAGGTACAAAATTAGCAGCTGAAAAAAACACTGAAAGATTAAGATAGCTAAATTATCAAGAAAAGAGAGATGTGGAAATGTGTCAGTAAAGGGTGAGGGTGAAATCTTATATGATAACTGTATTCAGAGAGGTGAATGTTCAGAGTTTGGCACCTTCCAAGTGAAGTGGGAGGGATTTTCAGGATAACCCATAGCTTGGTGCATTTTTCATACCTCCTGCTGTGCTCAGATCTGCAGAAGCAGTGAGTGCATTACAGTGTATTTCCCCCCTCTCAGCTGGAGGCCTTGACTTTTGGGTTGAAACTCCTGAAATCTCTGCTTTCCTTTTGCAAATGCCAGTCATCATGGCAGTACTTGCACAAGCCCCACTGCACTGGGGAGACAGCAAACAGGCAGAAGAGACCTTCGAAAGTGAACAACACAGCAAGCGCTATACACCCCCTGGTGTATAGCGATCTAGATTTAGTCTTTGCAGCACTCCAGTACCTCATGAGAACTTGTAGTATGGCAGAGCTGAGGGGTGAGATGTCACTGCCCAGGCTTGACTTTCCTGCTCCAAGAAGAGCAGATCTGCTGCTGGTTTTGATGGGAACAGGCACTGAGGTATGTTGCTGCCAGATACTCGGCTGCTTCTGACCGCCTTGAAGATGGAGAACCAAGAGGAGATCAAGATAAATGATTAGAGGGCAGCCTGGGCTAATTTATAAAGATTAAAATAAATTCGTGTGCTTTGGCCAAAGAATAACTGTGGAGGAGAAGAGCTATTTACAAGTATCTGAAGCATGTAAATCTCAGGCAGGAAGGAGAATGGTTGAGAGTGCTCCAAGGACAGGATAATGAGAACCAGCAGCATAAATTTTCTTAATTTCATCCTAAATATAAGGAAGATGGCTAAAACATCCAAGATAGATTACATCATGGCATAGTCTCTATGAGAAGCTGTGGAAATGCCATCACTTGGGTAATTTAAAACTGGGCTGGCCAAAGTGTTAGGAAGTGTAATGTTCAGAAAGGGAACAATGCAGCAGTGGCCCCTGAGGTATGGATCAGACACATCTTCTGGCTCTGCTCTAACTAATTCTGAGATCAGAGAAACCTGTGCTAGCTGGGCTAAGTGAGAGCCTTTCCTATCTACACCGTTTCTGTGCCCATCACACAGAGAAGTGTAGAAGTCTTCAGTCTAATATGACAAATGACAACTGCTTGGTTCCTGTTGCAGTGAGAAAGATGATTTCTGAAGTGCAGCCTTCTCCTCTTCCTCTCCCCTCCCTGCTTTCTGCCCACTATCTCACTGCCCTGTTTGTGCTGCTTCTGCCTCTATTCACGTTCTAAATATTTTCTTTCTCACCAAGCCTGGAATGAGCCCTTCTGGTTAAGTTGTACAGAGCTTGTAAGTTCTGTTTATGTGATGCAGCATTTTTGGTAAAAATGTATTTATTTCAGCCTTCAGGGAAAAAAGAAATAAAATTCCTAGGAGGAGAAGTTAAGAAAAAAATACAGGCCCATTTCCAGAGGATGGAAGCAGTGTGTGCCCCAGCTGCTGGGGGTTAGCATACAGCATAGCTGGCTGGTGGCTGCCCCAGGAGCCCCTGAGCCAGCCAGGGAAGGGCTCCCTGCCTGGCTGCTTGTTACATCAAATCCAGCACATCACATGGTTTGTTTTGTTTGCCTCAAATGAATGTGTTCTGTCAGAAAACTTGTATTTTTCTTAACTAATTCTGGATCTAAAGACGGTGAGTTATGACTACAATACCTTTTCCCCTTTTGTTTACCCCTTAGCTTGCTTCTGTGTACAAATAACTATTGGCTCTGCAGCACAAATGCACTGTTGACAACAAATCCTAGGGTCTTTAATTGTGGCTGTTGCAGATCTGTCACCAGAGCGCTAAAGAAATGTCACAAGTTGCCACTGTCATCTTTCCTCTAGGATGCTGTGAGTCTCTAGGTGATAAGTTGCACTCTGATGGTGGCACCTGAACCAGCAGTATAATATGTCTGTGGAGCAGAAGCAGTAAATAACACACCCTGTCTGCTGCCAGAGGCAGTACATAAAATGTCTTTTACTGACAAGTTTTCCTCACACTGCTGGAATAATTTCTTTTTTCCCTCCTCCCCTGCCCAAATGGTCTTTGCTGCTCTTTATAAACCAGCAAGACAGACAGCGATGAAAACCAGTGCCTTGAAGGCTGCAGCAGTCAGCACCTATTGCAACCCCACGTGTTGTTGGGTGGCTGCTCCAGGTTGTCTTCTCTCTTGTGGAACAGGCAGGGGAGCCACCAAGTAGGTGACCCAGTAATTCCACTTCTTTGTTCCCCTCAGCCTCCTAAACCTCAAAGGAAGGACATTCAGCCTCTTCACATCATAGGCATAAAATCTGGGGTGTGAAGAAAGCACTTGAAAGTACCTGCCCTCTCAATTTGGGGCCATCCAGACTGTGAAGGATGGTGTTTCAGAAGTGCACTGACATTAAAGCACCTAAGGCTTTATTTGTGTTTAGAAATACCTCTAAACGCAAGACAAAGACTGGTCTTTGAAGCTCTGTGTCTAAGTGTGCAATGAAGGCTTCCCAGTGACTTCCAGAAGGTCACAACAGTGACTTTTTGCCAAATGTACATGTTGGTGCCACCAAAGGACTGCAGTGAACTCTCAGTACAGTTTGTACAGAGAGTAAGTTTGCTCTGGCTTCTCATGTACTAACACTGGATGTAGTTGTTACCAGTAGGCCTGGACTCCATACCTGTGCTTTTTACTTTTTTACTGTGAGGGTGACTTGAGCATTGTCATGGGTTGCCCAGAGAGGTTGTGGATACTCCATTCTTTGTCCTTGGATTACCTACAGATACTCAGAAGACAACTGGTTATGATACTGGGCAACTGGCTCTAGGTGGCTCTGCTTGAGCAGGGGGGGGTTGGACTGGAGGACCTCCAGAGGTCTCTGCTATCTCCTGTGTGAACTGGCCACTTGAAAGTCCTGGAAAAACAACAGTGAGATTGTGTAATGTACATGACAATAAAAAAACTCATCTGTATCAGAGCAGATAATACTGATTTTTCAGCA
>NW_009952265.1:682261-735672 GCF_000747805.2 Chaetura pelagica
GAGGATGGCCACTACTAATCTATGTGTCAGCCTAAATACTAGGTTTTGTTTTCTGAATGTAAAAAAGGCTACAGTTCTGGGAGGGGAAAAAAATGCAAAAGGTAACATTCACTGTCCCTTACCCTGAGAAATCTCAGCAATACACACATGCATGGGGAATGGAAGAGCAAGTCCACCATAGCTCTCAGGGAGGCTGCACTAGCCTGCACCGTAAGTAGGAATGGCTCTCAGAGTGTGGCCAGGGTTCCCCACCTAAAGGGTGTCTGCCTCCTCCTTTACTTACCTGTGCACAGAGTGTAAACTGCAGCTCCTATATCCATATCTATCCATCTATCCTGTACAGATATTTTTCAGCAGCGGTGAGAGCAAGGAAATAAAGTGCCCAGCCAGTCAAGTGCAGCTGGTGCGGTTTGGAAGGGGACAATTAACTATGGGCATCTTTATGGGTTAGCTATTTATGGCACTGCTTCTCCAGGAGTGTCACGGGTACTAAAATACAGAAGACCCATCACAGACCAGTTCCCCAGAGCAAGTTGAGTGTTGAGAGGAGTTTGCTCCTAGCTGTACACAGACTTATGCTCCATTTGGGTCAGCCTCTGGGATTACTGAATCCAACTAAATCCCATCACTGCAGCATTTCCATAAAAAATTAGTAGACTCGAGTCATTATATCAATTAACACCCATTTACCATGCTAGAATGGTAGGGATTGCTCAAATTAGTAGAGACAGCAGCTTGTAAATATTAAAAAGACTTGATACAGGAGCTGGTGGGTTTTTTTATTTGGTTGGTTTGGTTTTTAGGTGTTTGGGTTTTTTTTGTTTAGTTTTGTTTGTTTTTATGGTAGCTTTTTGCATGATCTTAAGATTAAAAAAGAAGGCTGCTTTTGGCACACACTGAGGGGGTTATCCTGTAGGCAGCTAATTCTGTGTTTTGGCATGTTTACTGTGACGTGCAAAGCAGCAAGCACCTACAGCTCCCTGCTGTAATTTGTCCGTAGAGCTGAACTGCAGGGATCTCTCATGGCCTAAGCATGAGTTACAGTGCTTTTTTCCTCATAAAACCTAGCTGGTGCAATAGTAGGGAACGAAACTACCTATTGCTGCAGAGTAATCTGTGTAAAGTCAGTTTGGGGTCCTTGGTTGTGCTTGTATCAGGCGTGTGCCATCAGTGTGATGGTTTAAGGCCTGGTCTGCATTTGGAAATTTGCATTTGTCTGACAAAATGCATCTAATTACACTGCTCTGGCTTTTGGCTTGCAGGTAAATCTTAACTTACACCCTGGGTCCTACTCTTGGACTGATTAGCAAAGGACTCAATAGTGTGTCAAATGGAGATGTTTAGAAAATATGCTTTGATTTGTATTAAATATTTTGTTATTATTTTATTTTGGGGGAGGGAGGAGTATGAATTAGGTATGATAACTCTTCTGTGAAAACTCAGTTATTCGTGTTCTTTGGCAGAAAGGCTATGATTTCAGTTTTTGGTGATGGTTATCAAAAAAACATGTGTACTCAATTTAAAAGCTTTTATGTGCTTTGAAGCTGAGGAATGTGGGGCCCCATTATTAAGCTGAACCTTATTTCTGTCTCCTCCATCCTCAGAGTGGGGCCATGGGATGACATTAATAGCAGCTCTGTATCTGTTCTGTTCTGGGGCAGATGCTTGTCAAGTAGACAAAACCCTTGATCTTGAGATGCCTCTGCCTGGCTCTTTTGCAGCACCCACGCCTCAGCGGGGCTCACCCCATTCCTAGATCTAATCAGCAGCCTTTCCTGGCTGATCTGGAGTCAGGGGGAAGAGGATATATGGCCATAGATGTACTTCTGTGTCTGATTTGTGGGGGGGGTGCGAGGGAGAGGGGAAGGAGAAGGAAGTCCCAGGCAACCTAGTCTTATTTGAAGGTCAAATTCAAAGGTTTTTAAGATGGTTTAAGAGGAATTTTGCCTAAATAAGAAATTAATAGAGATTTAGAGGTTTGGTTTTGGTTTTGTAGTTACTGATCAGTGTTCTCGGGAACTTGGTATGTGTAGATTACATGTTACTAGCCATCACTGTGTTGTATCGCCTCTTGATTTCTTGCTGTGAATGCTTCCTTTTGAAAATAACCTCATCTTTAGAGTCAGATGAGCAGCTGTATACAAAAAGCTAAATTATAATGGATTTGTATAGCCTTCTCAGTTTTCCACCTTGCTCCTGGTCTGCAGTAGACAAACCATCAGTCTTCTGAAACTCAGCTATTATGAAAGACACAAGCAGCTTGATAGCTGTCTATAACTAATTTTCTATTGTGGGCTTAATTGCAACAAGTGTGGTCTATTCTACTTTCTGGAATGTCTCCAGAATGATCTTAAGAACTGCTCTTTTTATTTATGAGTTCTATTTATGGATTTATGGATCATGTGGCCATTGTCAACTCTTGTAGGAGTTTCCCCGGCTGAAATAGCTGCTGTGCATCTTCCCAGAGTCTTGCAGTTGAACAGTAGCTCATTCTGTTTCGTAGATACTTTCAGCTTTTTGTCTCTCTCTGTTGCACTGATTGTATGATTTCAACTTATCCTGCCAGTCAGGGGACACTTCACTCAGTACCACTGCCCTTATTCAAATGTATTCAGTGTAATAGCAATAGTGGGGCAGAGACCTGTGGGAGAAAATGATGGCTGATAGCAAAGAGGTAAATTATGATCCTCATTGTATAAAGCCAAATATCACTCAATACCAACTGACTTTCCACTGTTTCTGCAGCCTCCTGTTGTTTACATCCCACAGGGCCAGGGCTGTGATGTTGCTGGAATGACACCTCTCTGCACCAGATGTGGATATGTTTTGTCACACTGAGATTGGAGGAGTGACACTGTGATGTCTCCTGGGTGACTAGCAGTGACTCAGGATGTGCTGCAAGCCTGCCTGGAGGCTTGGTCCTCAGAGCAAGACTCGTGCTGAAGGGTGGCTCTTGTCACAGTTATCCCTGCCGAGATCAGTACTGCTACTGAGAGGAGGGACAGGGAATGTCGCTACTTTGCTCTAGGCAGGCCAGGGATCTCTGGACTGAGATGTCTTTTAGTACATGTATCTGAGAGCAAACTTGCACCTTGTATAACCAACCTTGCTGACCCACAGCTAGAGTGAACTTTAACTCTTCCATCCCGTCATCTGAATGGTAAAACTGTTACCACAATGTTTTATCAACACCAGTTTTAAAATTTAATAGTTTTTTATTCTATGTTGTAAAGCACTTTTGCACCAGTTCCCAAGGGGGAGATGACAGTAAGGATGCTTCACTGTATTTTTTGAATTGGCTATGTTAATACTTTCCGTATTAACACACGTTATGATCTTACTGGACAGTGTGTCTGTGGACAGAGTTCCTATGGAGCTCACTAGGGAGTTTTATCTGTCAAAGATTTGCAGGATCAGGTCTTTATTACGTCATTGTGACCTCCACTTAAAATGTTTGTTAAAGCAAGTAAAAACCAGTGAAGAAAAGTATTCCCAAATTCTGAAATTTTAGTCTACAACTCATAGCCTGAGTTTGGAGGTCCAAACATGTAAACAGAGGCTACCGTGGTAGAGGTTGTTTTTGAAGCAATGTACAGTTAGCTTGAGAAATAGTAGTAAAATTACCCTCTGCTAAAAATGAAGTTAAAAATTTAAGAAGAACTGGCAAGGCCCGGGAGTGTGTTGAGGAATGGTTAGCAGTAGTAACCATTATGGCATTAGAGAATGTAGACAGATAGTATTAATTACAGAAGATGGTTGTCCCACAGAGAGGGAGGTTGGTGGTAGCAGGGCTTTGTTTGAGAGGGCAGTTTAGTTGTTGTACTATTCCTAGACAAGGCTCTGAATTTCAGTAATATTTAGACTCTTCAGTCTTTTTGTAAACCGAATTTAGATGCTTGAGTCATATAGAAGTTTTTGAAATTATTTCTGCCTTTCTTTCAGCCGTTCCTACATGGCTGATCTTGAAAGATAAAGCACCTACTGGTTCCTGTATGGTTAAGTAGGAGCTGGGAGCTGGAAGTGTCAAGAGACTGGTGGATGCCTGCCAGCAACTGCAGTACAGAAGAGCATGATCTGATGTGCCCTCAGGGTGTTTTTGGAGCTGCTGTGCTTGTGCAGCTGGTCTCTGTGTGCACCTTGAGTCAGAGGCACCTGAAACGTGTCATCTTTACTGTGCATGTGCACACATCTACCTTGCAGCCTAGACGTCTCAGGCTTGCTGCTTGTAGTCACCCTGCACATGTTCACTGGCCCTTTCTGAGGAGTTTCCCAGTATCGTGGAGCCAGAAATCGGGTAAAGTATCATGCAGAGTGGGAGGGAAGACACCATGGGAGTGTCAAACCTAACCCAAACTGTATGTGCTGGGTAGCTCAGTCTTCCCTGTCACCCTGAGCTATGCAGGCAATGAGATGTTTTAGTGAGAATTCAAGGCTGGGGCTATGGCTGGGGCTGGCCAACAGCCCACATGGGTCTGGGGCCCCTCTGTTCCCCGGGGGCTTCATCGGGCACCGGGGCTAGGGTAGGCATGCAGATAAGTAAGCATTGGAGAGAGAAGGTAAGTAGGCTAATGTAGGAGAGTCTGCCTCTTCTGAATTAGTGCAGGGAGCATGAAGAAGTGTATTGTTTTTTCATATTCAGGGTGTCAGATATGGCTTTGTGATCCTGATAGTGCATAATCAATTCTCTCCCCTCTGCCATGCTTTGTCAGGATTGGTTTTGTTCACTTGCAGTCCTTGTTCACGCTTTCCTTCCTGTTTTGCTTGTCTTTACAGATTTTTATCTGAAAGTTGAAAACGTTTTTGTTGATATCAGGAAGATTGCACTTGCTGTTGCAAAGACATGAGTGACACTACACAATGATAAAATAGCCATTTAAGATGTGTTTGTTAATGCTGATAACATTAAAATGTTGCCTAGAATATTTACAGTGCAAGGGAGAGGGGAGGGACCTCCTCAAGTGTTCATGGGCCAGTTCATCTCTTCAAACAGCCACCATCTGAAGGTTAGGCATCTGCTCTAGATTGGCTGAATGGGCACCCTCTATAAACCATGGAGAGAGATGGGAAGGGACAAAATCCCTTCTGGAGATGCGTGTCATATGCATCTTTTGGGTCAGAACAGGGTGGGACAGGAAGGAATGTCCCCTGGAAGACAGAGCCTAAGTGATCTCATTTAACTTACTGCCCAAGATTCAGAGAGCTGTGGTAGGGGAACTGAATCCCAGTCCTACTGATTTGGCAGTACAAACCTCAATGAAAGTTAGTGGGAGTTAAGGTTCTTGAACCTCCCAAGTGCTGTAGATAATGCTGCTATTAAGTTTGATGTTTCCCGTGAGATCATACAGAATCACACAGTGTCACCAAGGCTGGAAGAGACCTTTAAAATCATCAAGTCCAACCTATGACCTAACACCACCACATCAGCTAGACCAGGGCACAGAATCACACAGTGTCACCAAGGCTGGAAAAGACCTTTAAAATCATCAAGTCCAACCTATGACCTAACACCACCACATCAGCTAGACCAGGGCACTAAGTGTCACATCCAGCCTTTCCTTGAACACATCCAGGGATGGTGCCTCCACCACTTCCCTGGGAAGTCCGTTCCAGTCATCCTCTCCATGAGGAAGTGCTTCCTAATATCCAACCTAAATGTCCCCTGGCACAGCTTCAGGCCATGCCCTCTTGTCTTGTTGCCAGTTGCCTGGAAAAACAGCCCAGCCCCCATCTGACTTCAGCCTCCCTTCAGGTAGCTGAAGAGAGTGACAAGGTTCCCCCTGAGTCTTCTCTTCTTCAGGCTAAACACCTCCAGCTCCCTCAGCCTATCCCTGTAAGATTTCCCCTACAGTCCCTTCACCAGCCTTGCTGCTCTCCTCTGGACCTGCTCCAGCACCTCAGTATCCTTGGAGAGGCCTAGAACTGGACACAGTACTTGAGATGAAGCCTCACCAGTGCTGTGTACAGGGGAAGAATTACATCCCTACTCCTGCTGGCCTCACTATTCCTGATTCAAGCCTGGTACAAGGCACAAGGTGGCCTTGTGGGCAATCTGGACACGCTGCTGGCTCACGTTTAACTGGATGTGCACCAGCACCCCCAGGTCCCTCTCTGCTGAGATGCTCTCCAGCCACTCCTCCTCCAGTCTGTAGTGCTGCATGGGGTTATTGTGGCCAAAGTGGAGGACCCTGCACTTGGTCTTGTTGAATTTCATGCCAATGGGCTTGGCCTATTGACCCAGCCTGTCCAGGTCCCTCTGCAGCTTCTTCGTACTCTCCAGCAGAGCTCCAACCACTACATCTTTCAGGAGCCCTTCCCTGTTGGTAAACAGTAGGTCTAGCATGGCACTAGCCCTGGTAGGCTCACTTACCAGATGCAGCAAGAAGTTATCTTCCATACATTCCATTCCATCCCATTCCATTCCATCCCATTCCATTCCATACATACCTTGTGCTGTCTAGAAACTTGTGGCCATTGCTGCTCCTCCTGTGGGCCATCAGGCTCAGCCAGGCAGACGGGTGATGGGCAGAGGACTGCATCATGAGCCCTGCCTGTCTTTTGGGCCTGGTGCAGGGAGGGTAAGTCGTGGCACCAACTCCCTCTCGCACTCCCTGATCCTCCTTAGCCTCTTTACCTCCTCCTTCAGCTGTGTCACCACGCCGAGCAGATCACTTATCTGCTCACACCGCGCGCAGCTGGTCTCTCTGCCCTTCTTCAGGGTGAACGACAGGCTCTGGCACTCCCTGGAGCCCCATGTGTCTGTGTGGAAGCTCCATTTGGGTTGCCACCATTCTCCTGGCAACAGCTCTTGCCCAGGTGGAAACCATACTTGACCCTCTGTCTCTGCTGGGGGGGTTTCATGGGTCCCCCTCTCGCGCTGCCCCCAGGCCCTGCTCTGCCAGGGCCGCTGCCTCTGCTCTCCTCTCGCTCTGGGGGAGCCCCACGTGTTGCCCCGGCAACACCCCCAGCTGCCCCAGCCTCTCCTGAGAGCGCTGCCAAGCCCTTCCGGGTCTCCCATCTCTCCCACCAGCTGCCTGGGCTCCGGGAACCCCCTGTCCATCTTCAATAGGTAAAGTTTGTTGTTAAAGCAGGGCACTTAGCACAGCTGCTGCCTCTGTCTGCTCTCGCGGTCTGATCCGTAGCTGCGCCTGGACTCACAAGTGTGACCTGTCAGCTAAGACTGGGACCGAATTCTTCCAGAGGCCTGATAGAAAGAAAGGAGAATGGTGTGGTCCATGACAATGTGATCAATTCAGATTCCAGTTTTGAGTTATGCAAGCCCTACAGGGAGGTAGTCCATAAGTAATAGAAAGCTTTATTGGGCACTGATACACCAAATTGATGTGATACATCAATCTGCTCCTTTGTTTTTGCCTTGTATTTTAGGTTAGAGATTACTTTGATTTTAGAGGGTATTTGAAAATAAATCAGTTTCCTAGGGATGCCGAGGAGGTGTTCATGGGTACATCCATTTTGCTGTGGTCCTCCAAATCACAATTGAAAGGCTAGCAAAAAATGGCCTTTGGTGCTTTGCCAAGCATACAAGTCCTCTGCTCTGTTTCTAGGCGGACAGCGTTACCTCCTAACTCGAATGCCTTGTGCCTCAGAAGCTTAGAGGGGCTGTAGGACTCTTCTGGAGACTCTGCAACCTATTAGGAGGGGCTGTCTTTGCAGGTGTTTTGGCTGCTCGGATATTCCATAATTTGTAACTGAATAATGTTCAACAAGTTGACTTCATTTGGAGATCGCCCACTGTCCTTAAGTGGTGCTTTTTGTGATGCTAGTATTTCCTTGACTTGTTTTATCTGCTGAGTGGTGAGCCAGGAGAGCCTTTAGATTGGTTTATTGTGCTGAATTGTATTGTTACATGCTGGTGAACACCATGGCATCATTAGGTGAATGGCAGTTGAGCACTCAGTACTCATATTGTACATGTTGTAGGTCAAGAGTAGGCTATTTATGTCTATAGACTTCTCCAAGTTACTTCTCTAGTGATTGATCTTCATCTGCTGGCCATGTAAATGCCACGATTTGTTAGGGGCTGTCCTAAATACTTTCTTCAAACTGACAGAGAGACAACCCCTCCATCTCTACCAGTACTCTTCAGCGGTGAGATACTGAAGTGCATTTGGGTAAATGTTGCATCTTCCTTTTCTCTCATGCTTCCCTCCCTCCTCTCTGTTTTGTTTGTTTCAGGTTCTCGGCCTTTTTGGATCTACACAGTGGAAGTTGCATCTTGTGTATGGCGTGGTTAAGCTTGCAGCCTGTCACCTCGGCCTTCCTCCATTTTGGGCTGGTTACTTTTGTGCTGTTTTTGCATGGTTTGCAGGTGGATGCTGGCCTGACGGTAGACTCAACCAGTTCAGTACAAAACAACTCGTGTTCAGGATCTTTTGAGTGCAAAGAAGGTGTTATCCTGCCAATATGGTACCCAGAAAACCCATCACTTGGGGACAAAATTGCCCGTGTTATCGTATACTTTGTAGCACTGATCTACATGTTCCTTGGAGTCTCCATCATTGCAGATCGTTTCATGGCATCTATAGAGGTCATTACATCACAAGAGAAAGAAATTACGATGAAGAAACCCAATGGAGAGACCACAACGACCACCATTCGGATTTGGAATGAAACTGTTTCCAACTTGACCCTCATGGCTCTGGGCTCCTCTGCTCCTGAGATCCTTCTGTCTCTGATAGAAATCTGTGGGCATGGTTACATAGCTGGAGACTTGGGGCCATCTACAATTGTTGGCAGTGCTGCTTACAATATGTTTGTCATCATTGCCATCTGTGTCTATGTGGTTCCTGATGGGGAAACCAGAAAGATAAAACACCTGAGGGTTTTCTTTGTCACAGCTGCGTGGAGCATCTTTGCTTACATCTGGTTGTACATGATCCTTGCTGTCTTCTCTCCAGGTGTGGTTCAGGTCTGGGAAGGTCTGCTCACACTGTTCTTCTTTCCACTTTGTGTCCTTCTGGCTTGGATAGCAGATAGACGTCTGCTTTTCTATAAGTATATGCACAAAAAGTACCGTGCTGGCAAGCAGAGGGGCATTATCATAGAAACAGAAGGTGATCACCCTAAGGGAATTGAGATGGATGGCAAGATGATGAACTCACACTTTCTGGATGGGAACTTAGTGACTATGGAGGGGAAGGAGGTGGATGAATCTCGCAAAGAGATGATCCGAATCCTTAAGGACCTGAAGCAAAAGCACCCAGAAAAGGACTTGGACCAGCTGGTAGAAATGGCTAACTACTATGCCTTGTCTCATCAGCAAAAGAGCAGAGCCTTTTATCGCATTCAAGCTACCAGAATGATGACGGGAACTGGCAATATTCTGAAGAAACACGCAGCTGAGCAAGCCAAGAAGAGCACAAGCTTGCATGAGGTGCAGCCAGATGAATCTGAGGAGTTAATCTCCAAAGTTTATTTTGACCCATGCTCCTACCAGTGTCTTGAGAACTGCGGTGCTGTTCTCCTGACAGTGGTGCGGAAAGGAGGGGACATGTCCAAGACCATCTATGTGGACTATAAAACAGAAGATGGCTCTGCCAATGCTGGTGCTGACTATGAGTTCACGGAGGGGACTGTTGTCTTGAAATCAGGGGAGACCCAGAAGGAGTTCTCGGTGGGAATTATTGATGATGACATCTTTGAGGAAGATGAGCATTTCTTTGTGCGGCTCAGTAACCTCCGTGTGGTGGAGAGCGAGGAACCTCCAGAGCTCAGTAACTCCCCATACCCAAAGGCCATATTGGCTTCTCCTTGTGTGGCCACAGTGACTATACTGGATGATGACCATGCTGGCATCTTCACATTTGAGTGTGGTGTTATGCATGTCAGTGAGAGCATTGGCATGATGGAAGTCAAAGTCCTAAGGACATCAGGTGCTCGTGGTACAGTCATAGTACCATTTAGGACAATAGAAGGGACAGCAAAAGGAGGTGGAGAAGACTATGAAGACGCTTACGGGGAATTGGAGTTCAAGAATGATGAAACTGTGTAAGTACCCCATTTGTTTATTTTCCTGGGTCTAGTGTTGGTGTTTAACCCCACATTTTGCCTCTGTTACAGGTGAATGCTGTCAAGGGACAGGCTCCTTTCTTCAGCTTTCCTTCAGTTTCCCTACCTACCTCTCTCAGGCAAGAACCGACAGCAGGATTTAAGAGTTGGAAGCTCTTGTACCTTCCCTCTTGGGAATGACAAAGTGAGGCTTAGAAATACTGCAGGGGAGGGGGGCAAAGGAGGAAAATCTGTCATTCTCTGAGGTCCCCTAATAAAGATAAGGGTGAATGGAGCATTAAGATAGAGAGAGAAGAAAAAGGGTGAGCTTTTACCTGGCTAGGTAAATATGGGAAAGCCTCTTTTTGAACATCAGACATAGAAGACACAGAAATTTACTGCTATCCCTAGATGAAAATTTTACAACAGTTATTCCCAGGCAAGCAAGAGCTGCTAAGTAGATGAGGGGCTTTATTTTCACAGGCACAACACGTCATACCTGTGTCCCTAGGCTGCTTGCAGGTCTATGTGGCAGCTAATTCACAGCATAGACACAGCTGCAAGCTGTTCTGCTGGACTTGTGAAATCCTTCCAGTCTCCTTGTTCCTATGGTCTACCCATATTCCTCAAATCACTTGCTCTGTGAACTCCCCATGTCTGGACTATTACTACATGTGGTTTTTCCCCTTGTAAAATACCATGGCAATTGGCAATAATGGTCTAAAGCACTGCAGCTTACAGCCTGTCCATGTGGCTCCATGACCCAGTGTTTTCATACAGAATAAAAAAAGGAAGCAAAATAGTCTGTACCACTTCAGCTTTTATTGTGTACAAAGTAGCTGATACAAAGCTAGGAAGTAATAAAGACCAGAGAGGTGATAATGTCTAATTGCTTTAAGTACCTGCTGTTCACATTAGTGGGGAATGAGAAGAATCCCTTAGCTGAGTAGGAAGAGGGAGGGAGGTGTGAACCTGGTGCTAAAACTCTAGTGTTAAGTGTGTAGGTTCCTCTTGTTAACATGTTATCACTTGAGCCATCAAAGAAAGAATTGTGCAGACTTGCAACTGACATGAAAGAAAGTCTTTGTACCAGGGCTCCCAATACAGCACCCAAAAAGATGTTAATATATTCAATGCTATGGAGTAGAGCTGCCCTAGTTCAATAGCACCTTCTGCCTTAGCCCACAGAACCATTTAATCCAGCTAATATTCACAGTCCTGATGCCTGATTATGTGTTCTCCCCTTTTAAAAGAAGAGAAGCTCCTGGTTGGCTGGGTTCAGCCACTGTCAGAAATAGGAAAGGATCATCTGTCCCCATCTGGCCTTGTCAGGGAGGTTAGTCTCCTTGAGCCACAGGCTGATTTCTCTAAAGAAAGTGAAAAAGAATGTCACCTGTGTGGTTAGTTTCCTGTGGAAGACTGCATAAAATATAATGGGTACTACCTTGCTTTAGCCAGGCCTTGAAGAAAAGAGACTTTTCTTGCTTGAAGAAGATGCATCAATTGAAGGCCAGCAGATTCAGGGTAGCAGAGAAGAAGCCCATGAGCTATCTTAGTCTAAACTCTACTCCCTTGCTTTCATCTTCCAAATGTTGGAAGAACTCATTTTGTCTTTGAAAAGTGTGACAGAAGGCCAAAGCACACCTGCATAGTTGCTTCACTTGGGTTAAAACAAATCACATTCAAGAGGACCATGTGCATCCTTGTAGGACAGACTTTAATGAAAATGAAGGCTGTCCATAAAATGAGTATGTGTAGGTTGCTTAGCACTGTGGTTTCTGACACAGAGAAGGTGCCCTATGACATAGGTCAGACCTTTGTGGTGTACTTAAAACTGTGCCCACACTTAATGCATTAAGGCTGCTTTCAGTTCTGCATCAGAAGATGACTGGGAACAAAGCCTGCTAGCCACAGTGGCCGTGGAGACCATGTGGCTAGCAGAGATTAATTTCTTTTGAAGCTAGAATTAGCATGGTTGGCTCAACATAGCACTTAATTAAACTAATAAGCCTAAAAAGGAGGGAGATCATGTAAGCCAGTAGGGTGCTTTTAGTCACTCCTGGGTGTAACTTTAATCACTAGGTCTTCTGGGAGTGGAATTTTGGGTGCAAACATGTCAAGGTAGTTTTCAAGAGACAGCCCTTGGCTGTTAAAATTCAGTGAACACAGAACAGTTGCTGTACTTCGTCAGCTCTTCTCTGAGGTTCAGGTGGAAGCCACTGTAGAAAAGTAGAAGCAGTAATGGGGTGTGAAGGGAGGGTGTGTTTAATCTCTTTCTCCTTAGCTGTCTAAATCTGAATGCAGAAAAATAATTTTGAGCAAATATTCACACTGCAAACAAGATAATTCAGGTCTGAATTTGGAGGTCAGACCCATAATATTACTATTCCAACAAGTACTGTCTAGTTTTGTCAGCCCTAGTTTGGGTAGACGAGTGGATAGGGTGTTTGGAACAGTTTGGCTGACGCAGAGGGCAGTGTAGGAGTGACTGACAGGTTCTGGTCTTGCTTGGTACAAGGCGGTATGAAGACACTGGGTCACCAAATAGCCAAGGCTGAATTTGAATGCCTTGCCACTGAGGGGAACACACCATGAAGTACTGATGTCCCCTACACACTGAGGGTCAACAAAGCCTGGTGCAGGCAGAGGGGAAAGCAGGAAGACTAAGATGGTCAGTAAAAATGCCAAGTACAGGAGATCAGAAAGCAGTGAGAAGTTACATGCTCCTCCCCTTGGGCCTAATCATTAGGACGTCAGTTAGGAAAGGTGAAACATGGACTCTAGTTTCCATGCTGGCATAGGAGCTGCTCGTGTCTTTACACAAACTCGAGCTGGAGTCCTGCCTTCCTCATTGCTTTGGCCTTGTCATTCTCCTCCTAGAGTCACTTTGAAAAGTGTTTCGACTCATGGAGGAAGCAAGCAAATTAACAGCATCTTCCAAACACATAGAATAGTGCTGTGCTTGACTGTGGCTGTGTGTGTGTGCTAAGGATCCACAGGACTGCAGCCACAGTAAGCACTGATCAGTGTAAGCCAGAGGAGAATAAAAGCTTCAGTTCGTGCTCTCAGCTCGCTCTGACACATACATTAAAAAATCTTCAGCTTGCATTCTGCAGTGGCAGATGATCTGTAAGTAGTTTGTAGGTTGACCTCCTGAAGTGTAGCAATGGCTAGATTAATCTGAGGGGCACTGGATTACACAGCATCCTTAAGATTAACCTATAGGAAGGGCACTGCCATCTACCAGATCCCTAGTGCCAAGGATAAGCACTTTTCTTGGAAACTAAATGGAGAAGAGGTCTTCACTTAAATATAACATGATAAAACTAAACTATCTCAAGGTTGTTTTTAAGAGGCTTTCCCTAAGATATGTGGGACTAAAAAAAGATGAGTTGATGCTATCATTACAGAATGAGAGGGAAATGGATCCTGCCACCGGCTCTTGCTTATTGCCTCTGTAATTCTTTCTAGACTAACATGGTCAAAGTTTCCTTACTCACATTTGGGTGGGAGCACAAGAGAAAGCAGAATGAAATAAGGAGGCTTGAAATAGTGCCATTATTACTGAAATAGGGTCATGCAGTGAGTGTGTGTGTGTGTGTATGGGTACGTATGGGTGTTGGATAGCTATAAATCAAGCCATATAATCTTAAATGCTGTCATCTGTTGAGAAGGGAGTTGATCATGCTGCCTCTCAATAATTGATCATGCTGCCTCTTTTTCAATACATTTTTTTTATTTTCAAACTTGTGCTCCGATGAGGGTCAGAAATGATCTAAGCAGCTGAAACAGAATCCTACGTCCCTTGTTGACTAAAAGGAAACTCTCAGGACATCAAGGCCAAAACTTACACATTTTTTTCAAGATGATTGAACACTTTTTTGTTAAATGATTTTGTATGGAAATAAATGTTAGGTTCTTGGAGGTATGAAAATGTCGAAGAATGATTGACCCAGATGCTTTATCATGTCCAAGCAATAAAGAAATCATTAACAGCCAGCAGCAAGAAGTGAACTGGGTTTTAAAGTTTTTTTCTTTTTGCATAATAAAGGGAACTCCCAGCAAGTAATTAAATTTCATTTATATTTTCTCTGTTAAATTGTTTCCTCTGCTCAAATCTGTTTAAATTAATATGAAAAGTTGTCTAGGTCTTGCCTTAGAAAATTTAAGAAGATACACAAGTTCAGAGTAACTAACAGCTGGAAGATGAAGTGACAAGTTCTGCTTTGGCTGTGTAATTTGCAGCAAGTATACTGAGTTAAAGTTTAGGCCAAGAGATCTACTGTGTTAATTGCCTTTGTTACTCATTGCTTAATTATTTGCAGGACCTGAAGAGTTGTAGCCATCTGTCCTGAGTCTGTACTTTCCAAAGTACTGCCTGTGTCTCAGGGAGGAGCTGGGCATTAAGAGGTGCTGTGGTGTTAAACTGGTATTAAGTGGCCTACAAAATCTCTTTGCAAAGTCAGCATGGCTGAACTTTAGTTACATGTGGAAACCTACAGTCCTTTATCTCTGTGTGTTGCTAGGTAGAGCTCTCAATAGCAGAAGGGCTGTCTCCTCCATTCATACAGAGACTGCAGTAGACAAACATATTAAGCCTGCCTCGTTAGATAGCAATATTTATTTTTGCCTTTAGGATTTGGGATGGGTGTTGAGTGCAAGTTGCACATTGCCTTTCCTTGTCTGCTTCTCCCCAAACTAACCCACAGGCTGCTGCATCCATGGCTGTGGCTGCGCCACAGAATCACCATGAGCCTTGGACTGTCTATTAGTGTGTTCTTAGCTTGGTGGGGCTGGTCCCCCAGAGTGCTGTCATGATGTGAAAAATCACATGCCTTACTTCCTGTTGGGGGTCTTAAGGCATTTTCTGGCAAGGGGGGCTCATGGGATGTGCGAATATGTAAGCATGAGTTGTGCCAGAGGTGGTCCTGTCTGGGTCAGGCTCAGATTGGTGCTGTGCCCCAAGGCCAGTGGATAACAACTGCCCCACATGGCCACCACATGTAGCCACTGCTGCTGTGTCTCCTGTGCATTGTGCCACCTTTGTTTGGTGGGAAGGTCAGTATCCCTTCCTCCTCTTTTTCCTTTCCTGTTCACCTGTGCTTGGATTACAGATACCTGGGCTCTAACCTCTCACTTGCAGTCCTGCTGTGGTGGCTGTTAGCTTCCCCCAGCAGATCTGGTGAAGGTGATAGTGGAGAAAGATGAATGGCAATTGTCTATTTGAAGGACATCATACTGAGGTTTGGTGCAATTAAATATTCTTCCTTTTTGCCATCCAGTGCTTGAGGAAACTGTCAAGTTCATTTTTTAGTTTGATCACCTACACAGTTATGGTTGTGGCATTTTGAGGGGAATGCAATTAATGTTAGCGTGGTGTTTTGCCAGTGCCTCTCATAGCACTCTGCAAAGGAGATTGAGGGGCATTATTCCCTATTTGTATATGACAAAAATGCATAAAAAGTGACTTCTCTTCCGTCTGGCAGTAGCTGCAACATCTCACTGTTCGCCCAAGCTGTCAACAGTAACTGCAGTTTTAGGTGCTGATTTCCTTAAACTAAACTTCAGTCACATGACATGAAAGTGTGCTGCATTTGTTTATTTGTGATAAATGTAAGTTTATCAGCTGTGATGACTTCAGTTAATGACTGAGGTTATGACAAAATTATTTTGGTACTCTAGTCTGTTGTTCAACAGCTTTTGCAGACCGTGCACTGATCCTAAGATTCTAGGCTCTGAGGAGAACAGCCCTAAAGAAAATGAGTCTAATTTCTTGGACTCCAGGGAATGAGAACTTGTGTGAAACTGATGGTTTCCTTCTCTCAGGACACGCTGCCTTCCCATTAGAGATTGAATTTGAACTTGCATCCTCCAAACTCTCCTCCAGTTTGTTTCCATTAGTAGATTATCTGGTTCTGGCTTTCTCTTCTTACACCTTCACGTAAATGAGGAGTTCTTGATTGCTGTTTTATATCAGATTAAGGGAAAACAGTAGCAGCTGTCCTCCATTTAAAAAACCTTTCCCCACTAAGCTGCCAGTGGTGAAAGGCTGTTGTATTTGCTTCTTGCTGCAAAATTCTCATATCTGTTCTTAACAGTACCAGTTTCTAATTTAACTTAAGCCCTTTACACACACATGCGTGCGCTCTGGGTTTCTGCTGTAGTGCTACTGGAGGTCTGGGTGGTGTGACCTGCAGGGGATTAGTGTGAGGTGTCAGAGGACTGTTCCTGGAGCACATGTAAAATCATTCTGCAGAAATGTGAGACTGTGACACCATCCTTGGAAGAAGAGAAGCCCTGAGCTGACCTTTACCTTCCCAGATAGTCTTGTTGACAGGTGTCGGGAGGACATACTTCCCATATTTGTCCATGAAGGAGGACGAACAACATCCTGTCTTTGAGACTGTGACTTTTTGCCCGTCAAAGGAGGCATTTGTATGAGTTTATGTGAGAGCATTAAACAGGAAAGGCCTGGGACCCCAGCTCAAAAGACAGGCGTGTGGTAATGACCCTTTAGAGCTGGTGCATGCTCTCGTGTAGCAAGGAAGCCCCTGGGAAGCTCACGGGTTCCAGAAGTAGGAGGCCCTTGGGGAGGTAACATTCTGGGAGGTATCGGAAAGGGCAGAGATGTTCCTTGTTTAGAGCAAAAAAAGGGAAATTCACCTTGCGAGATGACACAACCGAGTTTTGGGTTTAAAAACCAGCAGCAGACCAGAATTAATCCAAGATAAAACAAGTCTTCTATGGCTTGGGTGAGCTTTGCCTCCTTTACCCATACTCACCCAGGTATTATTACTACACCTTTGCAAATATGTGGGTTAGATGTCATGCCCTTTACACATAAGTGTGCAGAGGCACAGGTCATACTTGTTTCCCATCTATAAGAAAGTGGAAAATGCACAGTTTGAATGATGCAGCTTCAGGGGATAAGAAGAGATGCTGGTCGCAAGGCTTAAGAGCCTCACTCCAAGTATGTGCAGGTTTGTTTTTTAGCCCACAGTGGGAACATTACTTACAGCATCATTGTAATGTGTGTGTGACTTCAGACAGATGAGAATGCCAGCAACGTTTCTGAGTTAAATATGGGTTCATCCTTTTCTAAATGAGATGAGAAGAGCAGAGTCTAAAATCTCCCCAGCCATAGGTCTTCCGGCACATTTTTGTTGTGGCTAAGTAGAAGCAGCTCATCCTGGTGGAATGTGGCAGCTGTTAAAATAAGAGATCATTTACCTGTTGCTGGCAATGTAGCTTGTTTCTTATTTACCTCATGTTAGGATAAAAGGTGATAAGAGGATTTGCTGTACTAGCAGATAGAAGCACTGGGGACCAGGTTCATCCTCCAGTTATCTTCAGTGAAAACAGCAGATTTAAAGCTGGGAGGAATGTGAACTGGTACATATTTACAGCTGTCTTAGCAGATGGGCTGATGACAGATGAGGCCCCTCAAGTCTCTGCCTGGGTGCCAGCACACACTGCTGTGAGCATTTCAGCCAAAGCCAGGCCTGGTGTTGAGCAGGCCCCAGCAGCTTGGCATGGCCTGCCCCTTTGGGTTATGCTGGAAGAGCAGTGGGTGGAAGTCAGAGGGTCAGGTAGGACCAGTTCTTTCTGCTGAAGTTTGCAGAACCTGTCCTTAGGAGGCTGACAGAGATGTCTGCTGAGCTGCTTTGGAGACTGAGCAGCCTCCCTTGGAGTGTGGTGCAGACCGAGAGCTGGACTGCAGTGCCTGGACATCAGATCCCTGACAGCTTCCCCTGTGTCCTGCTGCTCTCCTTCCAAGTGCTGGCCTGGAGCCTTTCTGGGTATTGAAAACAGTCCCAAACTTGATGCTCTACCCTATATGAGCAAAATCCATGGCTCTGATCTCCTAGTCCTTCTTTTAGATAGTGGAAGATCTCCTTCAGTGTTCTTAGGTACTGGGGAGGAAGGCAGATTTTTCTGTCTCTCCTTTGTTCACCTCTCCAGAGTTTGCAGGAGTGGGGTTGCTCCCACCTCTGCTGTGGCTGTTGCACTCAGCATGAAGTAGATGGTATCAGTATCAGTATCTGCTGCTATGTCTCTGGTGCTCCATGTAAAAATATATTGTTAAAGTGAAATACGGTAGGAATTACCTTTTTTTTTGCTTCTGTTTTTCTTTCCGTAAGATAAGCAAGCCAAATGGGTCCCACCTTCATAAAAATCACACCTGAGCACCCTGCTGCTCTGCTTTTTTATACTTTAGAGAAAAAAAGCATGATAAAGCTATCCATATTTAATGTAAAAGTCCTGCTTTGCTAATTTCTGCTTTACCTGTCTTCCCTTCTGGATTGGTCTCCCCTTTATCTCATCCTCCTGAGATTTTTGGTCTAATACCCCTATCTCCACCTTCCTTAGTAGAGACAATTGGACCATGATGCTGTTTAGGAAGAATGTGCCAGGACCAGTGTCTTGACTATGAAATACTATATAAGCCCAGAGCACTTTGTTTTCTAAGACATCAGAAATGCAGCTTTATTTGGGGCTAGTTGTAGTTGACTGTGATAACTCACAGTAGTTTTCTCTTTCTGTTGTGAAGTTGGGGAGGGAGAATGTGTTACTTGGCAGTTTTTCCCAGATGTGTCCTGTTAGCTGACACCACCAGAGGTGAGCAGAGCTGTGAATAATGCAAAAGCACCGTGAACGGCCTTGTGTATGAGCAATAACTGCTTGCAGAGCAGCTGAGCTCCCAGGGTTTCATCAGCTGGATCCTGCAGAGCAATACCTGAAAGCTGTAGCAAGATGGAGCGTATCAGATTCCTGGCTACTGCTGGCATGTAGCACCACGGAAGCATGAGAAGCTGTGCATGCTTTATCTCAGCAGTGACTATGGTGTCTATCCCATAGGAAGGTCTTAATTTTATGTAATTAGCCAGCTCTTGACTAACTGTCTTTCTTGCTCTTTTTGTGACCTGACAAGTGGAGTGGTGCTAGACATGGTCTGCGGGAGTCAGAGCTGATGGCAGCTTCAGCAGGTCATTAGACTTTGTGGAAGGCAGCTGGTGCTGGCTTTCCCTCGAGGTGACTTAAAAAAATATTAGGCTCAGGGGCCTGATTATTCCATTCTTTGTATGGTACAGAACAGCAAAAAAAAAAGGCATAACAGATGTGACATCTCCCCTGGCCTGACAGTAAGTCATAGACAGCAGTCTTGGAGAGGAGTGCAGGGTGGTTTCCTTGGTGCACAGGCCCCAGACAAAAGGGTAAAAAGCCAGGGAGTGTTTGCCTTAGGTGCTGGGGGAGCATCAGTGAGTGGATAGGTAGGGTTTTTCTCTACTCTGAGCTCTCCAGGGAGCAGTAGGTCCTACCTGTGTCCTTGACAATGCTTCTGATCAGCTGGGGACCTGAGGAGGTGAGGTGCTGTGTTGCAGAGGAGGTTAGGAGTACTGGTCCTCAGTGCTCTGCTCATAGGGAGGCTGCACTGGGACAGCAGGCAGGATTTTGTAGGCCCAGTGCCGCAGCTCCCCTGGGAAGATCTAGACTAAGTTGGAGAGCAAAACCCAAGGGTTGAAATAGGCCCCTGGGAATATAGCTTTAGGCACCCAAGTGATGGAAGCATTGCCATCCTCGGGGGATCGAACTGCCTTGTCCCAAGGGCACTCCAGCTGTCTCTGAGGGACAGGGTGGCCATTCACAGTTCCAGAGCATTTGAAGGCAGGACAAAGGGATGGGCACGCTGAAGGAGGCACCTCACCAGTGTGCATTCTAACAACTGGAGCTCCTCTTTGGTTTGGCCTGGGACTGTTAATCGCCTTGCCTTTTGGGGACACCTGCTCAGTGTCTTTTCTGAGGAAGCTGAGGCCTCCCTGTTTCATCTAGCCTGACTTGTGACACCTCACATGGTGCTACGTCTCCTGACCCTGCTCTGGGAAGGGAGCCCAGCAGCCACTCTGTCTGGGGATGGCGGCTGCCCCTGGCTTTCTCCCTTGCAATGCAGGGCTGACCTGGGTGGCAGGCAAGGGAGTTTTACTGGGCCGTAAGCCTGTGGAGGAGAGTCCTGAGGAACAAGTGTGCAACAACAAACTTCTGCTAAAGGTGCCTCCCTTCCAATTTTGGGGGGAAATGTGGGGTTTTTTTAAGCAAATTACTGCTTAGAGTAACAGCCTGCTCCCTGGAGGGAACATCTAATGGAATTCAAGGGTTTCTCTGTCTTGTTCTGGGCGGTGAGAGCTCCCTCGAACTGCTGCCCAGAATACTTGTGAGACACCCTATAATTCAATTAGAAGTACCCTCCAGGGAGCATATAATTATATCATATCTATGAAACGTAATGACAGCCCCCTCGTATCACATGGTGAGTAACTCTCTGCTGCTGCCCAGAACCTTTCACCGGTAAGGAACTAATCTGCTTAGTGCAGATTGAACTCGGCAGTGTACAGCACTTACCCAAATGCTTCTGAAGGGAATCCCTGCCAGTGGAATAAACCTGTTAGCAGTACGTGAGCACTGCCACCCTTGCATTCCTCTTCCCAACCCTTGAAGCACTCCAGCTGCAGGTACTCAACTCCACGCTCACCCTGGGAGTTTTAAAGGATAGGAAGTTTCCTTCAACCCTTTAAACTTATCTTTTTGCCCCTTGTTGGGTAGTGATAGTCGGTAATACAGAGGGTGCTGAAGGGATTGAGCTCCATTGCAGGCAGTGTCCTACCTTCCTGATGATACCCTGTAAAATTTTGATACAAATTGAGATGTTCTGGGGAGAGAAACAATTGCAGTGCCTGTCTGCAGTGTGCACCCCAGTGTCACAGCATCTGAAATGGTTTAAGGATAGAAGTGAGGAAGAGCAAACTTCACTATAAAGAGGACTTCTATGGTATTCTGTAATTCCAGTTAACTCTCACCAGAGGCATCAGCTTAAATCAATCTGCAGAAGGAGGGCAGGGTGGGGCCTTGGAGTGACTTTGAGTACCGAAAAGACTCACGTGGAGGAATTTCCTTCCCCACAGTAGAAGTGCACTGGGAAACAGTATCAGCTACCTTGTGACTGAAGGGTGGCCCTAATCTGTACAGGTCTGATAATGCAGTGCTGAGACTGCTGCACCCAAGCTTCCTGTAGCACAGCAGCTTCAGACAGCTCTCCCAGAAAATTCATCCACCCACATAAATAATGAAGCCCATCTATCTGACACAAGATTGTGGTTTCTGTGACTGCTGTTGTGTTGCTGGCTGTCAGCCCCAAGGTCTCTCTTTGCCCTCAAATCCTGGAGCTCTGAGTGAGCTGGACACTCTGGAATACAAGATGGGTGCAGGGAAGGGACCTTTGAGAGATGATGGGGACAGCAGGTGAATGAAGTTTGCTCTTGTTAGGAGACAGGAGAACATTGTACTGACCTTGAAGGCAGCAATTCTGAATCCCAGTTTGTGTCCTTGACTGACATTTTGGGCATGAATCATCAAAGGTGGAGCAGAGTGTGTTTAAGTGCTGGTCTCATCTCCTTGGGGACAATTACATGGGGAGCCATTGGCCATCAGAGACCTGGTGGGGTTATGTCTGTCACTGGTTAAATGAGTTTACCTGTGAATTGCTAAGTAGTCTGGAGAACGGCAGATAGAGAACAAGGAGGTTGTAATGACAAAAAGAAATGGATGGCAGTTACTTGCTGAGAACCATGGAGCCTTGGTCTTCTCCACTAATGTGGGGCTGGGGATTCATTTCTTTTTGCAAGGCCAGTACTTCAACCAGGACTTTAGTCTGTGGGGAGGCCTTGGAGATGGATTAAATTTATCTTCTAGTTCCTCCTCTACTAACTGGTAGGAGAAGAAACTTTCTACCTTGCTGAGGCAAGCCAGGGAAGGAGGTGCTCTTTGCTTACTGCTCTTTCCTTACTGCTGTCTCCACTCTACCACTGCCTTTATCCCCCCCAGAAAAAAAAGAAACATGGCACTCCAAAGGCTACCTCTTCTCCCTGCCTATTGCCGGTGAATTCTTTGGATCACACTGGGAAGCCATCTGATCTTTTTCAGGTAGTGCTACCTTGAACTGGGTATGGCTTGGAGCAACGAGAGAAGCAGCGTTCTTCACTGTGTGCATCTTCTTCCCTCATGGCATCCAGGTACCTGTAATGATGACCCCCAGCTCCAAACACTGCAGCAAAACAAGAGATTTGGCATGAAAGAAAATGTTGAACAATTGTGTAAGTCCTGGTGGCTCTCAAGCACCAAACGCTTCTCTAGAACAGGGGAGGGACGTAGGCACATGGTTGTGGCAGGCTCTTCCCTGGCTGCATTAGAGTTGTGTTTTCACCAAAACTGTGGAGTAACTGTCACTGCTTCCCTGCATTTGCACAAGGAGTCACTGTGGATTAACACTTTGATTTTCTGTTCCTAGGGAAACCCCTTTTACCAGCTGGCTTGTGCTTCACGTGACCTTAGAAACAGTTACATGTTTTTTTCTCTAATAATGTAGTGGCACAGTAGCATGCTCAAGGTTACCTTACTTCCTGTAGACAAAGCATGGAGAGTGCTTGAGGAGTATTGAGGTGATATTATTTGGTTACCTCAGGCAGTTTCTTGTATAAATTAAAGGTATTATACATTTATATTTCTTGTTTTATATGGAAGGATCCCAAATTGCTCAACCAATTGGGCAGGTGGATAATTTTATCTACCAAGCAAAAGACAGTGCTTGTAGGCACACCATGTTTGGCAGCCTGAAGTAGTGGTACCATTGGGCAGGGCGTGATTGGGGTGAGGAGGTGTCCAGGTTGGGCAGGCTGGCACAGTCAGCAGCAGCATGCCTGCTGCAAGAGGAAGGGTGTACCACTTTTGGGGAGTGTACAGTGACTGAGGTGTGAGTGCCTGGGCACTGAGCATCCTTCGGTGCTGGATGGGTGATGAGAGAGTTTGTGTGGTGCTGGTTTGATAACACAGGCTCTGAAGAGCAGGGCAGTCAGCAGGGCTGAGGTGCAGGAACTCAAAATGCTGCTGTGGAAATCACAGCCTGCCTTCCCTCATGGCTGCTGAGCAACACCAGGTGCTGTGAACAAGGCCTCGGTAGGGTGGTCTGTCCAGCATCCCTTCTGAGATGCTTTAGTCACTGTGCTGTGGTGGGACACATTGATCCTCTTTGGCAACTGAAGCAGACTGGTGGGCTTCACATCATGCTGTGGCACTGCTGCCCCCACCACTTCTGGCTCCCACAGCCCTCTCCAAGGAGCCCGCTTGGATCTGAATGTCAGCTATTGCTGTGAGGCTCCTACAGGGACGTGGTGTCTCATCAGAGCCCTGCCATTTAATACAGCTGTGGAAATATCAATCTGGTTTTACCTTTTTCAACAAGTGGGCACACTGTCCCCCCTCTCTGTCACAAGCATGCCACATATGTTGTGAGCAGAAGGTGGTTCCACTATCTCCTCCTCTCATGCTGGCTGTACTGTCCCTGATAAGGACCTGCTCCCAGACTCTGGTGAGTACCTCAGTGAATTGTGGAGGCTGAAGTCCCATCCATAGAGGTGGCAGGGTCTTGCTCACAGCCTGCTTGTTAGCTGATACCAGGGCATGTGACATGGGTGCGTGCCCATCTCAGCTTCTGCAATAAGCCCTTACTCACACAAATGTCTCTCCAGAGCCCATTAGGGTCTCTTAGCGACTTTAAATTGCTTTTAGCCTGGACCAGCCTTAGAACCTACAAGGAAAAGCTTTTTTACAGTGAAGGACACCCAACCTGCAGTAAATGGATGTTAGATTGTGCTATTTCTAGGTGCAGGAATCATAGAATCATAGAACTATTCAGGTTGGGAAAGACCCTTGAAATCACTGAGTCCAACCATCATCCCTACTCTACAAAGTTCTCCCCTAAACCATCTTCACCAACACTACATCCAAATGATCCTTGAATACATCCAGGGATGGTGACTCAGCCACCTCCCTGGGCAGCCTGTTCCAGTGTCTAACCTCTCTTTCTGTGAAAAAAAAATTCCTAATGTCCAGTCTAAACCTACCCTGTTACAGCTTGAAGCCATTCCCCCTTGTTCTGTCGCTAATTACCTGTGAAAAGAAGGTGATTGGGAACAGTCAGCATGAGTTTAGCATAGCAGATCATGCCTGACTAATCCAAATGCTTTATGTGGTGAGGTGCCTCAGTTGCTGGTCATGGAGAGAGCAGTATGTGTCATTTGCCTTGGCTTTTTGGTTTTGACATGTTCTCCAGTACCATCCTTATAGCCAGACTGTGGATATAAGGCTTTGATAGGTGACTACAGGTTGGATTAAAAAACGGTCTGGTCTATAAGGCTGAAAAAATAGTGGTCAGTGATAAGAGGTGTAACAGGTAGCCAGGTCCTAGTCACAAGCCTAAGGAGTCAACATAAGGCCCAAACTGTTCAGCATCTTCATCAACACAAGCAATGGTGGAGTGAAATGCAGCCCTGCCCCAGTGAGCCCGTGGGGACAGTGATCCAAGAGGAAGGTCGCTACGCTGGAGTGTGGGTTGCCAACTGGAGGGGCCTTGACATGCAGCAGAAATGGGCTGACAGGAGCCTCAGGAAGCAATGCAGGTCCACTGCCTGGGATGGGGTCAGCTGCTGCCCTGGTGTGGGCTGGGGGCCAGCTGGCTGGATGTGGCTCTGCAGGGAAGGAGCTGTGCTGCAGGGAAAAACTACTCACCTTTTGCAGTTTAAACCAAATCAGGATTGAAGCAGTGCATTGACTTATCAGCGATGTGTAATTAACCAGCAATCAGTGAACTGTGTGAGGAGGATCAATATCAGGAACACAGTGGAGAAACTACAGTGCTGGACACCTACGTGATGCTGATGCTTAACTACAACATTCTAAGCACCCTTCTGTAACTGATCCCAGAAGTTATGCTCAAGTGGGCAGTTACGTGTCCCCATGGTGTTCCTGCTTCAATGGCTGGTGCTGCCCAGGGTGAGCCCTCTGAGACCCCATGGACCAGGCAGTCCCTGTGGACACGAGTCAGAAGTAAAGCACATCTTAACATTTACCTGGGATTTTACAGGCAGTGGCAGAAATTTATTACCTGTAAAGATGGAGACAGCTCCAGCCCTCATTGGGATGTCAAGGGAAGGTCTGCCTGGGCTGCCCACCTTGTCCCCTGCTCCAGGGGATGATCAGCCAGAGGCAGTGAGCTAAAATTTCCCATCCAATGTTAATTCTGTTTTTCCCCATCTGGAACAAGTGAGTGCTCTTAGATGCTGACCACCTGAGGTGTTGGCTGTTTAACAGGTTGCAGGGCTCCTGGGGAGATCACAGCCCTGTGGTAGCAGCTTGTATTGCAGTCCCACAAGTGTCCACCTGGGCAGCATTAGAGCGCATCCCTTTCCATGATGCCTACCTGTGATACCTACACACCATGTGTTGTTGAGTTGCCCTCCGCACAGCTGTATGCAGAAAGTGTTGGCTGCTGGAAATGGCTGAGAACATGCAGCAACATGCTCTCTTGATTATTTGACTTGACCTTTGGGTGGTATTTCTAAATTTTAAGAGTCTGGCACACGCTGAGGTTGTGGTGGCAGAAGCAAGTGCCCCTAGCCTACACTGTTGTGTAAAACTGCTGGGGCCCAGAGCAGGTTTCTCTTCTGGACATTGGTGTTTTATAGCATACAGAAAAATCAGTAGAAAGGGAGAAAAAGCAGGGGAAACATTTCAGAAATAATAGTTTAAAAAAGTGCTAATGATAGGGATGGGAGAAGCACCATCTTCTTGAGATCTCAGATACTGTGTATTTCATGTGGAGTAACACAAGTCAGCCTGGCTGTCTTTCAACCTTGATGTCTGATTGAATTTCTTTTTCTTTTTTTCTGTTGGCATTCAATTTTAAAAAGAGTAGTCCTCTGAGAGCCTGAGCTGAAGCCCCTTACATGTGATAAAAGACTCCCAAAGTTAGAGGGAGTGAAGAGAGTTGCATTAACCATCTCTGTGCTGGTATGTGCTGGTTTGTTCACAAAATGTTTTGATGTCATTTTGAGTTGTTTGTTTAGAACAAAAGCTATGCAGTCATGGCAGGTTGTTCAAAGCTTTCCTTCTCAGCATTTCAGGTGTCCTTAGATGGCCATGTGCCATGAGGACATATCAGGAAATAGCTATGAAACTTGGTTATTTACATGAGATTTTATCCAAAGTCTGTCAGGACTGGAGTGCAAATACTCACTGCATTATTTAAGTTCTTTAAGGAGTGGAAGGACTTTCCTCTCCTAGGGAGAGGGTGTGGGGATTTCACAGGCCCAGAAGAAGAGTCTGTAAAACATTATTTGAGAACCTCAATTTTTGGTAGTGTTTCTTTGTGAAAAATGGAATTATAGGGCAATTCAGACCCTGTTGGCTGCATGGCATTTTTGTTTCTTGCAGTAACTTGGAAGCACAATAGGAAGCAATGAGAAGATGCAGTAACCAGTAATTCCTACCAATAGGGGCCTTTCCTGCAATTGTTACTGCTCTCCCTGTGTTTCAGTGGGAGCAGGAATTTGGCTCTTCCATTAGCTTTCTTGGCTTGGATGGAGATTGGAAAGTTTTCTCTAAAGCAGCTGTGGCTGCTTCAGTCATCAGAGGGGTTAAATTTCAGTGATCAGGGTTGGAAATGTGACACAGGAGATTAGATCTAGAATCCCATTTTGCCAGTACACTGATAACAGGATCTTATCAGGCTGCAAGTCTGATTACTAACACTGCTACTGCAGAAACTGAAAGGGAGAGATGGGAAGTGGCTATTGATTGGCAATCAGGAGGGACAGGGGTGCTTTCATCAGCCCTAAGGAAGGTGGCAATTTCACCTTCTAATTGCAACCTGCAAATCCCAGAGGAGATGCTCTGGGTGCTTGGCAGGGCAGCTTGTTGTGCTATCAGACCAATGCTAGGAGACATCAGTCTTGAAATTAGTGCTTTTGGCACTGGTCCTGTGTAAGCTGTGCCATGCAGTGACAGAGCCACCCACGCTTCAGCCTAAGGTTAGTAGCTTTGACTGAATTCATCAAATATTCCCTGGGAGGAGGGAGAACAACTGGTTATTGTGCAGTGGGGTTGACTGCCCTCACTGTTTGAATACTGATTCTTCATTAAACAATAGTAGCTTGTGCAGTTGGGAATAGACCAAGCCTCTATTTTTCTGGATAGTAGCCTGATAGAATTTCATATTCTCTTTTTCTCTGTGTGTACTCCTATATGCATCTTTTATCTCCTCTCCTTCTCTAGCCGTCCTTCATTTCTCAGTTTTCTTGTGTTTTCACCTCCAAGTGCACCTCTGCTTGATATGCTTTAAAAGTCTTTGGAGAAAGGAGCCAGGATTGGAAAGTAATGCACATATAAGAAAAGCTGAGAAACATCATAAATAATATTGGTGTAGTCTTCAGTAAGCAAGTTTTAGGAGATTAGAAAGATTTAGGAGATTAGCTTCTCCTACAGCCCCTTGTATCCAACATGCTGTGGTGGATACAGACTGGAATGCAAGCAGTCCCTAAGCTCCTGGTGGCTGGAAGCTGGAATATGGAGGGGAGACCATTGTGTTCCCTTCTGCTCTTTCCTGAATTAGACTTGATGCTGGGCAGGACTAAGCTACCTCCTGCCATCACTAGCTATCTGTGCAGAGCATGGTGTGCTACACCCTGATGCAGGACCATGAGTGGCAAATTGGGACATTGCTGGGCCCAGCTAAATTGTGTTTGATGTTCAGTATGCATAAGCAGGACAGACATTTGATGGCACTTTTGGCACCAGGCAGGGAACACAGCTTTGTTCTGCACTGCCAGTTGCTGAATTGTGTTCAGCCATGGGAACCGCACGAAATGGAGACTTCAGGCACAGCTAAGTTCCTGAGTTAGATGTTCATGAACACCATGTGTTGCACTTGTTTCTGCTTTCCTTCTGCTTAGCCTTCCTTCCCCGTTAGGATGTCTTTTTCCTGTACTAAAGCATGTGGAGCTGAGCATGGCTGTGCTGTGACCCAGTGCCCCACACCTGTGCAGGCTGCCTGAAGCAGGGCTCTTGCTGAGGGCATGTGCAGGTGTGCATCTCTGTTCTGTGGCCTCCTGAGCAGAGCTGCCCAGGGTGTGCATGTGGCAGATCCAACGGAGGATGTTTTTGTGCAAAATCCTTCCCTGGGATGGAGAGCCACCTTTCCTCTCTAGTGTTCTCCATTTAAACCCAAGAAAGGCCATTTTAAGAAAATCTCGTTAAGAGAATATTCCATTTGTGTTATTATGTCCTAGAAGTCAATAATGCCAAGCAGAACATTAATTCTGCCCCCAGTGTGTATAGTTATAAAATGACATTTAATTACACAATTACAAACTGTTTATCTGGTAATCAAATGTACTCTCAGTGTCTTTTCCATGCAGAGCTTCATATGTGGAACATCTTGTTGTATTTTTTGCAGTCTGCTGTACTCTCATCAGTTTAATTATCTTGATCCTGCCACATGCAGCTGAATTGACCTATACCTAATTCGCTCTTAATTTTTACCAAGCTATTGGTGTACACCGGGAGGTGCTCCCTTCTCTTAGAGACAGTTACACTGGTGTAAAGCAGGCAACATAAAGGAAGGAGTTTGTTCCTGGTACAGGGGTAGTCAGCCCTTCTCAGTTTGGTGGCCCTTCAAAACATTCTCTATAAGCCCCTTTAGAAGTGTCTGATGTTATTTTATTGGGTGTAGCAGTCTTGTTTTTCGCAGTAACCTTTTGTGAATCCCTCAGGAGCAGTCTGCAGTCTGGCATCAAAATGGCAGGCTGAAAGCCACTGCTCTAAGCCTTTTAGGCAAAAATTGCTTTCCAAGTCAATGACTGTGTATTATGCCATTCACTGTCTATTAGCATTCCGCTTTGGAGGGTGAGGCAGCTAACTTTGGAGCTGTTCTAGCTGTAAAACTTAGGTGGCCTAAATAAGCCTGCAGCGGTTCTCTCTTATTATGTGCTGTTTTATTTAATTTGCAGTATGTTGGGTAAGAGCAGTGTGCTCAACTCTTCTCATGAATGATTCTAAGAAGTTTAGTCTGTAATACAGAGAGATTTGCTGTATTGAGAGGTACTGAGAGGTATTGCACTTACTGTGGTGCTTAAATCAGTAGATGTGGTTATGTCCTTGATGTCTCCACCATGTGTAAAGAGAAATAATTATGCTTGGGTAAGCTCCTCTGTCATGCCACGGGACAGAATTAATTCTACCATCACAGTGTTCTACTTGATATTGCCCCTTAATTTGGTTGATGTAGTACATGTACCAGAATGCTGTTAAGCTAAGACCACAGGCTCAAGGGTCACTTTCCATAGCAAATCAGCCCCCTGGTGCATGTGCTTGGCTGAGGAGCCACAGGCGCGAGGCCACCACCTGCGGGCTTGTGAGCGAACACCTGTAAGTCAGAGTCCCACCCGGACATAGCGATACGGCCGCGCTGCCGGCGCCTCGCTGGGCTCCCACAGCCGGCGCCCACCCGCGCGGGGCGGGCACGGGGCGCGGTGCTGCTTGGGCTTGGGACCCGGGGGGGCAGACGGATGTGGCGCCGCCTCTCCTCCATCATGTGCCACCTGATCGTGGGGCACCCGGCGCTAAATCATTTGTAGGTGACCTGTTGCTGGGTCAGGGTTTCATACGTAGTAGAGCAGCTCCCTCGCTGAGATCTATTGAGAATCAGCCCTCGACACAAGCTTTTGTCTCTTATGTTCCCAGTCTAAGTCTGTTCGGAACACTTGAGCAGCCTCATCTGCTCGTTGGTTGTGTCGAGCAACCAAGGAAGAACTCCCTCAGCATCAGTGCGGGAGAAGTCCTTTCTCATGAGGTGCAGCTCCTTCATAAAAGCTGGACGAGGTCATCGTCATCATCTGATTGAGGAGGGCCTGCTGTTCTGTCTGCTTGAGTGTGGCCTGATTTTTTAATCTGTTTGAGAGGTACCTGCTCCGTCAACTGATTTCGAATCCTCTGTTTCCTCTATTTCTATCTCTGTCATTGCTTGGGGAAACTCTGGGTGTCTCAGGAGCAGGTAAAAAGGGAGGGGCGTTTTGCCTTTGCCTTGCTCCTGGTCACAAGATTAACTAGTTTGATTTGAACGGGAGTGGACTTAATCTTTGTAGAAGCAGGTTTTTTTGTAGCAGCATTTGTAGAAGCAGCTGTGTTTGTAGTAGTACCAGTGGGGGTCTCAGCAGTGGTGGTGGCAGCAGCAGTGGCAGCAGCATTGCCTGTGGGGGACTGGCAGTGAGTGGAGCAACACCTCACCCTATGTGTCCACACCACATTATAAACATTCAGCAGAAGCATCCCTACTGCTACAATGCTGTTCAGATCAAGAGCTGCGAGATTCAGCTTGAAAGAAAACGGAGAGGTAAAATTGAACCTGCTACTGCTATTGCCAACGTGGACCATTCCGTTCATTTTAGGAGTTGTACTGTAACTGTACACATACAGTGCCCCCATAAAGATCAGTATCATAACCCCTAAGACCACTAGGCTCGTGATTATACGGTTGATTATGGCTACACTTCTGTTGATAAACCGTGAAACACTAATGAGCAGCTACACAGAGCAGAATGCTCTTGGCTGCACACCACATGTACAATTGCATGTTAGGCAAAAGGTCCAGTAGGTTCATTGCAGAAAGTGTCTGTTCAGTTTTCAATCCGTCATGAAATTCAGCAGAACTATTGCCCATTGCTATCTGAGGGATTCCTCCCATCATATATGAATTTTTTAACACTCCCACTTAATGAAAATGTATAATCTGGACTTAAAATTAAGCCCCACGTTGGGCGCCAATGAACTGTTTTCACTGTTTGACTCAGGTTTGACAACAATGTTCTTGATCCCCTCCCCCTCCCACCCAGGTAGGGAAGGAGAGAGAGAAAAAGAGAGAGACTTTGCTGGATTGAAAACTAAACTACACAGCTTTAATTAAACATTGATGATACAAGAAAATATATACAATTATATACAAATATGTTCAGATATCTGCAAAGGCCTCTTGTCTCTCCCCACCCCCAGCAACTCCCACAGCATCTCCTGAGCTGGGAACAGTCCCGAAAAATCCTGGAGCTGCTGCTGGAGAGAGCACAGAGTGATGAAGGTCAGGGGAGCTCGAGCCTGGGGGTAGGTGGTGATGGATGGACAGAGTCCTCCTTGGATGCCGGCCATGGATGGAAGAGAAGGGAAGAAGCAGGGAGGAAGTTGTCTTCTGTGATCTCTGACCTTCCTCTGAGCTTATGTAGATATATGGAATGGAATATCTCTGGCCAATTTTGCTGCCTGTCTAACTCAGCTTCCTACAGGGGGGTCATAGATCTCTCCATAGTGTGTAAGCCGGCAGAGTAAAGATGTGACCTTGAAGACCCAGCAGTTAGAGAAACATTCCACCATTTGTTGTCATTCCTAGCTGGAACACTACTAGTTAAAAGAGAGCTTGCTGAAGGAAAAAAAAAAAAAATCAATAAAAGGAAAATTTGCTTCATCCTGGCTCAAACCAGGACAGCTTTTTAGTGGGGATTTTTCCCCCCCCCAGATGGCTGAGTGGAGACATCTTTCTCTTGATTTACTACTGCAGTCAAGAAACAAGCACTTACCTTGCTGCAACAAAAAATCAATAAAAGGAAAATTTGCTTTATCCCGGCTCAAACCAGGGCAGCTTTTTTGTGGGGGTTTTTCCCCCCCCCCAGATGGCTGAGTGGAGACATCTTTCTCTTGATTTACTACTGCAGTCAAGAAACAAGCACTTACCTTGCTGCAACAAAATAATCAAATAACATCCGAATGATAGTGATAGGCTGGCATGTAGAAATGTTCTCAGCTGTCCAGAGCTGGTGGGATTGAGCATGGCCACAGGACTAATAGCTATTTGAGCACCCTGTAGCTGTGTTGGTAGCAGCTGCATGTTTGGAGTGGTTGAGCCTAGGCTATGGCCATGCTGCTCTCCAGGAAGCTCATGGTATCTGGTTCTTAGTATAGAGATGAGGATGCCCAGAAGGTGTGGAAAACTGGAAAGGCAATGAAAACAAAACACAGTATTGCTGGTGTCTGGGTTGGTGGCTGTGTACCGAGCACAGTCAGACTCAAGTATCTCAAAACCAGGGGGTGCAGTTCTATTTTTATTGACAAAAGGATTATCTGCAGACATTTAGCTAAAGTCTCTTAAATCCTTGTGTGGATGAGCTCACTCCCATGGCCTTACTCTAGCCTAATCACCTTCATGGGAAGATTAAGCTAAACTGAACTGAGGTCATGTTACTTCAGAGCATGAGCATCCACACAGGGCTTTCTCATGCCTTAACTTCCCACTTCTAATTAATTCAGCCTAATTTTCTGGAGCATCCCCAGGCAGATGAGCCCTTTGCTGTGTTGCTGGTCTGCAGTTTTCTTATGTTATGTCTGAAGCACATGTCCTTCCTCCTACTAAACCTAGAAGATGGAGGAAGCAAACAGGCTGTAGTAACTCTACAGTCCTCAAATAAACCAGTAAATGTCAATTGGAACCACCATTTGGAACTGCACCATCATACCGGGGCATCCAGGAGAGCCTCCGAGCTCTGGAAGCAGCGGAGCTGCTGGGCAGTGTTAGCTGCAGAGCTAATAGTTCAGGCACAGCTTGAGTTCAGCCTGACACGAGTCTGCTGTGCAGCCCTCCCATCCATTCTTTCTGGGAAAAAAGGAGATCACACCTTTATTATGCTTCTGTTCACCTTAACTGAATAAGCTACGATTAGATCAGATATGATTTCTGCTGGGATTTTTTCCCGACAGTGATACAGTTGAGCATCTTTTCCCATTTTGGCCATGCTTAAGAGCCTTCTATGATGCAGGTGTGAGGGGAATAGTTTAGGAAATGTTCCTACCCCCTTACTAGCAGTCTCCATGGCAAATAGTGCTGAACGGGTGTGTGGGGGCACCTAGTCCAGCCCAGGACCAAGGTTCCTGGATTAATGTAAAGGCTATTCAGTGTGGGTTCGACTGGCGAGACCTGGTGAGCTGGGCATGCTCGTGGGGCAGCTGAGGCTGCTGCAAGCAGGAAAATCTGTTTAAATCTGTTGGTAGCATGCTTGTGGCTACTGCAGACCTGCCTGCCCCATTCCCTTTTTCAAACACTGCTTGGCAGCACATAAGGTGGAGGAAGCTGGCTTCTCCCAGCCTGCTTCAGGTTTGCTGTGCAGCTGTGGGGAAGCCACATTACTGCTCCATGCCTCAGTTTTCCCACATGCAAAATGGGGGTAATGTAGCAGACATCACCTCTTCTAATGCTGAGTTACCATGGGAAGTCTCTTGTCCTGGATCTTGTCCCTGGTCATTGCGTTACACTGCTCCGTGCCAGGGAGGTGCAGAACTGATCATCTCTGCCCTATATAAGGGACATGTAGAGTCAGAGTGAGAGCAATTTTGAAGAAGACTGGAACCAAGTCAGAAAAGACTGCTGCCTTAGCAGCCTACCCAGCTGCAGGTAGGTATGAAGATGAAGACATCCTGCATTTGGTGCCAGTCACTGACTTCAGCAGAGTAGGATCCATGTAGGATCAAGTCCTTATGCATATCCAATGGCATAGGCTGAGATCAGGGGAATGCATAATTCAAAACTCATGTAAGGCAGGACATCTTCAGTCCACACATGACTGAGCATCTCATCCTTCTAGGGACCAAAAAGGTTTTTCAAGTATATTAATCGAACTACTCATTAGCTCACAGCTTTGCATCTTTCAGTAGTAATGCAGAAAGCTGTCACTTGGCGTTGGACTGAATTGAGTGAAATCCTGTTGCATTACACCCCTGGGTCTAATATATTTATTTGTACATTAAGCATAGAGGAACGTTTTCTTGCAGATGGAAGGAAAGATCTTTTATATTTTACTTTCAGGGTATTGCCAGCTTAGCAGTCTTGATGCCGTACTTCTTAAAGAAAGAAGTGTTTGAAGAGCAATGTAAATCTTCCTACCTGTCTTATAAATCTTACTGTGTGTAATTAAAACAGGTCATTTTTGAAATATGAGTTAATTCTTGTCACTTGCATGAGGTCATGTGCTACTGTGTTGACACGTACTTTCCCCGCTCTTCTGGTACAGATGCTGCCTAGCTTGAACATATCCACAGGTGTGAGGTGTCTCTTGATAGCTGGAGTCAAGTTAATGGGCTTGTTCAAAGAGGTAAGGGGAGAACAGTCTTTTCTTCAGCTGGAGGCTAAATCAATATGAGCGTTTATTTGCTGAAGAACTGCATTTGTGCTTGGTTTAAAACAGCTGGACAGAGGAAGCAGAGACTAATCTGGCAACTCAAAGCCACCTGAAGATCCTCATAGCATTTGGTATGAATTCTCCTCTGGCAGAGAGAGGTCCTGCCACAGCCTGCTGGAGAGGGCACAGCCTCTGAGGTCTGCCACTTCCCCATCAGGTGGCAGTGCTGAAAGAATTAGCCGGGAATGGTGCCCTGGCTCCCTCCAGGCTCAGTGACTGGCTTTCCCACTGTAGTGATGGGCTTTTCCTGCTAGAGATGTCCACAGTGGCTGTCAATATGATGTTGATTATGTTGATTATGGTGTGCTTCCCTAGCTATGTTGTACCCAGAGCCTTGAGGGATATGACAGATACAGTATTTAAAAAAATAATTGCAGTTTCCCTTTTTTCACCAACTTCACAGCTTTAATGTTATCCAAGACCCAATCTGTGTGAATTACCTCTGTCCATGCAGTATGGGTAAGCTGTTCTCAGTCTTGCACGAACAGGATAGCTATGGAAAAATAGACTGGGATACCTTCTGGCATGTCCATCAGCAACAGGCTTTCCTGTGTAACTACAAGGCCTTTATTACTGCAGAAAGCAGATGAGATCTTGTCTTACTCTAAGATCCTAGGCTGGGCTTGCAGAAGTGAAATCTAATTAATAAATAAATAAAAATAGTGATCTAGTAATCCTTTGGCTTGAAGACTGATCCTATTTCATATGGGAATAGTTGTGGGGCAAAAAAACACCGACCAAACCAAGCAAAAAATCTGCATCTCCTTAGCAAAGCCAGGCAGTCACAAAGGTGACCACGAGCCATCTCTGGGCTAGACACGTGACTTTGCTAGCAGTGCTTGTAAGATCTTCCCTTTCCTATCTTTCCCACCCCCAAAAACTGGCATAGCAGGGAGCATCTGCCATCCATTTCCGCCTGCCAGGGAGTGACAGGAAAGGTGCACTGGGAAGATGAGAACCATGACTGATGGCAGCCTGAATTATTGCCACTTGAGTGGGGAGTGGAGATTTGCTTTTGGGATGCTGGAGTCTAAATCTCCTTGTTTTAAAGGTGAACTGAAGAGCTTTGCATGGGAGAAAGAATCAAGGAAATATTGAAGAGCACAGTTAGCTTCAAGCACAGATACATTTACTTAGTGAAAGTGAGGACTGAAAATAACTTCCTCCTTTATTTATTCTCTACCTGATTTTTGGTAGTTGCTTTTGTCTAGTCAATAGTACCAAGTAATTCAGTGTTGGAAAGGGTTACTGTGTTTTAGTGCCATGCTTTCCAAAGTATCATCTGTTCCTTCCTTTTCTCTTGTAAGGCAACAGTCCTGGAGTGAAGCTGCTGTTGTACCTTGACATCTTTGAGGTGGGACGGGGGGGTGGGACTAGTCAACACAACCCCAGTGTAGACCCTTAGTCCCACTTCATCTAGAGTAATTCAGGAAGTACAAGTTGGTTATGTATTTCTGCATCACCTGAAAATGCAGGTGTGAATGCATCTGGGGCAAGATTTGGAGTACAGGATGCCTTTTAACTGAGGTTTGTTACGGTGTTGACTTATGATGTGGAAGTCTAGGCTTCAGTTAAAACCAGCTTCAGGGTTACTCGTGGCTAACCTCAGGGAACATCTGTTTCTGTGGGTGTGAAAATCCCCAGTGGTAAAAGGACTCATAAAGTATCCCAGTCCCAATGTGATGTCCTGCTGTGGAGACACCTGGTCTGGGTTGGGAGGCAGCAGGCAGGGACCCCACTGCAGGCCCGACAGTGTGCAAAAGAGCAGCACCTTTGCTCTTCAGTGGCACCTTCTGTCATCCCATCCAAATCAGCCTGTTTTGCACATGAGACTACGGCAGTTTTGTGAGGTTAAACCATGACATTATCTGGAAAGGGGAATGAGACCAAAGCCTCCAGGGCCCCCAGGACTTTTCTCTGCTACAAAACCCTCTCTCCTTCTTCCTTCTGAAGCAAAAAATTTTCTCTGTCCTTCTTTCTTTCTCAGCCTTAAAGGGTTTCTTTCCCTTCTTCTTAGATGCAAAAGCACAGCCCTTGCAGTTGCGTTACACTGCACAGGGCATCTGACAAGGGAGAAGGTTGATAGGTGGTCAGCCTGGCCATAAGGAGCCAATCTGCGTGCTGAGAGTGATTGAGATCTGTGTGAGGAATGCATTTCCCAGGGAATTTTGGGCTCCCTGTGGGTTGGTCCCAGTGTGGGAGTGTGTGGACCTGCAGAGGCTTTGTGAAGGGAGGCCAGGAGTTGCAAGCCCTGCATGATGCCTGCCCCAAGCCAGGGAGACCTGGTCTCATGTCCCATCTACCTGAGTGCCTCAATAAGGGACCCTGGGGGCTGGGAAGAAGGGACTGGAGTTTGGTTTTGCTGATTGTCCCTCTTGCCAAGTAGGACCAAAGGCTCCCACAGAGGAATTTCCTTATTATCTCTGCCTGCAGCAGTGCAAGGCACATGGTAACATGGGGATGGTTCAGCCCCTCAGAGCCATCCTGTCCCAGAAGATTGGGCAGCATTGTGCCATGGTTGAAGTGCCTTGGCAGGAGTGGCTGAAGTTTTGGGAACAGAACAATGGTTATCACTGTGGTCTGGGCTTGAGATGCAGTCATGGGTGTAGGGGGGTGGAAATGCTTTTGTGTGGCTGCCTCTTGGCCCCCCTGCTTGAGCATCTCCCTTCCCATTTGCTTGCTCTTCCACTCAGAGACTTTAAAAAGCTGGAGCCCAGTACTCCCTCCTGTTTGAATTATATCTCCTGCCCTCTCACTGGGGTATTGCATGAGCGTGGGCTGACATTTCCCCTTCCAGCGGACGAATTGCTTGCTGCTGTTTGGTGTAGTCCCTCCTGGAGATCAGCACCCCCTCAAGAGCCTTCTTGGGCTTTATTGAAGCACAGCCTGCCTCAGAGATTCCCCGGGATCTTTCCGTCTCTTTTGTTTTTATTGCTGTAATAAATCTTTCTGGATCGCTTTAGCTGGAAGGGTGGGAGGGATGGAGAGGGGAGGTTTCCTGCCTAGTGCATTGCAGGCTTTTATTGACTGTCAGAAGTAGCAGTAAATCTGAAGCAGGAGGTGGGCTGGCGTCATTGAGCAGAGTACTGAGTCCTCAGCAGGGATCCAGCCTGGTCTCCTGGGGATCACTGCTGCTTCATAGACCCATCAGGAGACAGAGCTCAGCTTTGAGACAGAGCTGGGCTTATAGCCGTGGTGCAGCTGGGCCAGACAGGTCATCCGCATCTCCGGGGCTTGGGTCAGTGTGTCTTTGCAGATCTTCAGCAATCTGGGAGTGATATAAATCTGACAGAAGAGAAACCTACCCTGAAATGTCCTGGCTGGCACCGATGTGATGCTTGGCTGCCTGCCTTCCTGGGGGTTACCAGCTAGCTGCTTCATTTTAGCCAGCTTTTTTGTTTGTTTGGGGTTTTTTTAAAACCTACAGCCCCAAAGCCCAAACTACCTTTGGTTTTATGCTTACAATTATTTTTTTCCTTTAAAAAATTCTTCTCTGTGTCTCTCAAAATCAGTGTATGTTATCAGTGGGGCTGGTGTGAGGCACGTTTCCTGCAGCCTAGCAGGGCTGGCCCTAGCAGCCTCCAGTGCCACAGCACATGGCAGCATCTGATTAGAAGCGATAGCAGTGCTGTGATAGCAGTGAAATCCCTGTTCTTTCCCTGTTTCCATTGGGATCTGAAATGCCTGTTCTTCCCCTGCTTCCGCTGGGATCTTTAAAATCCAGAGCAGATAGCCCATGGGGCTTGTGCACTCTCTGTCATTGGAGGATTTATAAAGAAATAAACAGATGCTTGTGCGTTAAGGAGTGGAACAGGTAAAATTTGTGTTGCCTGGAGGAGGTGGCCACCGGTGTTGGCAGGGGGCTCTTCTGATGGGACTGTCATGGCTGGAGCAAAGGCAATAGCATTGGTGGTTACTCATGCTGGAAGGCCATGGCCTGTAGCTTTGAGAGTGCTGCAGGGCCCAGCCTGGGCAGCTGGAGTAGTGGGAGAGGGGACACCAAGTCACGCATAGTGTTGTGCCTCTCCTCCTGCTCCACTGCTGGAGCACAGACCCTGGATAACTTTTGAGAAGGCATTAATGCAGTCAAACCTCAGGGTCATTGCTTGGATGTTAGCTCTGAGCATAGGTGTCCACAGTCCTTCCCAGCAGCCTTCAGGCGGAGAACTCTATATGATTCCGTAGTATTTATAAGTATTTAATACCCACCAAAACATTGTAAATAGTATTAGGCAGTAAATCTAATGGGCTTCTCTGTGCAGACCTTCCCACTTCGTCACATGTAAATGTGAGACTGCAATGTAACACTTATACTTCTTAGCTCTAGCAGATTCATGCATAACTACATCCTCCTCTGATTTTCTTTCAGAGGTGCTTTCTCAGACATCTTGGTAAGAACATGGTAGGGGATATGTGTAACCTGGATTCCTCTAGGCTGGGAAGAATGACAGTATCTCATCTCCTTTATTTTTGCCATGGCCCATCAGAACTGTGTCAACAAGGTGAAGTCCAGGGATCCCTACAGCTAGAGACATCCTGCTGTTAGGGTCAGGCTAGAGTGCTGTCCTCAGTTGCAGTCAAGGTCAGAAAAATAATAGAGTAGTCTCCCTGTAAGAGATCCTTTCCTTGGCTTTCTCAATGAATGTTATTTCCCACCCACGCCACCCTTGTACGTTCAGCAAGTTAGATGAGAATCTTCATCTCTCCTTCTGTGAGCTCTTCCCTGTTCTCCTTGAAAGGGCGCACAAATCTGTATGATGACAGAAATGGTTGAGACCCTTCTAGCAGTGACAGACACTTCTTCCTCTGGTGTAATTCAAACGTGCAATAGAGGCAAAATGTTACTCTAGCAAAGTGACTCTAGTACTTAAGCTGGAAAGCCCAGCTTTTATAATTTATGAAATGAAAGATATTGAGGTGGCTTATATTTCACCTTTCTGGCTTTGATTTCCCTTACTTACCACCTTTAGGATCCCTTCAGGATGTGATTCTGCACCCATAACAAAGCATCTTTGCAGTCTGACCCCCATCTTTGAACAGGAGAGACCCACACAGCAGTATGTGTCCTCTTCCTACACTCCTCTCATTCCTTCTGCCCCATAAATGCTGGACTATGAAGCCTGTGTACAGGCTCCACATCTAGAAGGGACATTCCTGTCTCTCTTGTGTAATTTGGATACTTCTTATAGTAATTCAGCTAGAAGCAAGAATATCTTTTCAAATTAGATTTCAGTACACTGACTGCATTCCTGGCTAGGATCTGGCAGTTTGTTGGCAAGAGAAAATGAAAAGAAAGAGAGGGGAAATGTAAAAACTGTCAGATTCTTAATGATGTTCTAAAACTGGTGGTGCTACAAAAATGGACATGGATCTCAGCTCTGTGAAACCATTTCTCACATCCTTAATTCATAGTCTGTCTCACCTGAACAGTGGGGCCTAATGTCTTTGTAGGGGAGGTGACTGACAGGATCTCTACTACAGTCCACAGTGTACTGCTCTGGCTTTTTGAGGTCAAACTGTATAAGCAAAGGGCTCTTTCTTCTCCCAGCTAGCCAGCTCTCAAATTAGCCTTATTGCTCATCCTCTGTTGGCTTTGGTATTTATAGAGAAGAATGCTACTACTCTGCTGTTGTAGTTTGCCATCAACAGTAACCATTAATGCTTTCTTTAACTTGGAAGAGATTTCTCACTTCCCTGGTGCCAGCCTGCCTCCCCACAACTGCAGCCAATGAGTACCCTGTCTAGGCAGGCATGGAGATGGCTCCTGGTGAATTACTTGTGGAGGAAAAGCTCCATTTGTGCAGGCCAACAGTCTATAAAGTTCAAGAGATGATCCATCTGGGGAGAGGAATATCACTCTTTTGCTGTCCCAAACTAATGACGATGACGGTTGTTTGCTCAGCTGAGAAACATGGGCATAACATGGCCATGTAAAAGATGCACCATGCAACATCTCATCCTAAGGCACTTCTACTTTAACCTATGTAATTTCTGTCATGTTTTTCTAGCCTGTTCTTGAAGATCTTTAATGCAGAGGCATCTACAGCTATCCCTTGGCAATCTCTTGTAGATATTCACTATCCTAACTCATTAGAAAGATGTTTCTAATTTTTAAGCTAAGTTGACCTTGCTTCAACTCCAGCCTCATATTGTTTATTCTGACCACTGGGGACATATCCTTTCTTCCCTTAATTCTTCCTAAATAAGCCTTTGCATCCTTGGATGCTTTGCCTTAAAGTTTTACTCCCCCTCCTGTATTCTTATATATGGTTCTTCACTTCCTTTTAACCTTTCTTCAAATAAACCAGCCCTGCTTTCAGTGGACTCCTTCCATTTGGTCCATGTCTCTCTTGAGGTATGACACCCTTAGGTGGACCCTAAACTCCAGCTTAGGCCTTTCCAGTTCTAGGTAGTGTGGAGAGATTAATTTGGTGCCAGGACTACTGGTCTGTGACTGTCTCTGCCACCTTCTCTGGATCCTGCCAGTCCACGCTGGTAGGTTGCTCTTTCCAGTCCTTATTTCTGCCTCCTTTAGAAGTGGGGATGATCTGTTCTGTAATGATACTGTGTTTTGCAAAACTTTCCCCTTTTGATGAGGCTGAAGATATGCCTGTTGTAGCTGCTCTTCCTGCTCTCACCCCGCCCTCTGAGCGTTGTACTGCTGTAAGCCCTTCTTGTCCTCTCTTCTGGCCTCTCCTGATGCTCTCTGGGACATCTGCTTTCCTGCATCTGCCAGGGTGCACTGGGTGCTGAGCACAAACCCTCAGGTTCAAGGACTATTTACTTCACACCCTACCTATGATAAGGTGACTGTTTATCCTACTTTATGATACACACTCTATTATGAAGCTGTTGAAGATCCCTCTGTCCTGATATACCTGAATTCAGATTTAACCAGCTGCTGCAAATGATCCCTAAGCCTTCCTCCTGCTGTTGCATCCAAGTTGTCTTTAGTGCCACTCTGACAGGAGGAGGAAGGACTTCACTAAAGCTTGTTGAGCTCTCTGAATTTACTGAAGAACTGTGACGTCTGTAACATGCTAAAAATTGCTTTTTTTCATACCCAGATAATATTTTGAAATATATTGCAGGTCTGGGACAGACATCTTAATCTTATTCTTGGAAGATCGTTTGGCTAATTAGGAAACCTCCTGATGTGTCTGAGAGGACATTGTAACTCTTTCAAGCCTTGGTTTGAAGATGGAGTAAGGAGAGAAGTATGCTCTTCCCTGGATGAAGGACAAGAGGGAGATGATCAAACAGGACATATTTTCCAGTGCTGTCACATGCACTGTCTTGGCACTTGGCCCCTTACAGACCCAGGAGACCTTGGGGCTGGGATTTCACATTCACAATGCTCTTCTCCCCCCCAAAGAAATGGCAGGGGTGATGGGAGGCACCAGGGTGCCCTGTGGGTTTGCAGAGCTGCTGGTGACCCCTTCCCGGGGGTGGTGCTGGTACATCCCACAGCCACACTCACAGGGGTTAGCAGGGTGCATTTCCTCATCGTGCTTCCTTTTCCTGTGGGATCTTCTCCATCTGTACATGATGGGACCATGCCTGAGTCAACAGCTCGTGGAGTCAAAGGAGTTTGTCTTTGTGCTAGCAATGCTCCATAGAGGTGGGTGCCTGTGCGACCAGGCCTGCATCACCTATCTTCTCTTCTTCTGTCCTGCCTCCCAGTGTAACTTAAGCCCAGATAATTGCAATGCTTCCTTCAGGGAACAGCACAAGACTACCCCCTAAATTCTCCTCAGTCTCACCCCTCTTTATTTCTTCTTTCCACTTTGTCTCACCTTTGTTTTTCTGTGTCCATGAAGGTTTTGGAAGTAGCTTGGAGGAGCTGGCTCAACTGCCACCTCTGTTTTAGCTGTTTAGCTGCTGACACAGGTCTTCTCAGAAGTCAAATGGGGATACAGTCCCTTAACCATCCTCCATCCCCAAAAAAAGTTGCATGCAGACAGGGTGCCTGAGGCACCAGCTATGACTAATCTGTTCCGAAAATCCTCTGAGCTGCTGGGAGTTGCTGCTGGGGTGAGCAAAGGATGTCTGAACAACTTCCCAGAGATCCCACAAGGAAAGGAGCAAGAGTTTCTTGCTTTCTCCTGTGTCACCTGAGTGAGGTGGTATGGCTAGGTATTTCTTGGAGGAGTCTTCAGGTGCCAAATCTGTCTTCAATGGTGTGCAACATGAATGGTCAGACAGTGGAAGAGACACTGAGGCAGTTGGGAAGAGGCTGGAGTATGTGTTGGATCTTTTGGGAAAGGAGTGAGGGACATTTTTCTTTCTTAAACCAAATGGGTTAGATTGGTCTGTGGATCTGCCAGGAGATAGCCTGAGGGAAGAGACTAGTGAAAAATGATGGGGGAGAGGAAGCAGGAAGACATGGTGTGGCAGATAATGGCATCAGGGTAGGAAAGCTGTGACAGGTTGGGCTGCAGCAGGAAGGGAGGGTGAGCTCTGCTGCAACCCCGTATTTGGCATGAGCGAAAGCTCCTCCAGTGCCTTTTGCTCCCATTTCTGGACAATGTTTCTATGACTGAGACATTTCATTATAGCATGAAGGGAGCACTTAAGCTTCAAGATGGGAGCTGAATGTCAGCCAGGGAGAAAGAAAAGTCTGAAGACCCCTAACACAGGTGGCTGTGCTGCAGGCACCATGCCCCAGCCACCTGGAGTTGGGCACTACCAGGGTATCAAGGTGGATCAAACAGGTCTCTTGTGCAATGTGGCAGATGTCTGTTACTCTGTTGTGGGAGTTAAGGAATGGGCCCATCCAGCACATTCTAGGAAGTAAGGAATTCCAGCTGGCTTGTCCTCACAGAAAACCATGCACAGCTGGTGGTAACAACTGCAGATGAAGAGGTAGAGTGAATATCTTGGATGCCTTTTCTCTCTGTCTTTCTGAAGATCTCAGAAGGCACTTCTAAGAGACATTACCTTGACAACAAATCTCAGGCAGAGATCTAAAAATTGTTTCTGCCCCTCTGAGACACAGGGTGTCTTAACTGTGGCTAAGTAAAGGACTACTTCCACATGTATCTTCTAAAACATCTTTCTTGGAGATCACAGAATCACAGAATGTTAGGGGTTGGAAGGGACCTTGAAAGATCATCTAGTCCAACCCCCCTGCCAGAGCAAGATGCCCTAGAACAGGTTACATAAGAACACGTCCAGGCAGGTTTTTAATGTCTCCAGAGAAGGAGGCTCCACAACCTCTCTAGGCAGCCTGTCTCAGTCCTCTGTTACCCTCACAGTGAAAAAGTTTTTCCTTATGTTTCCATGGAACCTCCTATTCTCCATCTTGCACCTGTTGCCCCTTGTCCTGTCATTGGACCTCACTGAGAAGAGCCTGGCTCTGTCCTCCTGACACTCACCTTTACATATTTGTAAACATTAATGAGGTTGCCCCTCAGTCTCCTCCAGGCTAAACAGACCCAGCTCCCTTGCCTCATAAGGGAGATGTTCCACTCCCTTAAACATCTTTGTGGCTCTGCGCTGGACTCTTTCAAGCAGTTCCCTGTCCTTCTTGAACTGTGGGGCCCAGAACTGGACACAATATTCCAGATGTGGCCTCACCAGGGCAGAGTAGAGGGGGAGGAGTAACCTTCTTGACCTACTAACCACACTCCTTCTAGTATACCCCAGGATGCCGTTGGCCTTCTTGGCCACAAGGGCACATTGCTGGCTCATGGTCATCCTCCTGTCCACCAGGACCCCCAGGTCCCTTTCCCCTGTGTTGCTTTCCGATAGGTCAGTCCCCAACCTGTACTGGTACATAGGGTTGTTCTTCCCCAGATGCAAGACTCTACACTTGCCCTTGTATTTCATTAAATTGCTTCCCACCCAATTCTCCAGCCTGTCCAGGTCTCTTTGAATGGCAACACAGCCTTCTGGTGTGTCTGCTACTCCTCCCAGTTTGATGTCATCAGCAAACTTCTTGACAGTGCCCTCTGTTTCCTCATCCAGGTTGTTGATGAATATATTGAATAGTAGTGGTCGCAGTACTGACCTCTGAGGGACTCCACTAGATACAGGCCTACAACTAGACTTTGTCCCACTGACCACAACTCTGACTTCTTACCTTCAACCAGCTCACAATCCGCCTCACTACCCGATCATCCAGACTACACTTCCTCAGTTTAGCTCTGAGGATGCTGTGGGAGACAGTGTCAAAGACTTTACTGAAATCAAGATAAACAACATCCACTGGTCTACCATCATCTATCCACCTGGTTATGTCCTCATAAAAGGCTATCAGGTTGGTTAAACATGACTTCCCCTTGGTAAAAACATGTTGACTGTTCCTAATGACCCTCTTATCCTTGTTATGCCTAGAGACAGTGCCAAGGATAAGTTGTTCCATCACCTTTTCAGGGATGGAGGTGAGGCTGACTGGTCTATAGTTACCCGGGTCCTCCTTCTTGCCCTTTTTGAAGACTGGAGTGACATTTGCTGTCCTTCAGTCCTCAGGCACCTCTCCTGTTCCCCACGACAATGTTTGCTTTGCACAGTATTTCTAGCATTAGTTATTTTTATCTGCATAGCTTTGGTACGCTCAGTGTGTCTGTTGCCTCCTTGAGGCCTGCTCTCTCTGGGATGTCACAGTGGTTTAACATGTGTGAGATGGGCCTCAAGTTGGCCATCAGCTCTCAGTCTGCCTTCCTAGTGAGACTGTGTAACAACCAGCAACTTCCAGATGGAAGTGCCCCAGATTTGCCAGGCCCTGGAAACTGCTCTGGAAACATTGATCCTGTCCCAGCTCTTGTGGTGAGCTCTTATGTGGTGAATGCCTGAAGTTCAAAGGGGACAATGTTGTACAACAGTTGTGGTGGCACTGGTCAGACCAGGAGCTGCAGGCAGGAAAAAAGATGCTGTAATGGATATATAACTATTGAAAATTATGTCCCTAGATTGCAAGTGGTGAGGAGTAGTCCCAACTTTTCTGCCTTCCTTCCCACATAGGGTACTGCATGGACCATGTATTGTTGGGTTTTGGGTGCATCCACTTTCAGCTTTTTTGTCCAAAAGAGGAATGCTGAAGCCACTCACCATATCAGTGGTTCCTAGCCAGGAGCAAGCCCTACATGAGCCTGAGCCCACAGGTTGTCCTTTTCTCCCTCGGGAAGTCAGGCTTTGGTCACAAAAATTTGGTAACACCATTCAGATGTACACAGTGCCCTGGGCCTGCTGCTCCAAACCTGAGTGCTACCCCAACTCCTGCAAGGGTGTAAACCATAACACAAATTAACACAAAATGTGTGTGATGCTTTTGGTCACCAACACTGCGGAAAATGCAATGGAAAAGGAATTTCAGTCCTCAGTAGGAAGCTGTACAGCTAGACATGGTCTTTTTAGTTCTAATTTTCTAGGTAACTTGAAAGTGAACCTTGCATTCCTCTCTGAAATAACGTCACTGGCCCCTTGAGCTCCCTCCCCCTCCCACAGACATTGCTTTTTTCATGTGGAGTGTTTTTTGTACCAAGACATCTCCTGTGCCTGCTTTCCTCAATGGACATGATATGACACGCAGAGCTGAGCTGTCAGAGCTGTGGGTTGTTGTTTTTCTCCTCCCTGTGATGAGCTGTGACATTCCAGCATCGAAGTTCCACAGGCCATTTCTCCATGCTTTTGTTCATGTTTCATTGTGAGTGCAGCAATGGTCCGGGAGGAAAACACAGTGGCTAGAGATGTGCCCAGGTCAGGGGGCATTTTTGAAATATGGCATTTTTCCCTTTACTTGAAGAATTTGTAAGGTAGCATTGCAGATTATTCCTGCTCCCTTTCTTTGTGTGTTTCTCCTCCTGGAATTTTTCCCTGTTACTCTGGATTGTCCCAGCTATTATCTTCTTGCCTCTACTCCTCTTCTCTCTGGCTCAGGGGAGAATTTTGTGGGTGGATCATGGGCTCTTTGTGGCATATTTACATCCCTTGGTGATGGAAATGAGGAATCACATTATTGGAGTTGGTAGTGCTGAGCAGCATAAATGAAATGATCCCCGCAGGCTTCTTTCCATGGAATAAAATAAGACTGGATATGAGGAGGCAGCCAGAGAAGTGCAAGCAGAGCTTCTTTGTTGGATTTAGTTTAACAGCCATTACAATGAATGAAAATTCACCTGTGGCCCATAGTGGGGCCAGCTGGTATGCTGGCCAACGTGAAGGCAGGACCTGGGCCTCCAGCCAGCCTGCTGAGCTGAGTCTAGGAGTGGCTACCTGGGTCCCACAGAGAAAGAGAAGGTGAAGAAGAGGGAAAGCTGTGGGCTCTCCAGGGCTGTAGGGGACACCTCCTTTTACCCAGCATGGTGCAGGGAGGGCACCTGTCCTTTTGCTAGCTGATACATGGGCACTGACCTCTGAGTGAGAGTGGGTCCCACAGGCTCATCCTATAATGTTTTTCAGCAAAAGTGTCCCTAAGGTTTTTATCCTCCTATGTATTAAGGCTGAGATCTGTTTCATCTCCCATCTCCTTTTCAATAGCCTCTCTGGCTTTAACCCTTTGGTGGCCTGGTGCTATTTAATCCTGAAGACTTAACGTGTGGGGAGTTTTCATGGGGGACACCTGAGATGTGAAGACAACAGGCACCTTGCCATCTGTTCTGCATGCCAGGGTGATGAGGCTTTGCATTTCTAGCACATTGTGAGAAGGGTTTGGTTAATACCACCACAATGTGTGGTGATACCCTGGGCCTTGCACCTTCCACTCTGGACACCTGAGCTCATACACTGGCTTGGGGGAAAGGCTGTGAGTGGGAGAAGGTCTCTCTGGAGGGATGTTTTGCCCTGGCATACCAGACGCTGGTGGGGGCTCATGTCTGGCTGCCCTGATTGCTCAGGTCAGTGTTTGTTGCAGCATGGAATGCTCTCTGTTGGCAGCTACACATCTCCTCCTCAGCTGCCTCCTGTGCAGTGGCAGTGGCCACCAGATGCTGATGCCTGGGGCAGCAGGAGGGGATATTCTGCCACTGCTTGTGGCTGTCCCTCTGCTGCATCCCACATGGAAGTATATCTGTTTCCCTTCCTGGACTGGCATCCCTGCAAGTCTCACCTATGTGGAACCAGGTGCTCAGACCACATGGCTGCTGGGCCAGGGAAGAGGATCAGTATGCAGCAGTACACTAGCACAGCTAGACCAGCTGGCCTCTGGCACCTCCAGTGCCTTCATTTTTTCTCTGACCACAGACTAATCACTGCAGAGGGTTCACTGTGTGCCAGACACCTGAGCAAGCTGCTGGGGCTGGGCACAGGTTAGGGCTTGGGCTGTCCCTGTGCTGTGGTGCCTGGTGATGTAGGGTCCAGCTGTCTTGGGCAGAGGGTCCTCAGGAGGCACTGGCTGGGGATCCTTCTTGGGGAGAAGCTGAGCATCCCCTGCCTCCATAGGGTGCTAAGAGGATTGGGGCAGGGGAGATGTGAGGTTGCCTTTGGGGCACCTTGTGAGGGCCCCCAGCATGCAGGGGAGCGTTGCTTTTAGGGATGCTGCTAAGCAGTTATACTAAAGGGGTATTTGCATGGCTTCCACCAAGCATAAGTTTTGCCTAGAACTTTTTTTTCCCCCATTTGCCAGACCATCCCAAGAGTCTCGTCTGGAGTGGCTGGTGCACACCATGACTATTCTCCCTAGCTGGAGCTGGGGGAATGTTCCAAATGGGGAAACATTGCAGTCTCACAGGGGAGACACCTGGTTATAAAAGGCAAGGTCTGGCAGGGAAACGTCTAGCTGGTTGGTCCCCAGTGATCCCAGCCATGCATCTGGGCTGGAGAAGCAGTGAGCTGCAGGCATCCCCACGTTCCACTCTCCTCATGAGTCACAGCTGCTACATTTCCATTTCCTTCGGCTTCAGGCAAGGTCAGAAGGGTTCGGTGGTGCCCTGGTCAGTGGGAAGAATGGGAAGAGGCTCCCTGTGAGCAGCCCTGTGCAGGGAACAGGGTGGAAGAGAGGACATTTTGTGCTTGTCCTATCAGCTTGGGCAGAACGGGAGGAAGAGTAGTGGGGAGCCAGGGCATGCAGTCAGATTGGGATCAGGACTCAGATCAGGACACCTAGACAGAACAGGCTGCTGGGAAGGGCAAAAAGGAAAAAGGACCTTTCCTTGCTCCGAAATCTGTAATTTTTAACTAGAATCCAACTAGGTTCCACGTTCAGAAGTCCCAGAAAAAGACTTCTTTGAAGAAGCCATACATCTCAACCATGTTCCAGATGCTGTCGTATTGAACAAGATCAAATCCTGGAAAGCATCAATTCTCATCTAGCAGATGCCCTGGCAGGGAAGCTGACTGGAAAGCCTCAGAGAGATTTCCCTGATTTCCTCACAAACCGAGAAGCATAGGAGAGAGTAAGTTATTTAAAATACTAATTTAACATTAACTACTGTGGCATTTCTGACAAGCTGAAATCTTAAACACCTTAGTCTTACAAAACTGAGATGGGAAGGACAGAGCAGATGCTGTGCTCTTCTGGAAACTGATGGAAAATCTGCAGTTCACTTGAATGTTCATCCATTTTAGCGATTTGTTAAATAGTATGGAAAAGCTTTTGAAAAACAACCCAGCACTGTCTTCACTGTCTTGTAGTGTTGGGGGCTTTTAAAATTTTTTTTCCAGGTTAGGAAAAAAAGCTGTAGTCATTCCAGAGAGAAGAGTTTAATTTGTTGGTACAGCATCTCAGAGGGTTTTCTTCAGTTTCAGGTTCTCAGAGTAGATAAAACCACTTGTTGGCAAACAGGGTCTCCATATGGAGCATTTTCCATAGCAGCAGGTGTTAACACCAGACATACATGGATACTTGGAGACCTAAAAATCCTACAAGACATGAACAATGAGCCTTGTACTGCTGTAATTATGTTGAAAATATTGCTGAATTTGGAAAAGTAGTCTACAAATTAGATTTGTTGCTGCAGACTCACTGCCAGCTATGGGACTTGGGCTATCTCTGTGGAGGTCAGGGCTAACTTTCACATTTGCTTCAGTGCACTTTGGCCTGAGCTTGGACTTGGATAATTTTGAGACTTTTTGGTGGATGTTTGTTGATGAAGCAGGATTGCTGTGCTGTGGCCAGAGGTTGGGAAAGGTCAGGCCTCATCTGCACTGGTATACACTGATGTGCACTGGCATGGCTCATTACTAGTTTGCTGGGCCATTGCAAAGCTGGGTTGGCTGAACTCACCACAGGTTCTCCCAGCAGTATTGCAGGGATATGCTCAGGTCTGTGCATACTGTTAAAATAAACCATAGCCCTCTGTGGATCCCTTATGCAAATTTAGACATAGAAATATTTCTTCTCCTCCCCATGCCTCTACACTCTAGATATGGTAGAAATTCACCCAGGTATGTGATTATGTGGAAGAATTATGCAACAAGGGCTTTAGAAAAGCACAGCTCTCTGTGTTTTGCAGCAATTAAGAAGTTTTCCCAAGGCATTTAGCAGCAGAACTGATACAACCATACCAGTATCCATAGGTTGGCAATTCCTGGATCTCTTCTGGATGCAGCAACATCTGTTTGTCACTGTGAATATATTATGTGAGCCTTTTCGTCCCAGTTCCTGGAATTTTGCAGATTTGCTTATAGAGTTGGTTAAAATAAAACCAAACTCGTATTTGTTGGGATATTTCTTCAGCAGCACTGAAATATTAGGATATTATATTTGTGTCTGGCTATTTGGAGAAAATAAAGCCCAAGATATAGTCCCTGTCTCCCCTTCAGCCTTGTGTGACTGTGTATATGCATGTATTTAGGCATCTTTTTTCCCGTATGTTGTTTGACTCACAGGTTTACTTCAAGTGATAAGATTTTACAGGCCTGCCATTTAAAGCATGCATTGTAGACAGAAAGGTGATGATACAACCTTTAGGAATCAAGCCCTACCCTTGCACTTGTGAAGGATTCTGCCCTCACTCTTGTGAAGGGTGAGAGCAGAACTGAGCACAAACAGCATACGCAGAGCACTGAGACAGAGCTGTCTTGCAGAATAAAATGTTTCAGACTGTTCTAGCGAAAGTAATGAAAAGTCAAAGAAAAACAGAAGGTGACTGCAGGGGTTTCTTCTCCATGCTCAGCCAAACCAAGCCTTTGGCTTTTAGGCTTGGAGCTCTTAAAGACACTTGGGCAATAACCTCTCCTCCCTCAACCCAGCTATCATGTGTTTGGGATGGCTGCCGATGACCCTGTTTCAATTTGGCAGGGATGAATCATGTCTCTGCATATGTCAAACTGCAAGAAACACCAAAGGAGGGCAGGAAGGAAGGAAAGAGAGGTCCCTCTGCTGTAGGAGCACTTCTCCACAGATCCTGGTAGCCTCTCTGCTGACATCTTATCTGGACCTGCCTTTTTCTTCAGTAAAATAAAAAATAGACAAAAGTAAGGCTCTGCTGCAGGTCTCCTTCCTTTGGGCACAGTGTCTGTGGGAGAGGTGAGAATGTGCATTGCCTTTGCAAAGGAAAACATACGTCTCCCATTATTCATGAGCTGCAAGGGTTAAGGAGATTAGCTGTTTCAGTGGATTAGTAAGAGGCTGTGAGATTTGCTCATCTCTGTGTGGCTAGCTGTCTTGTGAGTGGATGTGTTGAGCATCTAAAAATAATTCAATTATTTGTGCAAAATATCTGTCAGGCTTGTTTCCCTCAGGCAGGCATTTGCTTCCAGAGTGCCGCTCTTGCTGTGCGAGGTCCCACCCAAAGACAGATGGGAACATCCCTCATTCCTGCCATGGACAGAGAGCATCAAGCTGCTGCTTCCCCTCTTCTCCTTCTCCCCCTAAGCCAACCAAGCTCTCCCTTTGACCCTGTTTCAAGTAGTGGGCTTCCCCCTTTCTCCTCTACTCCTCTGCACCTCGGCTACCCCGTTGCCATCTGTCCCCCAGTGCTGAAGGCTGGATCTGTCTTTGGTGCCTGGGCAGGGCCACTGTAGGCAGATCCCGGGTCTGGTGCTGCCCCAGAAATGGTGTGATCTTGGGGACCACATGTGGAAGCTCCTTCTGGGATCAGGGTAGGCAGGCTGGTGAGGGCAGAGTCTCCCTGCTTCTCCCCTGACTGCTGAGGACATTCCTCTGCAGGAATAACTGTGCCCAGACATCCAGTATTAGTCTTCTCCAGCGTGAATGCAATAAAAATCAGTGGCCCTGGGTGCTGTGAAATGAACTTTGGAGGTATACTGAAGCCTTGGCTGTAGATTCTCTACCTGTTTTTGTATATGAAAAATAATGACATTTTTATAGATCTCTTAGATATGGGAGAACCTTTCAGCTTTTTGTGCTGATGTTACTCCTGTCCACATGTGGCTGCTTAGGCTAGAGTTCCTCATAGTGTCTGGTCAGGGTTAAAGCCATGGGGCAGCATGGGGTGGGGAATAGTGGCTAGGGAAATAGGTGGAAAGGTGTCAGGATCTTGGATTCTTTCCCAATTTTTTCCACTCTGCTCCTGAGTGTACTGACAGGTTGCTTGCTTCCCTGTGTCTTGTATTTGCTGTTTGTAAATGGGAACACGTTTCACCTCTCAGGGCTGCTGTGAAGCTTAATTAAGATTTGCAAAGTGCTTTGGTGCTGTATAAATGCCAGTCACTTTAATTAATAAAATGAAATGACTGCACAGTCTTGGCTTCTTTGTTTACTTGGGTGTGAGCAAGAAGCAGCTAGCATGATGATGTGCAATACAGCTGATAGTCCATGCAGTTATGTTTTATAAATGTCCTGGTTTTTTGAAGGCACCTTGGAGTGCCTTACTAACCTGTTAGACTTGTCTGCTCCCAGACTGGACATCACCTTAGGAAACCAGGGATAAGGAACATCAAGCCTAAGTTGTGAGGACTGCCTTACTGCTGTGCATGGTCATCTGGTAGGGCATGTGGGTGGGTGCAGCAGAAAGCAACTGTGTCCATATGTCTTTTAGCATCCTGCTTTCTGAATCCCAGAAGGCAGAGCAAGGTGCCTGTGTATGCCTAGACCTGGAGGCCTTCGTGGTGTGTAACATGAGGTGAAGCTCTGCCAGAAAAACATAATGGTTATCATAAAAACAAATGACAAGTGCTCGTAGTGGGAGACTCTCTGTTAAAGACCACTGAGACACCTGACAAAGAATTGCATGAAGTTTGCTACCTTCCGAGAGCAAAGATCTGTGACGTTGCTGAAAGGGTTCTACAGCTTGTAAAGACCACTGACTACCACCTGTTGTTACTCTTCTGTGTGGGTATGAATGACACTAAGAACAGGAATCTGAGAAAAATCAAGGCAACCTGTAAAGTTCTGGGCGCACAAGTTTAAAACATTGCGGCCCAAGTAATTTTTTCTTCTATCATGTGAGTTACAGGAAAGGGGGCAGTGAGGTATAGAAGAATAAAGAACATTAGTTTCTGGCTGCATAATTGGTGCCATCATGAAAGTTTTGGCTTCTATGACAATGGGACATTCTATGATAACTGTAACCTGCAATGGTTGGATGGAATACACTTGTCTCAAAGAGGTAAGACAATCTTTGGGGGTAAGCTGGCCAACTTAGTTAGGAGGGCTTTAAACTGAAGTTTACAGGGGGCAGGATCCAATATAGCAATAATATGTGCTGTTGCAGCCAGTAGGCAAATAGACCAGACCAGTCCCAATGGTAACAAATGCTTCTCAACTAAGTCTCTGAAATGTCTATGTACCAATGCAAGAAGCATGGGCTATAAAGAAGATGAACTAGAAATCTGGCTGTGGTCGCAAGGCTATGACCTCATTGCAATCTCAGAGACATGGTGGGTTAGCTCACATGGCTGGAATGTGGTAAAGCATGACTGTACTTTTTAGGAAGGATAGATTGACAAGGCGAGGTGGTAGAGTTGCTCTTATCTGAGTAAGCGACTAGAATGCATTGAGCTTAACCCAGGGGGAGACAATGAAAGTTGAAAGCTTATGGGTAAGAGTTAAGGGACATGCAAACATGGGTGATACTGCTGTGGGCATCTATGACAGACCACCAAACCAAAAAGTTGTCAACAAGGCCTTATACAGGCAGCTGTAAGTAGCCTCAAGATCACATGCCCTGGTGCTAATGGGTGACTTCAGTCACCCTCATATTAGTTGGAAAGATCACACAACCAGGCAGAATCGGTCCAAAAGGTTCCTGCAGTGCATTGATGACAACTTTCTGCTGTAGGTAGTTGAAGAACCAACAAGGAGAGGTGCCATGGTGGACCTTATATTAACAAAGAAGGTCTTGTCGCAGATGTTAAGACTGGGGGCAGTCTTGGTAGTAGTGACCATGACATGTTAGAGTTTAGTAT
>NW_009952265.1:735728-749359 GCF_000747805.2 Chaetura pelagica
AGGGCTAACTTTGTCCTCTTGAAAGATTTACTTAGAAGTATCCCATGGGCTAGGGCTCTAGAAGGTAGGGGGCCCCAAGAGGGCTGGTCATTATTCAAACACTACCTCCTCCAAGCGTGAGATAAATATATTCCCTTGGAAAAAAAATCAAGAAGAGGAGGCAGGAGACCTGCGTGGATAAGCAAGGAGCTCCTGGAAAACACTCAAATGGAAGAAGGAAATGTACAATATGTGGAAAAAAGGTCTGGTTAATTGGGAGGATAATAGAAATGCTGCCAGAGTATGTAAATACTCAACAAGAAAGGCCAGGCCTCTCTTGGAACTTAGTCTGTCTAGGGAGGTGAAAGAAAACAAGATGAGCTTCTTCAAATGCATCAATGAATAAAGGAAGGGTAGGGAAAAAGTGGGTCCACTGCTAAATGAGGTGGGAGATATGGTAACAGAGGATGCAGAGGTGGCAGAATTGCAGATGTTGTTGCTGAGCCACTCTGCATAATTTTGGAAGAATCATGGAGAAAGAGAGAGTAGCCTGAGGACTGGAGGAAAACCAATGTTACTCCAGTCTTCAAAAAGGTCTAGAAGGAAGACCCAGGCAACTACAGACCAGCCAGCTTCACCTCCATCCCTAGAAAAATAATGGAGCAGCTTATTCTGGAGGCCATCTCTAGCCACACGGAAGGAAAGGTTATCAGGAGTAGCCAACATGGATTTACTATGGGGAAATCTTGCTTGACTAATCTGATATCCTTCTATGAAGGCATGAGCAAAAGGGTAGGTGAAAGGAGAGCAGTGGATGTCAAATACCTTGACTTCAGTAAAGCTTTTGATACTGTCTCCCATAACATCCTCTTAGAAAAACTCAATAAATGTGGGATAGGTTACTGGACTGTGAGGTGGATTGAAAACTGGCTCAACAACAGAGTTCAGAGGGTTGTGATCAGTGGCATAGAGTCAAGTTGGAGGCCTGTGGCTAGTGGTATTTCCCAGGGATCCATTCTGGGTCCAGTTTTGTTCAATATCTTCATCAGTGGCCTGGATGAGGGGATGGGTTGTACCTTCAGCAAGTTCATTGATAATACAAAACCAGGAGGGGTGACTGATACACCAGAAGGCTGAACTGCTATCCAATGAGATCAAGATAGGCAAGAGAGCTGGGCGAAGGTGAACCTCATGAAGTTCAATAAGGACAAGTGTAGAGTCCTGTATCTGGGCAGGAATAACACCAGGCAGCAGTACAGATTAGGGGTCATCCTGCTGGAATGCAGCTCCATGAAGAAAGACCTTCGAGTCCTAGCAGACAGTAAGTCATCTATGGGACAGCAATGGCCCATGTGGCCAAGAGGGCCAATGGTATCCTGGGCTGCATTAAGAAAAGTGTGCCCAGCAGGTTTAGGGAGGTTCTCCTCCCCCTTTACTCTACCCTGGTGAGACCCCACCTGGAATACTGTATCCAGGTTTGAGCTCTCCAACCCAAGAGAGACAGTCCAATGGAGGACTACGAGGATCATTAAGGGCATTATTCATAGCAGGTCTCATCAGCCAGCCAGCCTGGAGCAGGGGGAGATGGGGAAGCTCACTGTGAGCCTGTACAGTGGCCAATGCAGACAACCAAAGCAGCCCATGGAAATAGATTTTCTTTCCTGTTCCTTGTTTGTTCCTGACCATGTTCAAGGGACAATTTTGCCAGTCATCTGCATCTTTATAGAAAAGGCTTATTTCTCATTCACGAGAGCCCAAAATATCCAGAAAGGGGAAGCTAGCAAGAAGCTTGTAAAGATATTTTTTTTCCAATTCTTCCATGTGAAAAATGCTTGAGAGAGTGTTCTTGGGTTTGTCCCTCAGTGCGTGGCCCAGATCTCCAGCAGCTGCTGTGTCCTGTGTCATGCAATCCATGGTTGCTTCACTCTGCAGTGACCCAAGAGGGTCACATGCTGGTCCAACAAGAGCAACCCAGAGACTTAACAGCCCTACATTTGTGGTTGCTCTGGGTCCAGAGAAGATTTTCTGCATAATGCTCACCCCCTACTCCAGGCTGGCCTGATCCTTCCCCCATCAGTAGGTGACACCTCCATTGAAGGCACTGCAGTCTGGCACACTGGCACATCTTCTGGAGAAAACAGCGTGGGCGGGCAGGAGATCCTGCGTCTCCTGGTGAGGTTGATGTTTAAGCGTGTAGGTATCAGTGTTGGTACACTCTGTTAGCATGCATTGCTGTGTGTATCTCCACACCTATCATTTGTACTATGGAGCAGCACTACCTCTTATCTGGAAGTCTGCACCACATGGATGAGTAGGCGTATGTGTAGATGACTGCTTTGTATGAGCTGCCAAAGGTTCGTATGCGTAGCCTGCCGGGATGTTTGTATGAGAACACCAGGTGCATCTCTCTCTTTTCCACCCCAGCCCTCTGGGTCAGAGTTTTCCGGGTGATTTCTAAGCAGTCACCTCTGTGCTGGACTAAAACTGACCTTTGGCATCTGATTATCGCACCGTGGTTCAGGCTGTTAAGCAGAAATCCATATCATCTTTCTGCCCTTGCAGAATATGAATAACTCAAAGCACGGGCAGCAGCAAAGGATCAGGGTACTGACGGACTCTCAGATTGCTTCTTACTCATCTCTATGTGACCCTGATGTTATATCACAGCTTAATATGTTGTCCAGAATGTAATGTGTTAGCATAGTAGCAAATACTGGAGAAAGTCACAAGATCAAATTAAACTCTGTGTCACTGACAGATTTTATTTCAGAAGTGAATTTACAGCAGAGGATGGATATGTAGAGTCCTGTTCTGGGGCAAATATTGATTTCAAAAGTATAAGCTGGATCTTTAAAGACCAATGGGAATATATTAATATTTGTATGTTTTCTATAGTTCCAACAATAATGAACATAATATGCTGTTGTTTAAATTGAAATGTTTAAATTTTAAAAGGGTGATCAACAGTCACATCGAGCACAGACAGTCCTTGAAGAGGCTATTGGTTTTTTGCAAATTTGGATGTTAAACCTTGTAGCTTGTTTGTACATCAAGGGATAAATTTTTAACTACTTATGTTGGGTTTTGAACATATATGTAACCCAAGGATCTACTTCATGTCTCTAATGTGCTTTGCACCAGTTTAAGCCTATCACATTTTAACCCTGTTTTAATCAAACCACTACCATTTCTTATGTGAACTAAGTCAGTGAGAACAAGTACAAACTACCCAGAAGTAGTACCTGTAATTCTGTGTTGAATGAATGCTGTGAGATACTCAACCAACAACCTCCTATGTAAGGTATGAAGGAATTTGCTTTCCTGGTGACATCTCCATTGGTGAGAACATAAGTGGCCAGTATAGGACACTTGCCAACCTGGAGAGGTGGTGAAACCACAGAAGTCCATCAGGGGGTTTAACTCCTTTTAGAGGCAGCCTGAGCTCATAGGGGATGTCAAGAAAGGCAGGCAAAAAGCCACACCGCCACCATCAGTGATGGGGCAGAGTTCAGCCCACCTTCTCTCAGCAATATCATCATTAGAGGACCAGTGATGCACAGTGGTTGAACTGTGATGGAAATGCAGTGGAGGCCTCATTATTGCAGGACTAGCTGGTACCATACAAAGCAAATACAGAAGCATTGGTTTTGGTCCTTACTGAGTAGTACTGCTCAGTCTGAAAGGAGCCTCTGACTGTGGCTGAAGTTAGAGTGGCATAAAGGCATGGGACATGCTCCTGGATGCAGAACAAAGGCAGTGAGCCCTGAAGGTGATCTCAAAGGATTTGATTAAAAGCATAGCCAGAATTGGAGTGGTTAAATGACTTCAGACCTCTTCAGAGAGGCTGAGGGTGGAACATCACTTCAAGAGGCCTGGCATTGGCAGAATGATGCTGAACATGATCTGCACGCTGTGAAAACAGTATTAGTCTACTTAGCCTTTTCACTGTCCAGGAATGGAAATGCAAAGAGTGGTAAAAAGGTAAAAAGCTGAAGAAACTCCTTTGAAATCTCAGGAGTGGGTTTAGTTCAGATGCTAGCAACAAAAGTTCAGAGAATGTTCTTTTTTTTCTTGCTATAATAACAGTTCGCTCCCAGGAGCATTGGCTGAGAAACTCAAACTGACTGATTTCAACATCTCAGAAATATTGTGTGACTGTTCCACCATCGCCTGGAGAGACCTGCAGGCCCTGTGAGAGGGAGGAAAGGTGTCTCATCTCTCTAGCAACTGGAGAGGGGAGCCTGCAGTGAGGCAGGCTGACTGCAGTTGGGACCAGCTCTCCACATATCCCCTGGCCCAGACAGAACAATTTTGAATGGCTTGTTGGCTGCATTAGAGGACCTGCCTCCTCCTAAGGTGCTATTTTTCTCCAAGTTGGGGTGCTCTGTCTTAGTTGTAAAGCTGTGAGCAGAGAGGCAGTGGGAGTAGGAGCATTTCCATGATAGGGGAGTTGCAGGGCTGATGACTCACTGAGCATGCCAGGGGCACTGCTCTGCCATCCCTAGCATGTTGGGGAGGGAGACAGAGCCACTGCAAAGATTGGTTGAGAGTTAAGGTCACGTAGTGCCTCCGGTCACCAAATCAAAGTAGCTGGGATTTATACGATGTCGTTTGGCCACGTGGAGAAGAAAGAAACAAGCCCCTTTGCATCCTGCCCACAGATAGGTCCCCTTCTGAACAGCCCTGACTTTATTCAGATGCCTGATTTAAAACTACATGACTTAGGAAAGAGATTCAATAATGAATTAGCATTGAGCTTCCCTGTTTTGATGTGCCAGGTGAGATTAGCACACTGCCAGTTGTGCTTGGGCACATGAGGTGTTTGTCACAGCATCCTGGAACGTCCTCTGGTTTGCTAGGCCATAGGTGTCATCTCTTCCAGCAAGAGGCATCTCCTGCTCTAATCCTGTGCTCATGTCAGTCACGTGTTATTGTGATGCTTGTGGTTGATTCTCCCCAGGCTTGAACTGTAAATGCCATTTAATGACATTTGCTCTGCCAGGTGCAGCAAGTGCCAGGCAGTGGAGTGACTTCCCACAGGAGCAAAGGGCCTCCCCAGACATTGCCATGTCCCTCTCTAAATGCAGGGTGCTTTCCTGCAGCTTGCTGCAGCTGGCAGGACCATAGAGCAGCAAGTACCTTGGAAAAAGCAAACTACTAACCCCTACCAAGACAAAACTCTGTGCTGCATCCAGAGCCCACGGGGAGGATGGGAGTGATAACAAAGCACACATGACAAGCGTTAGTCATGTTGCTACTGAAGGGCCAGAAGACACTCGCAGACCAGAGACTCTGAATAGATGAAGGAAGGCTGCTTATGAGGATTTTCTGGCCCTGAAGTTGAGGAAACATGAGAGACATTCTTCTTACGAGATTTCAGGTCAGGTTTTTCTGTCGGAGGTGCATCTATTCAGGATGACCAGATAAGGGAGCAGAAAATTAAGGGGTTTTGGGAATTCCTCTTATTTTGCTTTTGAAAATTGCCCAACAGGATGGACATTGGTGATTTCCTTGAGCTGATCCTCTTGCCTTTTTTTATTTTCCCATCATCTTCCTATTACGGTCTCTCAGTTCTTGACCCCATTCCTCCCCTGAAGTAAATGCAATGCTAGGGCTAATTATTTAAAAAGGAGATTTTGGCAAACATCATTGTAGAAGTGCAATGTGAAAGTCTTTTCTGTGCGGTGGGCACAGCTGCCTGGTTAAAGCACCCTGCCCAACACAACGCTTGTGCTGTTTGCTTACTTCATTTACAGATGAGGTGCAGTGCTCCTTGCATGGTTTGTAGTCCTCTGCCTGGCAGTTTTTGTGGCTTCCTTTACATGTTTCAAATCAGCCATCTAAAAGAGCTGCAGGAGACTCTGGTGCAGAAAGACAGGCTCAGGCTCTCTTTTCGCTTAGCTAGTCAAAAATAGGCTTGTGAAACTCTATGAATCTTGGACAGGAGTAGAAAGAGCAGGGCAGGTCACTATTTAAAAAGTGACAGATGCTTTGCCATTGCGACAGCAGCTGGTCTGGCGACCACTTAGGGACGCTCTGCAGGCCACTGGTGCCCCACAGACCGTGGTCTAATAGCCACTGACTGCTGTATGGATTTTTAATAACTTATTTTTCATGTTCTTTCAACCCCTGAAATATTTAACAGCCTTTTACTGCTCTGCTTTGGGCATTCTAGTTCAAGATCCCAGGAGTGCAACGTTTGACTTTTCTCTCAACAATTTTCAGTCTTCATAACGAGCAGATTGTATTTTCCTTTCAGAACAGAGGGATAGGCAGTCATTTCCCTTAATCTGCTCATGGAAGTCCAACCAGTAGTTTAATCCATCTCAGAGCAGGGATCACCAATCCTCTTTCCCCTGTGGACATGTCATTGAATCAGGGCAGCTGCAGGGAGACCATTCCTGTGTTTATCCAGTGGGACAGCAAGCATTTTCATTTCTGAAGGATGTAGGTACTAAAGTGTTGATTACACACATGCAGGCCAGTGCAACCGAGCTCGCAGCCAGAGATATCATTGCTATCATCAGCCCAAGCCTTACAGGTCATTGCACGAGTCCCAGACACAGCATCAGCTTGCACATACTTTGCTTGTATTAGTTTTCTCACAGTATTTCCAACATATGCCACCATTGCTGAGCCGTTTCTGGTTTGTTGTGATATTTGGGGAATGGTTATGGCTTTGGAAGGAGGAATCTCACACTGCTCATTTCTAGAGCATTTGACATGTTAGCATCCTGCTTATTCACAGGTTTCACAGAATCACAAAGTGGCTGGGGGTGATCTCTGAAGGTCATCTGATCCAATTCCCCTGTTTAAGGGATACCATTGGCTTTCTTTGCCACAAGCTTTGCCAAGCTGCCTTCCAGCCAGGAAGTCCCCAGTATGTGGTTGTTTCTCCCAGGGTGCAGTTTCAGTCTTATTCAGAACATTCACCCATGCTAGGGTTAAAACATTCAGTATGTAAGTAAGAAATATGTATTAATCAGTTGGTCACCCTCCACTACACTGTTGTCCCCAGTAAAGGTCATAAAGCAAAGAAAACTGGTTGCTGGTACCCAGGCACACCAGTGCCCAGCATCCCACTCAAGGCTGCTGCCTGGAGAATGTTCACCAGGAACCATGGAAGAAGAGCAGTCCTGAATCACACTGGCAGGGTTTCAGGATTACATCTGGAGCCCTGGGCTTGGCTGCTGGGACACACAACAGGCAAAGAAGGCAGTGTGCTGATTGGGCCTCTGCTTTCACAGCTGTAAGCTCTATTGCCTTGTTTTTCTCGAAGCCAGTCTAACGCTTTTCCTAGGAAATTACTTCTGTACCCACCTTCCACATAGCCATGAACCTCATGAGCCTGCTCTCCCCACTTTGCTTTTGTGCCTTTCCACTGCAGTGCTGGTAGCAAGGAAAGCCAGCTCCCACCAGTAGCCACAGAGCTCTGCACTTAGGACAATTACAGACCTTTGTGAAGAAACAAATTTATATCCAGCTAGGAAATTAAAATACCAACCCAGAGAGCACCCACTAAGAATTCTAGCACAGCCCCGTTGACTGACAAGAGGTTGAACAGACCTTCCCACCACTTCCCTGAAAGCTGATTTTTGTCTCAGCCCAGGTGAAAGCAAGCAGGGGCTGCCCTAACTAGTGCCAGCTGGGGAGAGATCGAGTGCTGCCTGGTCCATAATAGAGGCGGCCTTTGTGTAGTAAGCTCTGCTAGGTCCTGATATCAAGGAGACCTTCTGTCCAGAGGTGGCAGAGGTTTTGTGTGCTTCAGTGAGCAGTCTGGAGGAGCTACAGCCAAAAATCACAAGCAGAGGTAACAAGACTATAAATGTGAAGAGGAAGTGGGGGCTGTGTCTGTGCAGCATCTTGGGGGCAATTGGTGCAGAAAGGATAAAATATCTGGTTTAGGCCTTTAATCCTGGACATGTTTGTGCTGTGACTCCAGCTTGTAGAAGGAGACCTGAGAGTTTTTTAATGATTGCAGTAGCTTGGAGAGCAATACAGTTGATTAATTTTTCCTCAGATTTGCAGGTAGCTTCTAGCCTGTGAGGGCTTGTAGAAGGAGACCTGAGAGTTTTTTAATGATTGCAGTAGCTTGGAGAGCAATACAGTTGATTAATTTTTCCTCAGATTTGCAGGTAGCTTCGCTCTGCACTGCTGTGGCTGTGTTGCTGGCAGCCCTTGATCTAGCTGGGGAGTGCCAACGCGAGTAGCTTGACACCACCTATAGTTATAGCAGTGATTGCAGTACAGATGCAGCCCTCAGCATGCAAGCTTGAAAATATTGGCCAGTCTACCCATATGTAAGTCTCAGTGCATATATTTATCTGTGTCAAGAACTAAATTAAATAGAAATGGATGGCTTGCCAGGACTATAAAAATGTCAGGTCTTCAGAAGAGCCCCATCTCTGCAAGAGATTTTGAAATATTGCATATATTTTGGAGAGGATTAGAGCCAAATGAGAAGATACCAGACAGAGCAATAAAATCAGCCTTGCAGCCTGTTGTGTCAGGGCTTAGGAGAAAAGAGACTGCAGGTCCACCTTGCGACAAACAGAATTACTCTTAGGGAGCATGGCAGGCTCCCTGGGTGTGTGTAGGAGAGGACACAACTTCACTGTGTTTATGTGAGATTTTTTTTCTTCCCATTGAACTTAACAGACAGGGTCTCTTTCAGGAGTTCAGCCTTGGCCTCTGCAGAAAATGAAAGTTATTTCATTGTTACATTAAAGCAGCAGGTGGGTTTCTAACATGGGGTGGGAAGTGAGCATGGCATGCTGGCAGTAATGGGGGAGCTGATAGAGGCCCTCAGAGGTGTTGTCTGTAAGGATAATGATTTTCCTTTTGACAATTTAGATATATGGTGCCCCTTTTAACCTGAGCAGTTAGACTGAAAACCAAAACCCGAAAGGACAAAAGCAAACCTGCTCCTTGGTCCCTAGCCCCAGGACTGAGCTGGCTGGGGTAAGAGAACATGGTGAGAGACATATTTGCATAGACTGGACCTGGTTTCTCACTCAGCCTGTAGGTTTGCTGCTGCTGCTTAGTCTGATGTTTCCTCTTCTTCCATCACAGAGGTTAGTTTTTCTTCCCTTTCATAAAACAATAGCTAACTGGGGTCTTCTGCCTATAGATATATTTATTTTAGGCAATAAGATGAGGCTCAGTATAGGCATTCTCTCTTAGCTGCCTCAAGCAGAAGACAGGCTTTTATCCAAGACATATACAACAAATCTGTCACGTTTGGTACTTCTGGCAGGCTGTTCTCTAGAGTTGATCGGGACTCAGATGAATCTCTTACATCTGAGATGCAGACTGGAGTGGCTTGTTAAGCATGCTTTAGCAGAAGCTTCATCTCTAGCTTGTTCTCTAAAATCTGGAGTATTTAAAAAAAAAAAAAGTGTGATGATTTTATTATCACTCTTTGCTCTCCTGTTGCCTGACCCAAATGCAACAACAGTCTGTGAGGAGGGTGTAATCTACTACAGACTTTGCTTTGCTGCCAGCACACCAGATTGCATGTCTATTCATAAGACAAAATAACAGAAAGAAAATACTTCTCTCTGCCTTTGGGTGTAGTCTTACAAGCTCTTGAAAATCAAGGCAAAGCTTGACTCCCCCTTGCCCACACATTACTGGTGTTTGAAGAGCAGTAAGGTAGTAGAGATGCAGTAGTGAGTAGAGTGGCTCAAAACCATAACACATTCTCCAAGCCTTGAGCCCATCTTTGAGCATTCTGTCTGGGCTCCAGACAACAAGGAGGCTGCCTAGTTCTTAGCCTATTCAATAAGTTCATCTCAAGCCCTGGTGGTCCTGGTTACACTTGGTTTCTGTCCGGGAGCTAACGTGGCCCTGCTCGGAGGGGTTAATTCCCAATGGTGCAGCCTTGAGGAGTTACACATGCTTCTGCTTTATGGGGTGGAAGTTTCAGCCACTGAAATATCTCAACAGTCTGGTTGGAGGTATCAGACACTGGTAATGTTCAGGCAAGATTTTTCCATCCCTAGCTGCCATCTACAGGAACCCTTATCTAGGGGGGAGTCTTCTCTCTGCATTGGAGCCCCAGGACCTTGGCAGTGCCTGCTGGGCAGTGGGGGTGGGAGCCGCAGCTCCTGCCCTAATTTTCCCTTTGGTCCCCATCTCATTGGCACGCTGCACGGGGAAAGGTATGGGGTGTGCAAGACATCAGAATGTTGAAGGTCCTGTAAGAGACCAGATTGCTTGAAATGGCTGTGGCCTTCCTGTTCACAGCAAGCCTGTAAGCACTGCCAGCAAGCCTCATAATTGATGACAAGCAGAGGTCTAAGGGTGCATGGCTAGGTTTTATCGTTCTTGACAGATCTGCTTACTTTTTGCTTTGTGAGAGCTGGGGACTCAGCAGGGCTGCTGAGTGGACTAAGGAGCCAAGCCGAGTTGACCCCAGCCTTCATTTGGGTTATGTGCCATGTGGCCCTGCCTCAGTGTCACATTGCAGGACACTCTCCTGCCCACACAGAGAGAAGGTCCATGGCAGCCGAACTTGACCAGTCTTGACAGCTTCATCTCCCTTACAGACAGCTCCCTACCTGCCTCTGTGCTGCTGGCTGGTCTCACAGTGGTCCTCCTGGGGATCCAGAGAGCCTTGCACAGGAACTGCTGGGAGCAGAGCCAGGAAGGCTAGGAAGAGAAGGAGAATGGGGCCAATATCCAGGAAGGCTGTCTTGCTAAGAGCATTCCTAAGGAAAAATCCTGGAAAGGGAGGGAACACAAAAAAGCATGGAGGATGTCTGAGGCCAGGTGGCTGGGCGGCCTCATGAGGTGGAAGCCTGCCAGAGAGATTTGCCTCACTGTGAGGTGTGAAAACAACCCACGTACAAAGCCTGTGAGAGTTGCTTTGAGGCCAGAAAAGACATTCTCTTATTTTATGTGCGTAGTAAAGCAAGACTTGCAATCTGTCTGGGGATAACAGTGCTCAGCAGCATGGCTGGAGAAGAGCAGGCAGGAGATGTGGTGTTTTTGGGGTGCTCTGAAGCATCTTCTCCACTTTTGTTCTCCAAGGCAGGGCCCTTGACTCTGCAGGGGAGTCTTTCTGATGACTTACACATGGTTCTGGCTCCTGCAGCACGACCGGTCGCCTCCAAACCTTGTGTGCTTTTCTCATGTCCTTGGTAGACTTGCCTGGGCTTTGCTCTTCTAAAGAGACTGGGAGCACCTTTGTATTTCCTAAAATCTAACACCTACCTTTGCTGAAAGGCTGAGGTTGGTTTTACAGGAGCTTTTCTCAGGCAAGCTCTCATCAGTCCTGATGAGAACTGAACAGATGCTCAAGAATTTTCTTAAGGGTTTGGCCTCTTATTAAATTCCATGTCTTGCTATTTCCTGTAAGTTAGTGTTTTGTTTCACCAGTCTGTATGATCTTGTGTAGCAAGGTGGGTGATTATAGGGAAAATTATCTCTGTGTGCCGTCTTCCCTTTGACTGGAGCCACAAGGGTGGTGCAATAACAGTGGAATATATTGTTGTAGCAAAGATTTTTAGGTTACATCTTAGGCTGTCTGAAGCCAGAGCTGTGGTGGAGAGCTGAAGTGTTTCCAGAAGCTAATGAGGCTGCCAGCTTGATTGCTTTCTTACTTTTAAGTAAAAAGTTAATTAGCTATTTATGTTGTTGCAAACTGTGATGGCCTAAGGATATGAGAGTGGCGAAATCTGTAGGGAGGGGAGGTATGAGCCCATCTGATTGGTGTGAGTTCCCAGGAAAAGGCAGTTCGAGGCAATATAAACCTTTTTACAGACTTAAATAGGAATCCCAGATTTGAAACTGAGTACATTTGGGGCATGAATCCCTTATGCTTAGGAGCTCACATAGCCATATAGTTGAGCTAGTAAAGCATATTACCTCTCCTTAAAAACCTTGCTTCTGTTTATTTATGCATTTCAAGCATTTTCTCCCCTATAATGTTGAAGTGTCTTGAAATATTAATGCATTCATGCTTATGATGAGCTTCCAAGGCAAAGGAGTGCTTGTTCCCATTTTATAAACAGGGAAAGAAGTTGCTTTCTTGGAGTCATAAAGGAGGACACTGGCAGAAGCAGAGCATGGACCACGTGGTGGCATCTCCAGTGCTGTGATTCCTATGATTAGGAAATCCAGGTTACTCTAAGGAACTTGAAATGGAGGAGGCCTATGTTCTCATTATGTGCCTTGTGTAATTTAACTCCATGTTACTGGAAATTATATCAGAATGGTGCTGTAATTCTAAACCAAACTTGTTTCTTCATCTAAGTGAAGGTGTGGACATGGCTGGCTTCCCCATTCCCCACTAGTGCTGCACTTAAGCAGCGCAGACATCTCCTCTGAGGTTCACCAGATCCTCCTTTGCACCATCTTCTGTCATTCCAGAGAAAGACATAGAGCCTCAATGTTTGCTCATTTGTTTTAGAACTCAGTGGGGTAATGAATTTGGGTTTTTAATTGCACAAGGCAAAATAATTGCCCAATATTATCTTGTGTGCAAAGTAATTTTTAACAGGGCTCACAAAGGGAAAGGAGAAAAATCTGGAGGATATATGACCACTGTTGTTCAGACTACAGTGTCCCAAGATAATTAAGGGACCGGAACACTTGCTTTATGAAGAAAGGCTGAGAGACCTGGGGCTGTTTAGTCTGGAGAGGAGAAGACTGAGGGGGGGATCTAACTAATGTGTCTAAATACATGAGAACTGGTCATCAAGAAGGCAGGGACAAGCTCTTTAGACTTGTGCCCTGATGAGGGGCAATGGATTCAAACTCGAGCACAAGAAGTTCCACCTCAACATGAGTAAGAACTTCTTTACTGTGAAGGCTACAGAGCACTGCAACAAGCTGCCCAGAGAGGTTGTGGAGTCTTGTTTTCTGGAGACTTTCAAGACCTGTCTGGATGCCTTTCTGAGTGATCTGCCGTAGTTGGTGGTTTTTTCATTTGTTTGTTTGGGTTTTGTTGTTGTTTGGGGTTTTTTTTGTCCTGCTCTGGCAGGGGGTTTGGACTCAATGGTCTTTGGAGATCCCTTCCAACCCCTAATAGTCCGTGATTCTGTGAAAGCAGGTCTGTGTGAGCTAATTTGTTCATCCATCAGCTTTTCAAAGAGGAGACAGAGCAAGCCCAGAGACTGGCTTTACTGAACCAGCATGAGGCTGGGAGGTCCCATCAGCCCATGGGTTGGCAGCTTGGGGGGAGATTGATGGTGAGGCTGCAGCCAAGCAGCCTAGTGGCTTGGGAAGCAGGAAGGGAGGAAAGGGGATGGCTGAAGAAGCAGTGTTTTCTTTCCAGCTTGATGACCACAGGTCGTCCAGATCAGGGCTGCTGCCATGCTGGAGACACCACTGCACTAGCAAGCAGCAGTGGCCAGTTTTCTGTATGGGTAATACATTTTATGTCCCTAAATTTCCCTAGTGGCCTTGGCATCTTAATTTGTGGCAGTGGTTTTGGTGTTTGTGTGTAGTTTAATATGTGCCACGTTTCATCCCAGCAGCAGGCACTTTCCATGGGCAGGGAGATGATTTCGTATTATAGTTTGTGTAGTGCTTCATGTTGGGTTTCAGTAGGCTTATAACAGCATACAAACCTAGTTTTGCAGGACAGGCATAACTGATGGAAACTAATGTGTACAAAATCAACTCATAAAAGGTTTAGGTCCCTC
>NW_009952265.1:749417-760805 GCF_000747805.2 Chaetura pelagica
GGAATTGAAAGATGCCTGAATACCAGAGGCAAAGCCAAAAGAATAAGAAGCAGTGATGTTGTTTTTAGTGGGTTTCAAACCAGATTACAGCATCTCACTGAGGCACTTGATTTTAGGGGTGGTTTATTTTAGAGGCACTCAATTTTGGTTAGAATTTTCAATAACAAGCTACAATTCTGAGAGCCTTGATTTTTATGTTCCCAGTGCCAAATATTTGGATTTGAGGGTAGTCTGGGTTTTCCTTTTTCCCATGACGTTTTTCCATGACTCAGTTTGTCATCAGTGAAATGAAAACGTTAATGTTTGCCTTTATTTTTTGTGTTGCTTCTTTTTGGTCCTTGGTAGGAAGTAATATCCCAGTACAAGGTGGTATATTACTCTGTAAATTAAATAAGAAAAAAAAAATTGGAAAAAAAACCCCAAACAACTTTTTGGTAAAATACTGTACATATATAGAGGAAACAGGAACTTTGATCTGCGACCTCTTGAGCATTTTCCAACATAGCTGTCACCCTCTCAATAGCAAAGCTAACTTTTCTGAGGTACTTTCCGCATTTCACAGTAATAATCCATGGATCCCTAAACACTGGTCAGCCACAGGAGAGCTCCTGCTTAGAGCTGTGTACATCAAAGTGGGATTTTTGGCTGACATGTCTCCTTACTTTTACACAAACACAGCATAGGAGGATCAGTATGAAGGACAGGAAGCAACTATCTCAGCCTTATTCTTTGGAAGCCAGGCTTACAAGGTCTTTTTATCCCAGATTTTTCATCAGCTGTGGGTTTTGTTGTATTTTTCTGTCTGGGTTTCTTCTTTCCCTCCTGCACTGGCACAGAGAACATCATCCATGAAACATCAACCAATGTCACTTCCTCCATGACCTTAGCTGTCCTCAGGTCTCCTGGCTCCATATCAGCCAGTTCTACCACTGTATTTTGTGGGCTCAGGCAAGAGCCTGTTTTTACTGAAAAGGATGTTTATAGTATTGGTAGACTGAAGCAACCTCCTTGATTTATACCTATTTTAACTTTTCTGCCTGTGGGTGATTGAGTTTAATTAAGGCTGACTAGTAAATATTTATCCTCATGACAGAAATAGGTCCAGGTTTGTCCGTTAAAAATACTACACAGCTTGCCTCTGTGGCTGCAGCCAACTGAACCAAATGCTTGGCAATTTTATTTGTACCACCAAGGAAAAAACCTCAGACCACCACAGGCTTGTAACCATGCAGCTCTCCCCTGGTTGAGGAGCACCTCTCCCCCCAAGCATCCCTGTCCCCTTCATCTCCATCCCTGCTGAAGTGAAGCTCGTTGCCATGGAAGCTTCATTAAATCTGTATCTCACCAGGGCTGGGGCTGCAGGGGCTGCTGCTGTATTTTTAGCCAGCAGTGGTTGCATAAGGGGAGCAGGATGGGACTAGGATGTGCTTGCATCTCACCTTGGTGGAGGTCTGCCAGGAACCACCACTTGCCAAGAGACATGTCCCGCTTGGGAAAGCTCCCTTGGGCTGGGCAGCCCTTGACAACCCCCAGAGTTGTTGCAGGTAGGCACAGGGGAGATGCAGTGAACGGAGCTGGTCTCAATGACCAGTCAAGCCTCTGGGTGGTGGCACAGTTCTGCTGAGCACCAGGGGCTCCAAAGAATGGGGAGCTCTTTATATTAGACAAAAGATAACAAATGTCTCTTGACTTGAGCAAAGCCTATGAAACTTGGAGGGGTAGGAAGAAACTCATCTAAGTTCAGCTGAAGGGCAGTGCTGAACTCCTAGTCGCAGAGTCACAGAATCTTAGGGGTTGGAAGGGACCTTGAAAGATCACCCAGTCCAACCCCCCTGCCAGAGCAGGGTCACCTAGAGCACATCACACAGGAATGTGTCCAGCCAGGTTTTGAATGTCTCCAGAGAAGGAGACTCCTCAATTTCTCTGGGCAGCCTGTTCCAGTGCTCTGTCACTCCCACAGTAAAGAGGTTTTTCCTCACATTTATGTGGAACCTCCTATACTCCAGTTTGCACCCATTGCCCCTTGTTCTGTCACTAGTCATGAATATTTTTGGGGAAAGTGATGCCACATATAAGTGCATACCCCTCAAAAGAAGGAAATGGAACTAGATGACATCCTAGATGCTCAAGGTGAATCCAGTCTTGGGTGCAGTCTTGCACAAATTCCATTTTTTTGAAGGCTGGAATTTAAGCTCATCTCCCTGTTTGAGGAACACAAAGTACAGAAGGATCTGAAATCTATACTTTACTATAAAAAACAAAGGAACCCCCCCCAAAAAAACACCCCGCATGTTCACTCGTGGTCAATTCAAATTAGATTTGCTGGTAGTGGAACAAAAAAAAAGGAAGAGGTTTTAGTGTTTCAGCACTATCCGGATTTCTTGGCTCAAAACATGGGCCTGGGCTCTCTCAGCACTGAATCCCAGCAGTGCTAAATGCTCCAAAAAAACAGATTTTATCCTGAATTAAACCTGGGCAATTTTTCAGTCTTCAGTGGGTCTCGCAGATGGCTGGGAGAGCCTGATTTAGTCTGCAAAACTGTTGTTATTTGTGCTGAGGCATGAGAAGGAAAGAGTCCAGCTTGACTGTAAACTAATAACTCTTGTCTCTAATAAAAGCCATCTCTTTCTTTGGAGGCTGTGAAAATCTGATCTGGAGCAGTTGGGCTAAAATTAAAATAGAGCCCAATGCTGCCATCCTGTACTGTTACACTCTGTCAGAACAGAGTCATATGTGAAGCTCCAAGGGCTAGTAGGGACTGTTACTATCATTGCTTTTTAAAGAGATGGCAGTATCATTAGAGGCTTTTTTCCTTTCTTTTCCATACTCACAGATTGCCAAATATCTGTCTCTGCAGGAGGCGCCAACTGGTAAATAAACATTTAAATAAAAATTTAAAAAAACCCAAACCCCAGGATTATTTCTAATTTGCTGGAAATGGGATGTGATCTGATTCTCTGTAGGTGAGTGTGCATAACATAGCCAGCTTTTGCAGCTGCAGGCTATCTCTGCTGTAGACTATCTCTTAAGTCCTCCAAGGGGAGGTGTTTTCAGCTTCCAGGCTGGCTCTGCAGACCTTTCTCAACACTAGGACCATGAAAAAGTCTGTGCCTGTGGTGTGCAGATGTTCACGTGCTCTCCTCTACCACTATAGGATGTGCAACTCACCTTCAGTCATGCTGTGAAAGTAGGGCAAGTGGTGTTTTGCCCAGGCAGCCTCTTTTTTTCCCAGTCCAGTGTCATGATTTTGAGTCTTGCACAGCTGCTGCCACACTAGCTCAGAAATCCCTAAATATCTTCCTCTGGCTCTTGCTCAGGCCCCAACTCTGGGATTCAAAGACCCAAGCTGGTGAGCTCCCTGCTTGGCAGTGCCCACCCATGCCAGGAGGGCACCAGTGGGGTAGGAATCTGGCAGGCCCAGGGCACTCTTGTGCTCTTGCAGCCTTTGTGCACTGGCACTGCAGCTGCAAATGGGTCATGGGACAGAAATAGGTGGCTGTGCCCTGGTGTGGAGGCAGCGCTGCACCTCTCCGGCTGCAGCCCCAGGTGCCAGGGGTGTTCCCCAGCAGCAGGGAGGCCAGCAAGTGCCTGGGGAGCGACCAGAGCGGGGGTTCTCCCTCGTGTATTTCATTCCTGGTAGCTCCAGCTGATTACTGCCTTTGAAGCCAAGCAAGTCTTTGATATCTCGTCTGCTTCTGGAGAGCAAAGATAAGCGCAGTCTTCCTGTGGCTGTGAAGCCAGGGGAGAACCTCAGACCAGCGGGGTGCAAGTGCAGATCCAGTCTGTGGGGGATCAGCATCAGTTTAGGGAGCTTTTAGCATTTAGAGAGAGTTTATTTCTCAACATCGATTTTGGTCCGGTACCTTTCTGGGGTAGGTAAGGACGTGGGGGAGAGGGGGTGTACTGTGATGGCAGGGGGCAGAGCTAGGGACAGCATCTGAAAAATAGAATAGAATAAGCGACTGATAAACACGGACAGACACCCTGGAAAACAGAGCAGAAGGCTCCTGCTCCTGACAGTCTCTGTGGCATATAGCAGTTACCTCCTGAGAGTTCTGGCACTGGTGCAGGGCTGAACTGAGCTGGAAGAAAGCAGAGGCTGGAGCAGGGAGGGAGCAATGCTCAGGCACCAGTGGCATTGGAACCCAGTTATGTTCTGGCTGGGCAGAGAGCTGGGATGGGACCTCTTTTCAGAAAAAATTCAAAATCTGCTCAACAAAAATCAAGCACACGTTTGCTTTATGCTTCAGAAGCTCTTTATCTTGGGATTTCAAGTCCTAAAAGGTCTCCCAGGTTTCATAATGGAAAAGACTCTTCATGGAGTCAGCGAGTTATATTTTTAAGGTGAGAGGGATAGGAAAGTTCTTCAGTTATGGGTCTGTCCAGATGGTGAGAAGTGCGTGACACCAGCCTGCAAACCCAACGTTCAATGGGAGTCTGAAAGGTTTTTACACTAAAGTGCATCAGGAGTGTGGCTGGGCTATGACAGGAAATGTCAAATCAAATTTTTTCAGCAATGCCATAAAAAATTGAAAGCAAGACAGTATTCAAGGCATTGAGGGAGTTGGTACAGGAGGATTTAGACAGCAAGATTTGGGGAGTGTGTTGGGATGAGGGTAGGGTTAGCCCTTAGGATGGGTGGAGGGCTTTAGCACTAACTTGCCATGAGGCAGAGGAGGCAGGAGGAGACTCCTGTCTGTCAGCCAGAGACTCCAGGAAGAATTCAAGTTGTCTCTGACGTGGACTGGTCAGCAGGCTTTGCCAAAACTGTTTCCCACAAAGCTGAATCCACATGTGAAGGCTGAGTTGGGACTAAGTGTTAGGGTGGAAATGATAACAGTTAGATGATAGATGACTATGTTGATAAAAGGAAGCCTGCTAGATTGTTGAGGGCTGTGGTCTGTTTGGTGTGTTTGACGTGGTCACACCAACAGCACTTGTTTCCGTCTCTGGCTGAGCCAGGCTGTCCTGTGAAGGGACCAGCTGTAGGGAGGCAGCAAGGCATCCAGCAGCCCTTCTGGGTTGAAACAAGGTCATCTGCAAAATCAAGCAAGGCGCAAAGGTTGCCCTTCTGATAGATTTAACCCTTCTGAAACACTCTCTTTCACTTGAAAGCTGACTGATGACATCATTTTAGTTCAGTTTATGAGCAAGGAGACGGCTCTTTTATGGTCCAGAATTCTGGATTTTGGAAGCACAAGCCCAGCAGGGCTGGCCTCCTCTTGGGAACCTGTAGCTCTTCCTGAGGCATTGGCTCCTGGAAGCTAAGGGATGGTCCTGTTTGTTTGGTTTGTGTTTTGTTGGTTTTTTTCCTAGTGTGTTTTAATGGGTAAGAAACAGAATGAAAACAGTCCCAAATAAATTAAATGGTGTCACTGAGTATCCTTTACTCTATTTTCAGTGCTACAGAAGAGGGAAGTGACCCCAGTCAAATGCATAGAGCCTTGGATAAAGATGCAGTATCTTGGCTCTGTGTAAATAGTTGGATATCCAACTTCAATGTTGCTGTGACAATTCAGTGTGCTGTCCCTTATCTTGGTCACAAGAAGCCTGTGACCAGAGCCAGAGCACCCTGGCTCCAGCTCCTTTTGTTCATATACAATAATTGTATCTGCAGCACGCAGAGAGGGCTCATTTCAGGCTGGCAGCTGCACAGTGTTGTTTGCAGCTCATTAATTTCCTACAGATTGCTGCCTTGCTGCTCCGTTGGAGGTAGCATAGCTCCAATGGCTGGGCTGAACACAGCCCTGCTGAGCTGAGAGCACCACTGGTGTGTGTGCATGTGTGTGGGAAGAGCAGGGTGAGGGAGGGGAAAGAGGGACTTACCAGGCCGATGTCTGGAGTGGTTTGCAATGGGAAAGTTTGCTTCAGTCCCCACCATTTTGATGAGCTTTGAGCACTGAAATCTGGGGAAGCTGTCATGTGCAGGAGCCAGGAATAAGGGCAAGGCTTGTGTGGGGGGCTGAGATATGGGAGCTGGGGGGACTGTTCTGACCTTTCTTAGAAAGCTAAATTTCATTGCAAGTGCAGTCAGTGTAGAACAGCAAGTCTTGTGAACAACTACATTAAGAGGAGCCCTTGGCCTCCACCTACATTGTCCATGCTGGAAGGAGCAGTGTTGTGGGCAGTGGGTTCAAATGTCTGTTGGCAGTTGCACATCTGGGCTGTGCCTGTAGCTGATGCGACCATGGGAGATGTGGACATGGCATGGGGGAGATCAAGGGTGTCTCATCTCTGCTGGCAGTGGCTGCCTTCATTCCTACCACAGCTCCTGTGGTGGTAGAATTAGCAAGCTGAGATCTCTGTAGCTGTCAGCCTCCCCTCCCGTGCTGGTTGGCTCGTCCTCAGTGTGCCAGCTTGTCACTGCCTGCACTGCTGGGGAGCCTTGGGCAGTTCTGTCCCCAGCTGTGGCTCCCTGCCTCAGACAAAGCCACCCCAGCTCTTCCAGGAGCTGGCCAAGTACAGAGTCAATATGAGCTTGAGAAGCAGCTCGACAGAAGTAGGACTTGAATGGAGCTCCCAGAGGGCTGCTTTTGGCACTCAAGCAGAAGCAGGTAGTGTGTCCCTACTGGGATGCAATGTGGCAGTGCCACTCCACTGGGAGTTCAAAAAACTGAATTTTGAAGAGAGATCAGAGAAGTTGCATAGAGCTCAGCTGAGCAACAGCCAGCAGTGAGTGGCATGAAGAGCTGTGCCTGGAGATGAGGAGATGGGTGGTTGCCCTCTGGGTGTCCTGAGGCTGCAGGTGGTTATCAGCACTCATAGGAGTGATGAGCTGAGGCAGGGGTCAGTGCTCAGCACACGCTGTGGGGCAGCAAGGTCAGGTTGATGGGGGCACCTTCTCCCAGAGAAGCAGTGCTTGGTGGTCAGCCACTTGGATGTCTTCAAACACGCTGTGACAAAGCACTGAGTGATGCATGGCAGGGCTGTGCTATCAGGCAGCACCAGGGGCTCGTTTCAGCTAACAAGCTTCAGCAATTTTTTGCCCTCCAAAGAGTTTAAAGCCTTCTCAGGCTGGTGAGGGTTGTTTTGAATCTGGCACTTCTCATTTCTCAACTTCCTGTCCCCCTCTGTCCCCACCTTCTTGTCCTCGCCAGCATCTCCATGGCAACCCTGTTGCTGAAGAATAGAGAAGACATCTAAATATAGCTTCCAAATCTCCACGCCTTCAGTGAAAAGTCTAAAACCAGGGGCAACAGCTTGAAGCACTGGGCTGCTAATACCAGCCAACAACCAGTGTCTTGCAGGAGAGATTTGGGAGAGCTGTGGTGGGACAGAGATCCCTTCTAGCTGAATGCCAGTTCCATATTTGCTCACATCATCTCCAGGGGCTTTGAGGCAGTCCATCTTACTCTATCCTGTCCAGGTCACTCCTGCTTCTTCACCCTGTAGGGTTTTGGAGCCATTCTTTAGAGCAAACAGAAGCATTTCCAGTTCTTTATTTGGCCGTCAACATCTGTGGTGGGTTTTGACATGGTTTTGTTGTGATGCTGTTTTGTTGCAATGTTGTGACTAAACCAGAAGCAGAAAAATTCCAAGGCTTTTAGTAAGGGTTTGGACGTCAACATCTGTGGTGGGTTTTGACATAGTTTTGTTGTGATACTGTTTTGTTGCGATGTTGTGACTAAACTGGAAGCAGAAAAATTCCAAGGCTTTTAGTAAGGAATAAATTATCTTCCTTTTTTCTTAGGTTTCATACTGTGTCACCACAGTGAGGTTGTGGCTGAGGTTTTGCTCCTTTAAAAATTAATTTCCAAGAGAAAAAGGGCACAGCATTTTCTCAGTGAAGCTGTTTCCCTGGGAACCTGCCTAAGACAGGGAGAAGAGGAATGTCCGTGCCCAGGGCCCTTGCTCTGCTTTGCACCTACACCAGGCTGATACCCACCAGAACTGTCTGGTTTCATGGGCTGCCAAGTTGAATTATTTCTTGTACAAAACAAGTGCTTATTCTACAGACCTAAACAAGTAGCTCCTCAGGCTGTCAAGACTTTGTCTGCTTTCCTCTGGCCCTGAAGCATCATCTCACAGGGTCAGCAAGAAAAAGTTGACCTGCAGCAGGCCAGGCAAGGGCCCGTTGTGTCTGTACATACAACTTCAACATTTGAAGCCAACAGTCTGGAAGGTGATGCACAAATCAGCCTAGATTTCTTCTTTTTCCAAGGGGAACTTAAACAAAGATTATAGCTGAACCTGAAAATGTTTAATAGAAAAAAAATAATCCAGCTTTATTAAACTGAACAAAGAAAAAAACCTGCAGAGCTGGGCTTTTGTACAACCTAACTTAAATATCTCAACTCAGCTTATCAGCAGCATGGACTCAGCTGAGAGAGAGAGAGTTTAACAAACTGTGGTTTTTGCAAAAAAAAAATTTTAAAAAGCTAACAAACAAAAAAAAAAGCAGCAAACAAATTGTGGCATCTTTCTGTACAAAACTCTTTATATTAGAGCATTTCATCATGTTGGAACAAAGTAAAATCCAGAATGCTTTGGAAACTTACTTGTCTGGCAGGGCTGACTGCATTAAGGAAAGTCCCTGAGCATTTTTTTTGTGCTTCCCTACCATGCCTTTTCCAGCTCTTCAGGACTTACAAGATGAGTGTGAGACATTTGCCATTTACTAGCTCCGGTGCTGACTCCTTTGGCTCACACACGTGGATATACTGCATCTCTTGAGTTGCCCTGAATAACATATCACCTACCTAAGGATTTTTATATATTTTTTTTCAAGGCCTGACAGTGCTTAATGGGCTCACCTGCCTGCAGCTTAGCAGCTCTAATATCTGGTATGGTTGTTTGCACCAGTACCAAGTAGGTGTGAAATACTGCAGTGTGAAGTTGACAGCCTTTCATGTCTCTTTGCAGGGTTGCATGGCAGTGGGAAGAGAGGGCTGGGCTGCTGTGACAGGAAACAAACACAAATTGAAAAGTGAAGCAGACCACAAGCACAATGTGAGCCCTTTAGTTTTGCCATCTAGGATGAAGGAAGGATGACAATTAAGCAATTTCTTTTTTTTTTTTACTTATTTTTTACCAGCTATCCCTATACAACTTCCACTGCTAACGCCTTGAAGTTTCCTGATGCAAGTAAAGAATTTAAAAATGTGGTTTTATTCTTGGCTATGTCCCTTTAATTATTATGTGTCAGCTCCTAAAGCATTTTCAATAGTTGTAATTGAAACATGAGCCAGTTGCTAATTAGCCAAGATTACTTGGGGAATACACAAAAGGAAATTGCCTTTCTGTGTCAATATTTCCTTCTTTATCCCTTATGGAGACCTGGTATGATGTGACTGAAGTGCACCACCCACAGCCAGCCAGGCAGAGCCCTAAGCTCCTGGCAATCCTCAGCAGAGTCGCAGGCAGTCCCAGGGAGATAGACATGGAAGGGCATGCAGGGTTTCATTGTCTCTGCCTTGGGGTGCAGCCTCCTCTTTCACATTGTCTCTTCCTCAGTGGACCTTTTCCCCTCCCTGTGACATGCTGTAGCAGAGATGGATGTTTCTGGCCCTCACAAGAACAGAGTAGATCTGCCCTATGTGCTGCATGCATAGCAGGGGTTGGGGCATGCAGAAGGACTCTAGGTCATTTGGGAAGGTCCCAGCCCCTGCCTGTGTGGGGAGGGATAGCAGGGACCTCAGTAACCCTCCTTCCTATGTGTGCTGAGAGGCAGGGCCAAAGGCTCTGAGAGGAGGCTGAAGGGAGCTGAGAGGCTCCCTCTCCCCTCCCTAGGAAGTTATACCTTGTCAGTCTGGGTGGACATTATGAAAGACTTTCTACGGGTAAAGAGTTGAAATACGGGGAAAGAAACAATCTCTGCCATGAAGCTTGCAAAAACCAGTTGGGTAAACACCTACCTGTCAGGAATGGCTTGGTGGGACTGGCCCTTCCCAGAGATGGGATGATAGCTGAGTGTTAGCAGTTGCTTCCAGCCTCATTTTATGAGGTTCCCTAATGGCATAAAGGAACTTCAGCAACGAAGAGGAAGTGCCCTAGAGAAATTCACAGCTCCCTTCCAATGAGAACCAAATCAGATGATGCAGAGCATGTTAATACTCATGAGAATAAGTGATACTTCCACCACCACTTCAAGCTCTCTCTGCTGTTTTCCCTTACCTTCCTTATGGCTGTCTAACATCTTCCACATTAGGAGATCAAAGCAAGTAGGGACTGTGTCTTATCAAATCCCTGTGAGAAATAAGGATCACAGCTGCTGCATGAATGTAGGAACTGATGCACAGAAGTATCAAGTGACCTGCTTGGATGGCTTTAGGCTTGCCTGGAAAAATACATAGGTATTCTATGTGTAGAATACATGGTGATTAGCACTGCAGAGAACCCTGTTCTAATGATGATAACTAGTTATCATCTGGTTATCTTGTAGGCCAACTTGAAGACAAAAGAGAAATAATCCCATTTCTGGGCGTGCTTATGTCTATAACACAGCTAACTGGTCTGGTAGTGAGGTGGTCTGGGCTGTTCCCCATATGCTTGCTGCACAGAGTGAGATGGCTCTTGCCCACATGCTCTTCCAAGGTCCTCATGAATGACACAGCCAATTCCTGGAAGTTGGCCCACAATGGCTTGTCTCCAGCTCCTCTACTAGCACTGGTTCTTCTGTAACTCATACATCAGCAACTTGATGATCTGCTTGAAACTCTATCCTGACAGTTTGTCTATCCTGTTGACATCTGCACAGGTAATTGTTACCAACATCTGCTCTGACCTTAGAGGCACCTTCAGTTCTGACCTGGCTGCTAGAACAAGCTATGACTATCACTGGTGGTTGCAGCTGGATGCTTCAAAACATGTTCCTCCCTTTGTAATCCCCATGGGAGCCAAAAATCATCTTTTGTGAGCATGAGCTTAAGTCCAATGTGCATTCTGTCTGTCTTGGTCATACACTGAATAGGTTCCTAAATTACCATGGTTTCCTGTTGAAATTAAGAACATTCATCATCTCCTTGGTGAGTTCAGTGAATCTGCTCTGGGATCTAATGATTCTCCTCCTCAAGCACCTCCTGTATTTGTCTATGCTATGTGCCAACCTAATTCTTTGCTTCAAAATGGCTCCTACCTGTCCTACCTGGGCTACTCAATGTGCAACTCCATGTGACTGTGTGCATCATACCAGGGCTTCTCTTCCAGGCTTCTTCATCTTGTCTGCCAGCGCTGTCACGTTGCTCTGTTAAATATCTACCTCCCAGTGAGCTGGGCAAAGACAGCTCACCGCTATGCATAGTCTTACTGAATCCCCTCTGGTTTGCCTCAAATGCTGACATCTTACCTAGTCAGCAGTTCTGCACTAGGACTTCTCAACAAGATCTTCTGGCAGAGCTGGAGCTTGTTGTTTCATGCTGAAATCCCAGCCCAGTGGGAATTCTGGGAAAG
>NW_009952265.1:761402-783674 GCF_000747805.2 Chaetura pelagica
GGAAAGAGTCAGACTGGCACCACACATTTTGAAATTCATGCTACAGGGACCTGCACCCACAGCAAATCAGATGAGGAGTTGAGTATGTCAAGATGTGTCAAGAATGCTGTGATTTCACCCTAGGTGTATGCACTACTAGTTCACATAAAATGAATTACTAAAGATCTCCTAGTACTTCTCACTGTCCCAGGGATGTTTACCTTGCTGTCCTGGCTGCTTTTCATCCTGGCCTGTTTCAATGGTATACACTATGTGACATCTCCTGACTTAGGCTGTTTTTAGAGCTGAGCTTTATTTCACATTTCAAAGTCATGCAGACACATTCTCTTAACCTCCTCAGCAATAATTCCTCCAAATGAGAGTCTCCAAACAGAGAGATACTCAATATTTTGTAGCACATTAATCAAATAACCATCCAGTTGTTGTCTTATGTGTCGGAAGTGGACGTGTTGTCAAATAAAATGATTTTGCAGATTATCCTCTATACTTCTCAGACAGGGAATTTAGCAACATCATGTGCACAGCCTCCTTTAGGAGAAGATCAATGTCTATTCATTTCATCTTCTGTTGCTTACTCAGGGAAATCTCATACTAAATGTTACTCCCCAAAGGAGCTTTCCCATTTATAACTTTTAAAACCAGTGGTTGTCTCTAAGTGCATGTTGAAAGGAGAACCTGGGCCGCCAATATCTGAGGGCAGCTTGCAATGACCTGAGAGAAAAAGGAGAGAGCAAGCAACCATCCTGACGTCTGTATGGCCAGGTGATCCCTGGGAATGCCAACTCCCAGCTTGCCCTGCTGCTTCACAGCCCAAGCCAAAAACATTAGAAAGGATGAAAGAGCTCTTCCCACCAATGTACTCACATGGGGATTGATACTGGACTATGCCATGGCTTGGTGCTGGCAGTGGGGTTTTGGTGTTTGCTGCCAGCTCCCAGTGGCATTTAATGAAGGCAGTTGATTACCAGGAGAGGCTCTTGGGTAGCATCTATTCTCTCTGCTTTCCAGCTGTCTGAGGTACTTCTTAGCCATGAGGAAGCTGCCAGAGAGGGAACAGCTGGGAAGTGTTCTCCTTTCCCCATGAGGAGCAACCAGAGGCTGGGGAGCAAAAGCTGCTCAGCTGAGCAAGGTGGGCTTCAGATGGCTTGCTTCCCCTTGCAATGAGCATGCCCCTCAGGGCTGCTGCACCACCAGCCCCTCTCGTGCCTGCCTCTGCTTCCATTAATTTAAAGAAGCTGTCAGGATGTTCTTGCAGCAGAATGTTCTGAGCCTCCTGCTACTGAGTGCTCTCTGCCTCTCGGTGTCATCCTGTCACATCTCTCGCATTAACGTGATGTCTTCCCAGGGCAGTGTTATGCTCCAGCTCTTCTCCCCATCCATCTCCTCTGCTGTCCGTGCCTTCCGAGGGGGTAACTCTCAGTAAGGCTGCAGGTGAGAGATGAGATTGCATGGGAGCAATCTATATTTGGCCTCCAAATGATTTGTGAAAGCTCAGGACACAGCTGTAGTTATGGTTGCTTTCATAGCCCTGGAGAGGAGCAAGATGCTCTCAGTGGCTAGGGAAGCTGCAGAGCCCAGGAAAAGACAACCCTCACCAGCTGTGGGGCTGGAGTGGGTGGCCTGATGGGCCACTATAACTGCCTTCCATCAGTGCTGACCTTTCTGCAGTGACAGTCACTGGATCAGCTGGCCAGCTGAGAGAAGGGCACTTCCCTACAAGGGAGAAAGCCCAGCCCCGTGTCCCCATCCTTGCAGGCAGCAGAGTGATCCAGCAGCAGGGATTCTGCTCTTCCCTCTGCCACAGAATCCCAGTGAAATGTTAACTGCTCCCTGTTATCTGGCACTGGGTTTGTGAGCCCTCCTCCTGGTGTCACTGCACAGTCCCTGAAACCTTCTGCTGTGGTACTCCTTTCCTCCTTGCATGGGAGGAGGGGGAGGGAGAGTCTGGTAACATGCTGGCTCTGGAGCAAGAGCAGGCAGCAGGTTGTTCAAACTCTACCCCAGACCCTGTGTGCCATAATTTGAAAGACAGGCTTTGGATCTAAGCCAAAGACAAGAGCCAGCACAGGGAATGGGATTTCCATGGTCAGTGCAGGAGTAGTTAGGACTTGAGAGTCAAACTGGAGGAGAACTGGATAATTTTGTGGTCATTAGTGATAGCAGAAGGAATGCAAGCTGCAGTGATGGTAATTAATTAGCTCTCCTATTTTCTGTTGCAAAATGGTGATTTTCAGGAGGCTGCTGGCAGTAGCAGCATCCTCAGGACGGGGATTGCAGCATCCTCAGGATCCTTGTTCTCTGAAGTGCTGTGGGATCAAAGATACTGGGTTTATTTAATGCCAAGGGCTACCAGCTGAAGCACATAAAGATTTGAAGTTTGGGGCTATTTTTCCAGACTCCACATGTGGGTACAGAGCTGGAGTATGGTGGGGTTCTTCACTGGCAGGAGGAGCAGCTGGCCTGGTGGCTCTTGGGGTTGTTCTGGGGCAAGAGAAATGCTTTTAAATTGGATCTGCCTTTTAATTTTAAGAACACAGTTCTAGCTGAGGGTTGGGGTTGACTGGGAGTCCAGGAGCTCTGAGGTGACCATTGCACACCCCTTTAGAGTGATTGCATTTATATGAGCATGTAGTTGTATGTGCCTATCAGTGCACACACAGATAATGCTGCATTTAAGAGGGTATGGGATCATCCCAGAATAAAAGCACCAATCCTTTCTCTCATGGGTGAGACTGCACAAAGCTTTGCAGCCACTAGGAAGGTGATGGGAGTGCAGAGGGCATTTCCAGCCCATGACAGTCCATGCAGCCCTGGCTGTAAGGAGGCAGCAGGCTGGCAGAGCCTCCAGCTTCTTTCCCTTGTTCTGTTTGCAAGCGAAAGCCAAGGGGCAGTGACTTCTGCATAAGGCTTGTATTTGCCGTGAAAGAAAACATGGCACAATGAGCTCTTCTTTGCCTACAAAATGCTCTAAGAAGAGCTTGAATTACACCTCTGGCTTGAATTACACCCAGCAGGGTGTTGCAGGGTCCCCAGGGCCTGTGCAGCGGGAAGGCAGCAGCATGGTGCCTCCAGGAGTGTGTGCTGGTGTGGCTGCTTTCCCTGTGTGTGTGTGTGTGATGGGTAGGTAGCATGGTGAGGGATGCCTGCTTCTCTGCTGGCCATCAGACCTCATTGTCCACATGCTGAACTGTGAGCTCCTGAGCCCCTCACTGGTTTGACAGGGAGATCAGGGCTATTTCTGGCTGATTTTTCACAGTGTGGCCTGCGTTTGTGCCTTTGGGTTAAACAGAAAGTTGTCCAGTGTCACTTGTAGGAGTGGGGCTTTAGTCTTTCTCAAGGGCCATGTTGAGCTTGTTCAGTGGGTGAGAAAACTTTGACTCTCTAATGTCCCCATTCAGCTCTTTACCTTCCTCCACTGTTGCTTCCCTCTTCCCTTCTCCCCTTTATGACACTTACTATTTTTCCATCCACAGCAAAACAGTTCACATCAAGGTAATTGATGATGAGGAGTATGAAAAAACCAAGAAATTCATCATAGAGCTGATGAGCCCCCGCATGGTGGATATGAGTTTACAGAAAGGTGTAGTACTGGCCCTCCAGACTAACATTAACGTTCTTCTTTCCTCTTCACTTCTGTCTCCTTCCTCCTCTTCTCCTTCTCTTCCTCTGATGTCTCTCTGTCTCCACCTGCTCTGCCCTAAACGCTGCTGTGCACACACGCTGTGTCACATGGTACCCATGGGGGGAGGGGGGCTGGGGAGAGGAAAGGGGGCGAGGGGAGCAGAGAGGGAAGGATGGAGAGCCTTCCTGCTCAAATGGATTTCTGTGGCAGCTTGAGAGGCACCTTCTGCCATCCCCACTGGAGGGTCCCAGCAAAATTTGTAGCATCATCAGGAAGATGCTGGCTAGAAACACATCCAGCATCTGAGAAGCCCTGGTCCTGTGGGGTGTCCTGGTCAGACTCATGTTAGATAAAGACAGGAATTGAGGTCTGCCAGAAAAGCAGCTTCTGTAGTGTCTGAGAAGGACTCAACAAAGGATGTGCAGCCCCTGGTACAGTTGCTGTGGAGAAGCTCTGTGAGCAGGAGGTGAGGGCAGGGGGGAGTGACACTGCATTGCAGGGGAGCTGGAGGGAGCCAGGTGAGCTGGCAGCAGGGAGAAGGGGCCAGCCCCACGCCAGCACCCAAGATAATTCCATTTGAGCACCAGAGACAAGTTAGTCCCATTGTCTCTCCCTGTGAGGTCCCAGTAATGCTGTGTCCTTGCTCAGGAAACAGGACAGGAGAAAGAGGCAGACGCTATTGAGGAGGAAAAGTAGTAAGACATGCCACTTTAAAAATGGAAATTAGAAATGTCAGCCTCCTTTGTAGCTAACAGAGCTGTAGCCTGCCAGCAGAGACCCACCTCATCCCACTGGGCAACATGTCTGAGTGCCCATCTCTCTCTCTTTTCCTCAGGCTCCCAGCCCAGGGTCCCTGCAGATTTATTATTAATTGTGAGGGTAGCAGAAGCAATTGATCTTCCAGCTAAGGTGCAATGGGAACTCTAGGATGGTCCCTGGTGGTTTCCAGGCAGCCGATACCCTTTCCATTACCATGTGACACTGAAAGAAGTGTGCTGCAGACGTCGCCTCCCACTAACCATCGGCAAGGTCTGACCCCTTCCTTTTCCCTCCTTCCTCACCCCCCTGGCCAGCCTCCTCACTCCCTGGCCAGCCCCTTCTCCCTCTAACCCCCTCTGGCTCCCAAAAGAGCAGCTGTGACGGATGCCCCGTGTCCACCAGGCAGGCTGACGCTCACCGCCCTGTGGGAAGGGGCTGCGGGCCCGGAGCCCACGCCGCCGCCACCTGCGCTGCCGCTGCTGCTGCTGCTCCTGCTCAGCTCCTGCCAGCTGACCCACTGTACACAGTTGTCTCTCTTGTTGTCCCTACAGGAAAACCGTAAGGGTTAAGATAATAGATGAGGAGGAATACGAAAGGCAGGAGAATTTCTTCATTGCCCTTGGTGAACCGAGATGGATGGAACGAGGAATATCAGGTGTGAGATCCTTTATGAAAAAAAATGAAAAAAAAGAAAAAAAATCAGAATCAAGTCTCCAACCCCCAAATCCAGAAAATATAACCCTCTTTCTCCTCCTTCCCCCCCTTCATCTTCTTCTTCGCCTGTAGATGGATCAGCTTTTACTCTCTGTCCTCCTCTATTCCGGCTTTCACCCTGTTCCAGTGTCATCTCTGCCTTTTAGAGCCCAGCTTATTTCTGATCCTCCTTTTGTATAATGCTTGAGCCTCGGTGGCTGTATTTTTTTTGGTTTGGTTTCCTTATCTTGATCTCTTGTTTTGTTCTGAGCACACCTTTGCTGTTCTCCCCTCTCCTGCTACTTTGCCAGGACCTTGGGGAATGTGAAAGGCAAGAGAAAGGCATAATGCATGGCTACCCCTTCCGCTCCTCCCGTAAGCTCCCCTGTCCTTCCCTCTGGTGTTGCCTGCCAGTGGCATTGCTTTGGTACTCTTGGGTCTTTATGAGGCATGATGAAAGCCCACGGGAGAAGAGAGAAGGTGTCTGATGTGTCTTTTAGCTTCTGTTTTGAAAATGGTTCTCCATGTCTTCAATCTGAAAAGCCCCTTAACGTGTGGCAGACAATCACAGCCTGTTGTGCAGAGAGTGTGGAGCTCTGCTGAGGTCCTGCTTCATCAGCAGCGAGAGCCAGGCTCTCCCAGCAGAGCAGAATGACAGTGGGAGTAAACCTGACTTACGGTTGTCCCTTGCCTAGATGTATTTTTGTCTTGTCCTCTATATGTTTGACTCCTTTGTCACTGAGCGAATCCTGCCTTTGGTTTCATCAGCTTTGGGGTGGCTTGGGAGGGCCAGGATTTTAAAAGAAGCTCTACAGAAAAGGGAATTGAAATCCATATTTTGGGTGTTTTAGAAGGAGTAGAGACAGACGTGTGCCCACAAGCTTATTTCTCCTCCCATGTGCTGCTGCAGGTGATGTGAATACCTGACAGTTGCCTGTGCATTGCACAGCTTCCCCTTGCTGAAACATCTCCTGTTTCTTATCTCACCAGCACAGCAGCTACCCTCTGGCCAGTCCGAGCTCCCATGCACGGCTCAGCAAGACGTGCAGGATAGACACAGCTTGCATTAGCATGACAATGTCATATAGCATCCATGGCTTTGTAAAATGAAACCCCTAAGAGGATTCATAGCTTTATGCCATTAGACCGTCTCCTGCAGCCTGCTGGCAATGAGGGACATAAGGTTTCATTGTGTGCTGGGCACAGACCCTTGGGTCTCACCAAAGTCCAACTGACCCTGATTGGAAGCAGCAACCAACCTACCATATCCCATGGGGTATGTCCCAGTTAATTGCCCTCCAGGGTGAAGATACGGGCATAGCTTCAAGGTAGAAGTTGCCTCAGCTTGTAGCCACTACTTTCCTACTTTTCTCCATCAGATTTAAGATGTATGTAGAGTGCCATGGCTCCTCTGTAGGGACCTGCTCACTATAGCCTTATTACACTCAGATTTCTTTTTGGAAGTTTAAGGAGATTAAGCTCTTTGAGTCTTTGCCTCCAAAGTGTCATACTAGAGAGTCTCCTCTCCACACATGCCCCTTTCCATCCTCAGGGCTCCCATCTCTGGCTCTGCAAGTACAGGAAGGAGGAAAATCACCTGCTCTTGGCTTTCACTTTCTTATGCTTTCAGCAGCCTAGAGCATCACCAATGAATTTCTGCTTGGTTTCTGGTCTCTGTAAGCCCTGCATCCTTCTCTAAACCAGTGAGCTTCAGGACAGACAGTCAGGATCGGAATGTTTTTGTGAAGTCCTGCCTTTCTTTATCCCATATAGGCCACTTTGCATCTGGCTGAATAAATACACTTAATTGAAAAAAATCCAAATAAGCCCTAAGGTGATTCAGCTGTGGACTGTCCTCATCATTATTAGGACCACAATGCCAGTTTGTCGTATTGTGGGTGTCTCATTGACACCAGCATCAGTTGGAGTCAGTGGGGCTGTGTGATTTGCAACAGGTGCAGCAGAGAGCAGAGGTTATTGAGTGGTCTGTGGCACAGAGTGCAGGGCAGGTGCTTCCCCACCAGCCCCTTCCCTGGCTGGTGCTGAGGACACCCCCTCCCACCCACCCTCTTTACCCAGAGGATGTGGAGGACCATGCCAAGGAGGAGATGTGGAGCCTTCGTTGGCCTTGTCAGAGAAACGCCAGAGGGAGAGAGAGCACCATGGTTTTAAAATCTAAGAGGCAGGAGATTAAAATGCATTTGTAAATGTTGCTGGCACAAGGTGGCACAGTTGATACTCTAATTCCAGGGCATCTGGAAAGATCCCTGGGGCTGTGGCATCTCCTACAAATATACCTTGTGCCCAGGATGAAGAATTAGGAGCTACATGAGGCTTTCCCTTGCAAAGCATTGGGAGTGATCAATAGCAGATGCTGTCACGAGCATCTTCACAGGGCGCACACATGAGCAGCTGGTTCTGTGCAGAGAGGAGCAACCCGGGACACACAGGGGCTGGCACAGGCTCAGGGAAGAGCGCAACTCATTGTGCAGCACAGGGAAGGGACACCAGTGCTGATGCACACACGCACCTTCCTGCTGTAATTGCACCGTTGCAGGGACAGGGTTTAGGTGGTTTATTCATTGCAAAGCACACTGTGACAGGTACAGCCCTGTGAGCTGCATGGTCAGCCCTGCTGCCTGGGTGCATCCGGGCGCCGCAGCACTATGTGGATCCTGCCCCTGTCCTGCATACACAGGTGGGAGGAAAATCCTAAACCATGGCCAATGATCTGGGACTTTACTTGGTTTTGCTGTGGTGATGAATGGTCCCCCACATGACTCACATGGCAAGGACAAAGCACAGCTCCTGCCTCTCCTGGGAGGTTCAGGCTGGGTTGCTTTTGACAAAGAGTCTCTCTGGGTTTTGGCTACCCACACATTTGTTTACAGCACTGAAAAAGATGTGGGTTTCCTGACAGTGAGTCTTCATTTTGTTGTTACTCCCCATTTAGCTCTGTCACAATGAGCCACTGCCTAGGGTGCTGTAGGGGTATTAAATATTCTCAGATGGGTCTTTGTAATGTCTTCAGAACATGTCTTCTGGCCCTGTTGGGAACAGGGCATTGTTGGGCACCTCAGCTGACTGGAAGTTGTGTTTGGAAGTAATCTGTGACCCAGGTCGCCAGAGGCAGCCAGTCTGTCACAGCTGTGCCTGCACTATCACAGCTTTGTTCCAAGGGCCTCACCTTGAGGACACAAGCTTGGTAGCAGTGATGAAATCAGTGACGAAATGTGGTGCCCTGAAGGGCAGGCAGAGCTGACTGCAGGGCTGGCGATCAGGGGAATAGATGTGTACTCTTCAAACCAGCCTGGGGCAGAGTTTGGACAGTTTATTTTGGATGCAGAACTTGTTCTGGAGCTCCATGCTATTAAAATCCCCTGTACTGTCCCTGAGGGTACCCACACTGCTGCTGGCTTCAGTGGCAGCAGTTTCTGGTGGACGTGCAGCAAAAGAGGACAGCAGGCAAGAGCAGAGTTTGCTGCCGTATGCTTGATTTGCATTACTGGCCGCCCTGTCCCATCCATGTGCCAGTGCAAAGCAGGTGCTACCATTCAAGGGAACATCTGCTTGCCCTGACCATAGCTATGGGGTACAGGGAAATGATCTTGTCTTGGGCTGCACAGTTAGGTGAGGCTGTGTATCTTCAGGAGGGTCTCTGTGAGGGCCATGGCTCAGGAGGAAATTAATTCTATTGTTCTTGCTGTTTGCACCTGCCAACAGTTTACCAAGAGATAACACCTCTACTCAGGAAGGTACCTGTCTTGGCCAAAACACAAATTCATGTCTTTGGGTTGTTTAGGACTTTTACACCACCTAACAGCCACTGAAACAGCCTTTTGACTGAAGCATTTTGCATCATCTGTAAATGCTGCTTCTCACTCTTCACCCCCAGTTATTTCAGCGCTGTGTTGCTTTGATCCTTGGGGCACTCAATTGTTAACCCTTGCCATAAGGAGAACTGGTCACTTACTCTTGCTCTTTGCTTTTCCCCTATATTTAAATGTTACACCTACAACACCAAACCTTGTCCTGCAGCCCATTATTGTTTTTCACCAGTTGCTTTCTGAAGCTGGAGTTTTTCAAAGACTTTCTGATCATCCAAACAAATCACATCAAGTCGTTTTACCTGAGCAGCTCTTTTTGTTGATGTGCGCTAATGATTTAAAGAGATTAGAACAGATCTGTGATGGGTATCTGGCCAGCCCTGACTGTGAGGAAGACTGATACTGACTCAGTATCAGATGCATGGAGCACTGGCAAAGATGGTCCTTGCCACAAGCTGGTTATATCGAATGAGTAAAAATAAATCAGAGAGACTCACATTCTTTTCTTGGGAAACCTCCCAGCACCCTGAGCCACCTTTCTGGCTATTCCTTTTTCAGTACCTTTTGAAAGTGTTCTTGCAGTGAAATGAGTCTTTTCCTTTCTGACAAAATGTGGTCTGTTGATTTGACTCTTGCTCTCATGTCAGCTCATAACTTGGACCAAGGATTTTGTTGCTGTCAGCCCAGAAGGATTTTAGAGAAATGCTTCCTACTCACATCAGCTTTCACACTTTGTCTGCAGTCCTGGATTACAGGAGAAAAACTTGCTTTGCTTTCCCTGGATGAAGTTGGTCTTCTGCTTAAATTGTGGTTAGCCTTAGTGTTGATCATAGAACCACAGAATGGTTAAGGCTGGAAGAGACCTTAAAGATCATCATCTAGTTCTAAGCCCCCTGCCATGGCCAGGGACACATCCCACTAGAGCAGGTTGCTTAAAGCTTCATCCAACCTGGCCTTGAACACTTCCAGAGAGGGGGCATCCATAATTTCCCTGGATGACCTGTGCCAGTGTTGAAGCCCAAATGGCAAGTGAGGCTACTCTGGAAGATTTCACTTGATAACAGGTAATAGTGAAAATAGTATTTGGAACTTTATGTTTCACAAGGGCAGTTGGGAGTGTGCTCATGAGAATTCAGCTCATGGCACAGTGGTGGAAGATTCAACCTCAGGGCTGGTGCATGAAGGCTGAGTCTTGAGGGTAATGCTTTGTAAAAGGGTTTGGCATCCTTAGTGCAAAATTTTGCTTCAGAAAGCATGTCTCCCACAAGATGTGACTTCACTGAAAATGGGAGCACAGATGGCTGGCAAGCACTAATAAACATCTTGCTGGCATGACCTGGCTTGGGAAGAGTTTGTCTGAAGTCTTCTCAGCTCTCCCAGCACAGAGACAACTGGTGTGGACAAATCTTGTAACACATCTCCTTTGAAACTAGTGTCAGGGAAAGCTTCACACCCCAGAGGGAGGATGTGGATGGGAGTTGCAGGGTAAGGATTAAACTGTGAAGGAAGAAGGATTCATAGCTTGGATTGATCCAGCAAGTTATCTATATCAAAATATTGATGGGATTATGTGACTTGGTACAGAGGTCTGTCCCTGGATAAGATAAGCTGCATTGATACGTGAGCATACAAGCTGCAGTTTGCTGAAGTGCCGGCAGATGCTGAGAAACTCCTTCTTCCATTAGCTGCTGATGGCAATTGCGAAGAAATGTTAGCTTGCTGTTACCTCCTTCCCCAAAGGTTTAATAATTTGCTTGCAGCTCTGTGATTAAGCTGAACACTGCTGATTCTCCTGATGGAGGCGAGTCTCTTGGAGTCTGCAAGAGCTTCACTATTGACTTCAATAATAACAGCATTCAGGTTAATGCTGCAAAATCTCTGCCCTTTTGTAGCCTTAGCTTGTTTATAGCTCTTCACAGTCCGCTAGGGAAACAGTTTGCTCACTTCTGTGAGCAACTCTGGAGGCAGAGCTTGTGAACAGTTACATCTGGAAGATGGAGGATCCTTACCTCTTTGGAAAACTGAGCCCCCAGTCTGCATGGTTGCTGAGGTCCTTTGGGTGCACATGGGGTGCAGGCAATGTATTCTCCTTGCCTTTGGCTGCCTGTGACTCCTTGTTGTCTGAGAGTCTCCTCAAAATCGAGTCTTCTTTCCCTCATTTCAGGTCACTGTGTAAATACCAGGCCTTTAACAAGGACCCTGTTATCTATGCAGTGGCTTCCTGGAGTCTTTAGGGATATCGATTAGAAAAGATCTGTGTTAATGAAGAATGAGTCCTGAATAAAGCATGCAGAGTGGACAAATCTCTCTGAGGTAAACAGTAGGAAAAGGTATTTAACTGTTTAGAAAAATTCTGGGACACACATTTAGCACAGGCTTTACAGGATAGCCCAGTTTCTCTTCTGCTCCTATCCCAAGCCCAGTTCCTCTTTGTTTAACCTTCTTTGGCCTTGGTTGAGTTAGAGCAGGAGAGAATTCAAGTCCCGATCTGTACCCACACCAACATGCACATCACAGCAGGATTTCACCCCAAAGGACATTGAAAACATGCAGATGAAATAATTTATTAGCAATTAACTTTTAGCAGCTAAATTCAGGTCTAAATTGTCCTATTCCAAGGGTGGAGGGGAAAGCAGAGTTCATGCATGCAGTTTTGACTTGGCCTAGTGAAAACTAGGCCTGCAGGGCAGAGAAATCCCAGTAGAGGAGGAACTGGGATCCAGAGCTGAAGGCTTGGGGTCTCCTGAAAGAGTGAACATCACCCTGTCTGCAGGCACGGATGTTTGGCTGCATTCAGGCTGTGCAAGGGTTAGGTAAGGGATACTTGAGACTGCTATTTTGGATATGACTGTAGAGCTAATTTTAGCAGCTCCCTCTAAGAATATGCATGTCAAGCCTCTAGGACTACCTGAGATGCCAACAGCAATGAGGTGGCCTGGCTTGGCCCCACGAGGAGTGTGATGTGCTGAGCAGGAGCGCGGCAGAGGGAGAGGTGCCCTGGGGAGGGATGCAGCCTGGGATGGGCGGGGCAGAAGGACACTTGAGGGATGGGAACAGCACAAGGGCCGTCGGCAGGGCTGCTGCAGGTACAGCATCCCCAGATGGACTGTCAGGAAACATTACAGGTCAGGACTAAGGGCACATTAGCAGATGCGTGTGCAGGAAGGAAGCTTTAGTCCATGAAATAATTTTCTTGCTTGCATGCACAGCATTCACTCAGAATATAAAGATAAAAGAATCCCTTGGCTTTCTGCATGCTATATTCTGGATGTTTCATTCCAGCTTTATAGGCTTCTTCAAATATTAATGTATCATATCATAAGAGAAAGGGAGAAAAATAGTTCTATTGCAGGCTCAAAAGCAAGTGGGAATTAAAAAAATAAACTCAAATCCCAGAGCACTGGAACAACAGTTTTAAAAAACATGAGGAACCAATGATTTTTTATTTTTTTTCTTAATAACCATGATAGCTTAGGGGCCCAGTAATATTTCATTATTTAAATTTAAACACCAAATTGATGCATTATAGTAATGCTTGTAATTGCAAAAGACAAATTAAATTTCCCCACATTGTCTGGAGAACCAGAAGACCATGAAGTAGTAAGGAGGCCACAGGGTAGCATGGAGCTGCAGCAGGACGGAGCTAAAAGGAGACTCAAGATTGGTGCTATGAGGAGCAGTGACAAGCCTGTTGGAGACTTAGAGGCAGAGCTGTGTGGAGGACAGGAGATGGTGTGGACAGAACAGGTTGCATGCTTCTCGTGGCTCAGCGGCACTGTATGTGCTGCAGAACATATTCACAAATGGTTGCCCCAAAGATTTTTTACTCTGGATGGGACAGATTCTGAAACACAGATGCTCAGCAAGAACCCTGTTCATTGCCCCTTTCCCTGTGCCTCTACCAACCTGCATGGACAGCAGAGATCACTCCAGGTGCCCAGGATGTTTCCAGCTGAGCAGATGGATAGGTGGATGAAGATCTTGACTGGGCCAGTGTGTCTCCGCAGGCTGTCAGGAAAGCTGTGCCCATGGGTGCTGCCTGACAGAGCAGAGACGTGACTGGGAGCTGGAGCTCAGGATTACTTTCCCTGGTTCTGCCACTGATGTGCTGTACAACCTTTGACAAATCGCTTAGGAAATCACTTTCAAACCAACAGTGATACAATTAGGTGCCTCTGTATAAAAGCACTTGCTTTTCAGAGGCCTGAACTGGCAAACCTAGGTAAATTAGCACTTTTGGACTTCAGCCCACTTCTGAGTTTGCAAAATGTTCCCTTTAGCCTCTCTTTGCTTGCTTCACCATCTGTTAAATGGGGCTGTTTGTTAATACTGACTCAGTCTTTGTACAGGATTTTGAACTTCTGAGGCTCACAGTGTGTGGCATTAAGTGTTAGTAAAATAATAGCATCATCACATGCAACTGAGTCTTTGGGGAGTGGTTTGCTGTTTGAACGACAAGGCTAAGGCACAGAGCTGGTGCTTGGCCCCTCTTGAAGAGGGTTCAGTGTTCTTTGCAATATGGACTGTCCTGTAGTTAGTTTGAAATTTGTGTGCAGGCTGTAGCTTTCTAGGGGTAACACCTAAGAGGGATCCTGGCAGAAGTTTCTTTGTGACAGCACTTGGGAGTGGGGAAATCAAGGCAGGAGAGGGCCAGGAGGTCACTGCCCAAGGCAGCAAGAGGGCCATGCTGTGCCTGTATGGAAAGCCAGGCTAAGGTCATCCCTTGCCAAGAACCTTCTCCCCCTTCCCCTGCCTTCCTTCTAGTTTCAATCTCAGAGGACCATGTGGTCACATTTCCCAGGAGGCAGCTGAATCCCAGGGAAATAACATTGCCCCTGCAGCACTGTTGGGCAGACCAGCACCTGGGGGCAAAGGGAACCAGAAGGACTCAAAGTGATGATGCTTAAGGTGTGCCTGTGCTCCCTGACCCTCTGGGAGTAGTACCTGTGGGGCACAGGATAGGGGTAGGTGAGCCAGGACATCCTGGGGAATGTGCACAACTGTGTTACCCCCTGCCCCATTTCACACTGGATGCCAACCCCCGTTTCATCAACATCTCCCCTGATGATGCTCTTCTCAGTGAGCTGCCCATCGCCCCACCACCCACAGCCACCCACAGGTTTATGGGAGCCTCCCTGTTTATGCCAAGCCCAGCTACAAACACACCCCCCAGCTGAAGCAGGGGTACCTCCCGTGCCTTCAGGTCCCTTTGGATCACAACAGGCCCCAATGACAAGCGTAACCACCTCCCCCCCACCACTTTTCCTTTCCACTCCCCGCTGCTCCACATCCACATCCCATTTCTCCGCCTGTGCTTGGGGGGGGGTGTGACTTTGGGGAGCCAGCATCCCAGTGGTCACCAGGCTCCTCTCCATCTCCCTGCCTCGGGGTCTGCTCCTCAGCCTGCGCCCAGCACGTGCCCCCGGCGAGCTCGCACGCAGCCTTGCGCCATGTCCATTGCTCACTGATACCTGCAAAACAGCTTGTCCCCCAGGATATTAACTGTTTCCCTCTTTTCTTCTCTCTCCCCATCTTTCTCGTGTTCTTCTCTCCCCACAGCCCTGCTGCTCACCCAAGGTAAGTGCTTTTCCTTCTTTGCCTGCTCTGGCTCTGTTTTCCTCCCTTTTGGTCAGCTCCCACCATGTTTGTGTTTGCTGTGTTGTGGGCAAGCCCAGCTCGTGGTGTTCTTGTCCAGCAGAACTTAGTTAAAGGCAATGCATTAAGAACATGATAGTGATTGATTGATTGATTGATTGATGTCTAAGAGCCTTCACTATATTCCAGATTTTTCCCCAGGGTTTTGGGAAATGACCCATCCAAGGTTGCAAAGCAGAACATGAAGCTCTGACTGGTCTAGGGCTATGACACAACCCTCTCTTCAGTCAGCTCTGAGGCTTGGGTTCTGCTGATGCACGAGGGAGCACAGGGCTTTTCTGCACAGGTGTGGCACTGCTGTGGCACAGGGCTGGTGAGATTGCAGGGCTGCAGAGGGTTCCCCTTCAGCCTCCAGCCTGCGGTGCACGCACCCGGCTGCTTTCCACCTCCCATCCTGGAGGGTCCCAGGGGTGCACCCAGCACAAGGGCAGCACTACCAGGGCATGTTAAGTATCAGCACTTCTTCCCTCTCACCCTCAGCTCTGGCTCTGCACTATTCATCTCCTTCCCATGGCAGGATTTCACATTTATTAACACTGAGACCCCCCTCCTTCCTTGCCCAAAATCCCTGTTAGACTGGTCTCTCTTGATCCCACTGAGGTGCAGTGTACGCCTCCTGTATTTTCTATTATTCCTTCAATTCCAGATATGATTACAGTTGAATTTGCACTGAAGAAACATTTGTCAAAAGATAAGGGCAGGCATACAGGGCGCAGAGAGAAGCTCAAGTCTGACAGGTTTGCAAGCAGTGCTGAAAACCGAAGTGTTCATCACGCCTGAGCTGTGCTGCACATCAAAGGAGCAGCATCTGCCGCACAAGCTTCAGTCTCTGCTGCTTTTTGGAGGATGCCAGGTCTGCTGCACAGGGGATGGCCTGAACCCATTGGCTGTTGGGCTAATTAGAAAACTGCTAGTGGCAGGCAGAAGTCCCCAGTTCCCCAAATATCAGCTTAGGATGTTTGTGGAAAACTCCTTGGAGCGATTTTGATGGGTTTTTTTGTTACTTCTTCAGGTCCGGGAGGACTGGAAATAAGTTGAGTACAGCCTCCTTTCCAGTAATTTCATTGCTTTAATTCAGTGGCTGCCTAATTTGATCAGAACCCTGGGAACCAAATCATTTCTATTTAACATAGCTTTCCTCCCTCTGTTGTGATCCAGCTTGATTGCTTTTGGCAGCTCTTATTGGAGAACTTGATCACCAGCTATTGAAAGTTGCTTTTAAAGAAATGTCTCCTCTCTGTCTGGTGCAGCAGGGGGGGGAGTCCCTAGGGTGCCCCCCTTGCCAGGCTGTCCTGGGCCACCCTCTGTGGCGCTTTGCCCTACATATGCTTGAGGCAGTGACTGGCCAGCGAGCAGAGCCCTGCTTGCCACAGAGGCACATGTTGGAATGTCACTCAGTGGCAATCACAGCTAATCAGCTGGGAGAGAAGTAATGTCCTCGTTTAGTCCGTGCCATGTTAGATTTAGATTACACAGACTCACAGGAATCTTTGTAAAAAAACTGCATTATTGAACATTTTGGTGGAATCTGTTGGTTCCGCTCACTTGTCCCCTCCCTCCTGAAGCAGCTTGCACAGCTTTTCCCAGGCTGTGCCACTTTCTCAGGGCTTCCTCCCTGGGCACTCTGGCTCTCCTTTGCAGCCCTGGGGTGATCCCCCTCCCCTAACACCTTTTCAGCAGACCCCTTGGGGCCAGCTGGGACCTGGCCTTGCATACTGCTGTGTCCCTGTTGCTTTGCAGGAGGCCTGGGGTGCCCCGATGGATGAGCCCAAGTGAAAATGCCTCTCCTGTCCCAGCAGCCCTTACCTAGGAGATCTGAGATCTGCCCCCCCTCTTTGCCTTGCAGAGCCCTTCCTGGGAAAACAGGGCTGTGAATTTTACATAAAGCTAAGTCAGAAGGCAGGGGAGAGCCTTTGGCACAGGTTCAGCTCAGCATTTGTTTCTTCCAGATGGGCTCTCTGAGCCAGACTTGCAAGGCTGTGCAAAGCTTTGAAAGCCTTGCTTGGCCAAGTGTCCAGTCCCAGCTGTTGGAGCTACAGAGGACCACAGGACTACAGGGTGGCTGTGGAGTGACTTGAGAGTCAAACCTGTGGGGTTTTCTTAACTTCTCTGTTGCATTTTTTTTGTTTGTTTTGGGACCAGCAATGATCTTTCCATATACTCTTTATGCAGGGAAATATTCAATACCAAAGTGTATAGCTACTCGCCTGGTCCCTGCCATTGCCAGCAGTGGATGAGCTGCTCTGGTGGTCTTTCCAGCCTTTGCAAAAGTCACTGAAAGCCTGAGCACAGCCTTGGCTAGCAAATTTTTGGGCTCAGAAGGTTCACATATTTAAAGGGATGAGGAATTATCTAAATACTTCTCTATCCACATTTCCACATACCCAGATCGAAGAACGTATTTCCAAATACATTTATTTATGCATTAAAACTCATGGGTCCACTTTGCAGTGGGGAGCAGAGACAGCTGCTGACTGGCCTGCTGGGGTCTGTCATGTCAACAGCAATCTCGAGGCAGAGCCAGCAGGGCAATAATGTGCAGTTCCCAGCCCTGTGCCTCAGCCTCCCTCTCATGAATGTGCAGGGCTTCCCAGTTAGCGTTAAGGACGCCGGGGCATGAATATGGGATCTATCGCGCCTCAAAAATAGCTTTGAGGGCTAAGTAAGCAGAGTCCTCCCTTTTTAGAAAACAGCCCAGGCTGCTGGTGCGTGTGCATGTGTTTCAGTAAAGGGCATATCCATATGCTAACCTCCAAAGCCAGTGTCTTTTAGCCAGCAGTCTTCCCCAGTTGTGACTGACAGCTTAATGGTGCTCTGGAGAGAACGCATTCATGCTTACTGTTTACTTTGTTTAGCCAGGGTTATATTTTATATTTTATTGAGCAGCAACAACAACAAAACAAAAAACAAAAAACCCCAAACAATAACAATCCCATTTTAATTGTCGTTTTAATTTCTTCCTAGCAGTGTAGTCCCCAGAAGGGGTGACCTTCATGCAGATACATGCCTACTCTAGAAATGGATGGAGATGAGATAGCTCGAGGGGTGTGAAATGGCCTTCATAGCAATCTTTCATGAATTGCTGGTTTTAATCCAATTTATTCAGCGAGAGACAGGGAATAAAAACTGGCCTGTGGCTGTTTTGTAGTCTTGCAGCATTTCCTAGATGATGGGTAGCTACCTCTCTAGTGGTGTTACAGGGACTTTCCATTGCCTCTTTCAGCTCAGAAGGTGTAGTGGCCAGATTAGCTCATGGAAATGGGCTTTATATAACTTTGATTCATGATGTGTCCTAAGGTCCACAGGCAATATCCAGTTCCTATTTGGTCACCCCAGTCTGAAGGAGACTGAACTAGCACTTGTGGAGTACCTGCCTTCCAGGAGCAATGTGTCATGTGGGAACACTGCTCAGTACTCCCATTTTCCCTAGAAAAAATTAGAGGAAGAGGGGATCTGCTTACAGTATTTTGAGCCCAAGAAACTGCCTATCATGTGCAGGTCGGAACGTGCTTTGCAAATAGCTGCAGATTGAGTCCCTGGATGGCCCTGCAGGTGTACTGGTGAGAGCTGAGGGTGGCAGGGCTGCCAGGCACAGCAGTGGCAGGACCATAACTAGGAGCTGCTCCTTCCCCCCTGCATCTGTCCTACCTTTAAAGGTCTGAATTGACCCTTTATGAGGCAAAATAAGTGAGAACATGGAGAGGTTTAACCAAAAACCTCTCCTCGCTTCCTGCAAGCGTTGGGTCCAGTGCCTAGAAGGTGTCAGTGTAGTCATTGCTATAGCCTGGGCAAAAATTGACTTCATTTTCATTCCTCCCACCCAGGCGTTGACCTTACCAGTCCTGCTTGGTAGCATCTCCTCCCTATCCTGTGGGCTCCCTGGCACGAAGAGCAGAGCGCCTTGGTGCAGCACCTGGTGCAGCAGCCCCAGCTTGCCTGGGTGCAGCAGCCCCAGCTTGCCTGGGTTCGGCAGCCTGTGCATGTGCCTGTGGCCCAGATAAGTCACTAGCACTCGATGGTAGCCCACACTTACACTCCAGAGCAGGCTGGGTTTGGGGAACCACTCTCTCCCTGCCTTCCCATTTTCAGGGAGGAGGTGAAGGCAGCCCAGGAGGTCCTGGCAAGCTCCTCTTCTTGCTTGGAATAGCCAGACCTTATCAGGCTTAATTGGGGTTGACAGCAGGGAGTCCAGGGTGCAATCCGCATTGAAAAGTAGGTACTGATGCTGAGACAAACATAAATCAGGCTTGTTAATAATTAAGCTGCAGCTTGGCAGCATTCACCTTGACAGACTTGACCTTCCAAATTAAAAGTCTGTCTCTCCTCCCTGCCCCTTGTGTTTTATTCATCACAGCCCTTGATAATCATCTTTGCAGGCTAACGTGCCAGGGTGATGTGTGGCACACCTCACTGATGTCTGTCCCTGCTTCCTGGAGGAGCCCTCCAAGACCCCCATCCTTACACCCAGTCCCTCAGGAGATGGGGACCTGTGGCTACCATAGCCTGTATGAGAGCATGCTCCCTTGCTGCAGAGACAGTGGCCTCCTGAGGCTCTAAAGGTGCTCTGTGCTACTGACTGAAGGGCTTCTCTGGAAGGCAGGAGCATTAGGAGTGTGCTCTGTCATTGGAATTTTGCAAGTTTATTCCCTCTCAGCTCTTGACTCTACACACAGGGCTCAACTCGGTCCTCAGCACCCCATGGGAACCTAAGAAAGAGGTATGATGTTTTGCAGAGGTGGGCACTGATTCGTGGGGGGAAGTGGTGGATTCATGTAGGTGCTTCACATTGCTCTTTGGAGGTGCTTAACTCTGCCCTTACTTGTATAGTGAGTATAACTTGGGACAAGACACATGTCCAGTGCTTTCTTAAGCTTCCCCTTACAGCCACAAATGGCGCTGCTATAACTTCAGAGGACAAACAGTCACCTGGTATGTGGCACCTATAGGTGTCTTGCATGAGTCCATTGATCAAAATCCAGCACAATATTGACATGTGACTCAAACTCAGTTTGTCTCCTACATTAGGACAGAGGCTCAGTAAAAATACCTTGCCAGGTTCAGTGTTCTCAGATGCACCTTTGAAGCTGGTTAGGTTGCTGTGCTCTGCTTTCCTGTTGCACATTCAAAAATGTGACTGCTTTTTAATGAGGTGTGAAGGAATTACCTCCTTTTTTCATTTTCTGCAAGCTTCCTCTATTAACATTTCTGCAAGGTACCCATTTGGAGATGCTGCCTGTGTCTGTTCTCCTGCAGCTGTTACTGAAAGACAACCTGTGAGCTATTCAATCATCTGCCCCCCTTGAAGTGCCTCCTTTGGCAACTGTGTTTCTTCTCTCTGTGCCCCACTTCTCTGTATTTACTGAAGAGGAGCTGTATGGTGACAGCAGGGCCTCCATTATTCATGTATCTGTTCACATGCTGTCAGCAGGTTGCAGGTCTCCTTCTCTGGTCAGCTTGTCCCTTCAGTATGAGAGGCCTGCCTAGGGCTTGGAGGTGCCTCTGGTGGCATTTAGTCTGCTGAAAAGGTGCCCTCTGAAGTAAAACAAGTGTCAAAGCCCTTCAGTGCTGTGGTAAGCACCAGCACTCACTTTGGTGGTTCCCAGTCCCATGCTTATACTGATGCCAGCCCTGGGGCCACCAGAGCTCTCTGTCCACTCTTGGACATGTCCTTTGATTTACTCTCTTCTAAGAGCTGCCTGGCAAGTGATTGTCATTCTCATCAAATCATTAAGTAAGCCACAAGTGGCTTGCAGAGGCAGCTGAAGGGCCTCACCATCTCAATCCAGACGTTGGTGGTGAGGGTCTCCTCCCGCTCGTTCTGGCAAGGAAGGAAAACGGGGAGATGGCTTTAGCATCCTGCCCTCCTCTGCCCATTGCTCCACATGTGGGGGCAAATTCTATCCCACTATGGGGACCAGGGGGTCTCTCACCAGGGAGATGAGGTTGGTGAGGGTGAGCTTGAGGGTGACATCGATGACCTCATCCCCACGCAGCGCTGGGCGCAGGCTCTGGTTGTAGTTGCTCATGAGGTCCTGCCACAGACACAGGAGTTCCCACGCAGCCAGCCCAACAGACTTGGTTGTAGATGGAAGAGCTGAGGGAGGTCTTTCTTCTCAGGGGAGGGTTTTGGGTCTCACACTGTCCTGCCTGACACAAGTGCATAAACCAACAGAAGTAGGACGCCAGGTTCTGGGATAAAGCCATGTTGGATACCACTGGCTACAGAGAGGAGAAGGCTTTCTGCACTGTGTGTGCTTACAGACCTGCCTGTGGTTCAGCCCTGCCTAGATAGCTAATGTTTATGTGAGGCTCCGTGTTGTCTCACCATGCCAAAGGCTTTTGTCAAATCAGTTAAAGTGAGGACTGACATTCATTGCCTTGTTTCTCCTGGAGTTGTTGAGCTGAGGAAATTCTGCCCAATATTCCCCATTTTCAGGGCAGCTGCTCTGATTCCAGAATTTTGTTTGCTGTGCTGTGCAACTGCAGCCAGTGGCCGAGAACCTAAGGGACCTCCAGCTGTGACCTGCCATCTTTCTGATGTATCTGCTTCCCAGCAAAAGTTGTAGCAAGCTTGATTGTCCCCAGGCCCGGGCTTTGCAGCCCCTCTGGGGTGGCTGCTGTGCTTTCTCTCAGTACTGTCAGCACCCCTCAGCACATGCTGGGCTTGTCTGCTGAGGGTGCCCCCTCCCCTGAGCCTCAGGATATGGTGGAGCTACCACAGGAAAGAGCCATGTGCATGGTCTGGCAACTGGCATGTAAGCACCTGCATTTTTTACTATGGATACAGCTTGTCATCTTCATACTCTTCCAGAGACTGGAATTTCTCGAGCTCTCTCTTGGAAAACTCCATGCTTAAGTGTATGTAAGCAACTTGAATCTTGTTCTTGATGGCCATCAGTTCGTGCCTCCATGTGTAACGTAAGACAGACCATTTTGTCCTGTTTCTGTGCTTCCCCAGCTCAGCTGCCTCCTTCTCTCTGTGCCTGCTTGGCCTTTGCCTGTAGTTGCCCTCCCAACACTCCCCCCTTCCAGCCCCTGGCATCCTGCATTGCCCATCTTCTTCTGTAGGTTCTGTGCTCCCCTGCATTTGTAAATTTCTGGGGATTCCCAAATCCAGAGTACACTGTCTTTGAGCTAAACAGCGATGGTTTTGATGTATGTCATTGATTTCAGATGATGGATGTAGTAATTTCTGCTTCTGTGATGAGTTATAATAATGTCACCTGCTACAGGAGTTATTATATATTTTATCAACTCTGCAGGTCTTGCAAGGTCTTTGCATTAAATCTAGGCAGGTTGGTGAAGAGAAGGCAGAGTTCATAACTAGATTTCACTGGGACTTTATAATTTCTGTTTGATTTTTGATGCAGAGTATGAGATCTGCTGGAGCCCACATGGGATTAAACACATCTAAGGCATTACCTGGAGTGTTTGTAAACTCTACAGGAAATCCTGGGAAACATCTGATCCACTGCTCAGCCAGAATAAGATGCTTTACATGTGTGATGCCCCTGCGGAGCCTCAGCTCCAGCACTGGTTCAGCTGGGTGACGTGCTGCCCCAACTGGTCCAGCACGGGAAAGCCAGAGGAAACCCAACCTCTTTCTTGAGATGTCAAGGCTTTTCAGAGAGCCTATTGACATGTGCCTGCACTTGGGTGTGTAGGTGGGAGAGGAGACCTGGGTCAGGGCCTGGGACAGTGTCAGGACACAGCTCC
>NW_009952265.1:783838-788157 GCF_000747805.2 Chaetura pelagica
CTTGCTCCTTGCTGTCCAGGCAACCAGAACCTCCCCAGGCACTTCCCTGGGTGTGCTAGAGCATCAACAAGGTCAGCCTGACACAAAGTCATCTCAGCATGCTGCACCTCCCAGGCAGTCTCATGGGGCACCTCTCCTGCCTTGTGGTGGCACCTGCTGACCTGGGATCCTGGTTTAGTTTCCTCCAGCAGAAACTAAACACCCAGTAACATGAAAGTGAAACCCCACTTGACTTCAAACTTGATTCTTCCTGTTCAGTTTTCCAAATGCTAGGAGTGTGTGCGTGTGTGCATGTGTGGTTGTGACTGCGTTTGTCTGTCTGAGCCTTAGATCAAACACTGAGTGGCACAGGGTGCCAACAGGGATTTTCTAATCTAAGGGGAATAAAAAGATCCTGTGTCTTGTTCATTCAAGCCAGGAAACTTGCCAGGGCATTAAACCTGTCTTAAAGGATGCTTGTGCCAAATGGCAGAATGAACGGTACCTGCATCTTCCCAAGGATGTGGCTGCTGCAGGGATGATGGGAGGGCAGTTGTCATCCAAAAGCACCAGTACAGGCTGAAGAAACGTTTATTTTGTTTGTTCATTTTGAGTATGGTCTTGGTGACTAGCGGATATTCAGAAATCTTGGGCCTTTGTTTCTGTGGTCCAGCCCCCCACCACTGCCTCCCAAAAAGTGATGTGGGCTTAGCAAGCTGTGAAGGGGCTGCAGAAGCCCATGCTCAGGCTCTGCAGACAAGCCCCTTCAGGGAACCAGTGCTCCAGGGCTGCTGTCTACAGCTTGGTGTGGCCTTGCTTTCACAGAGGTGGCTGAGAGGAAACTGACGGTTGAAGAGGAGGAAGCAAAGAGGATTGCAGAGATGGGCAAACCCATACTTGGCGAGCATCCCAAACTAGAAGTCATCATTGAGGAGTCCTATGAGTTCAAGGTCAGTAGTTGTCTCAGGTGTCCTCCAGATGGGGAAAGCTTTATGGCACTGAAGAGCAGCCATGAAAAGCAGAACAGAGGAGGCTGGGGGTAGCTGCACATGCAGGGAAAGGGCTGCTGGAAGATGAAAAGGAGTATATAATGCAGTAAAGTATGGGGGGAGCCTACAAGAACTTCCAGAGAGCACAGCTGCTGGTAGGAAGAGATGAAGGGAAGAAGAAAAGGGAGCCCTGCCAGAAGCAGCAGCCAGTGTGTGAGAGAGGGCAGAAGCAAAGCTGTCTTTGGTGAGGCAGGAGCAAGGGAAGAAGGAGCCTCCTCTGGAGTATGGGGTGGCAAAGAAGCAGGCTCTGGTGAGATTTGGGTCAGCCTGTCCAGGGAGAAGGTGGGTCCAACTCCTGTCATGTCAGACTGTTTAATTGCTCTGCATCTTTACTCCCACAACAGAGCACTGTGGACAAGCTGATTAAGAAGACAAACCTGGCTTTGGTTGTAGGGACACATTCCTGGAGGGAACAGTTCCTGGAGGCCATTACCGTCAGTGCAGGTGAGAAGGACATCAGAAAACCCACATCAGTATCCCCAGAGTTTGCTCAGCATAGGATGAGATCTGTCCAGGCTCAGGAGACAGTGTCTGCCTGGACAGTGGTGCTCAGTTGTTGTATGCATGGTGGTCATCAGCAAAGCCAGTCCAAAGAGGTCCTCGGCTCCAAATATAGTGAGCTTTTGCAGACGCATTAGCTGGGAGCCCAGGGGTGGCAAAGAAGCAGGCTCTGGTGAGATTTGGGTCAGCCTGTCCAGGGAGAAGGTGGGTCCAACTCCTGTCATGTCAGACTGTTTAATTGCTCTGCATCTTTACTCCCACAACAGAGCACTGTGGACAAGCTGATTAAGAAGACAAACCTGGCTTTGGTTGTAGGGACACATTCCTGGAGGGAACAGTTCCTGGAGGCCATTACCGTCAGTGCAGGTGAGAAGGACATCAGAAAACCCACATCAGTATCCCCAGAGTTTGCTCAGCATAGGATGAGATCTGTCCAGGCTCAGGAGACAGTGTCTGCCTGGACAGTGGTGCTCAGTTGTTGTATGCATGGTGGTCATCAGCAAAGCCAGTCCAAAGAGGTCCTCGGCTCCAAATATAGTGAGCTTTTGCAGACGCATTAGCTGGGAGCCCAGGAGATCCATCTTTTGGTGCAGAGCCACCCAGGATACCAGTTTTCAAATATATCAGCATACCAGGACACCACTACTTCTGCTAGTGGTGCTCCTGCTGCTTCAGTGGTCTGATGAGCAGTGTATAGCCAGCAAAATCCTGTCCTGGCTGGGCTGCTGGCTCCTGGTGTGCTCAGTGCTGTCCTGTTCAGGTAGCTCCTGCTGCTGGAAGGTGTCCTGTCTGCCACGGCCAGTGGAGTCCCTGGAAGTAGGGAGGGATACCACATGCAGACAGGAGATGTTGCCCCATGAGGCAGCAGCTGGTGGAGGGAAAGGCCCGGAGGTCTGCCAGCTGTTGCCTGGGGAGCCTGAAAGAGTTCACTGCTTCCAGAGCCAGGCAGGCACGGAGCAGACGTTAATGACACTCTGGCAACTTCCTGAATTTTTCCTTGATGGTTTGGAATCTTTCCCAAAGGGCTGTTTTCCACCCAGTCATAGTGCAGGCAGCAGGTGGGCACCTGAGCAGGACCTGTCACCAGTGGCCACAGGGGCTTCTTCTGATTGAAATAAGAGGTGTGGGGTTATCAGTTTTCTTCTTTATAGCAATTGAGAGAAAATGCTTCTGTGGAAACAGTATTTCCACCCTTTTAGCAAGCAAGCCTGCACCTTTCTTCCTCCATCTCTCTTCTTCTCATGCCATCTGCTCTGCAGTCCCTACCTGCTTTCCCTTTTACCAGTTTGTTTTCATTCTGCTGCACAAAGACCAGCAGTGCTTCCAGCCTTGTGGCTGACCTGGCCCTCCAGGCTAAGGAGGGAACCCCCTTCAAGGGGTGGCAGTGCTGCTGCTGAGACCCACACACCCCATTTCTTACTGGGGTGCTGCTGGTGGCCAGCCCTTGCTCTGGTGCAGGAGGACCAAGAGGTCACTCCAGTTCTCTAGTTCTATCACTTCTTGCGCTGTTTTTACCCCCCCAAAAAATCACTTGTGTGACTTCAGGGTGCTCCTCAAAAGTGATCTCCACAGGCTGACTACATACTGTGTGACAGCCTGGGCATGGTAATGGGGACGGAGGTGAGGTTGCCCCTCTGTGGGTACAATGCACTGCTCTGCCACTCCCCAGACCTGCAGGCTGCAGGATGTCCCAGGAGGCACCCCTGTCCTCAAGTTTCAGCCCTGCCACTGAGGCTCCTGGTATGCCCTGAGCCCACTGTCGTGGCTGGCATCACGCTGCCTTGTCCCCAGAGAGTAGCATCCCTACAGTCCTGGGGCAGGGAGCCAAGCAGGGGCTGCAGTCCACCCCTGTAATCTTGACCCATCCCATCATGAGCACTGGACCTCTCCTTCCATGTTGTTTGCAGCAGGTGAAGACGATGAGGATGAGTCTGGTGAGGAACGCCTGCCGTCCTGCTTCGACTACGTGATGCACTTCCTGACGGTCTTCTGGAAGGTGCTGTTTGCCTGCGTGCCCCCCACGGAGTACTGCAATGGCTGGGCCTGCTTCATGGTCTCCATGATCATCATCGGCGTGCTCACCGCCATCATCGGTGACCTCGCCTCCCACTTCGGCTGCACCATTGGCCTCAAAGACTCGGTCACCGCCGTCATCTTCGTCGCCTTTGGCACCTCGTTACCAGGTGGGCTGACAAAGGGGTGGGGATGGGGTGGGAGGGAGGTTCTCTGGCAGCTTGCCTGGCCCCAGGGGAGCAGCTCTGTCAGGGCAGTGGCAGTCAGGCTGGAAAAGGGGTCCGCAGTGCCCTGTTCCCAGGCAGGGTCCGCACTCTACTTGGTGGCAACACAGGGGCCCCTGAACCTGAGAGAGGGGGTGGGCACCAGGAGAGGTCTGTGTCTCAACCTGGCCAGTGCCACACTGTGGCCTCCCTCATCCATAGACATGAAGAGCTGCCCAATTTTCGTGTTGGACCCCCAGTGACTTCTTTTTCCCTGTTCCCCCACCCCCAGACACGTTTGCCAGCAAAGCCGCAGCCATCCATGACGTGTACGCCGATGCCTCCATCGGCAATGTCACGGGCAGTAACGCCGTCAACGTCTTCCTGGGCATCGGGCTGGCGTGGTCGGTGGCGGCCATCTACTGGGCATCCCAGGGGCAGGAGTTCCAGGTGTCAGCAGGCACCCTCGCCTTCTCCGTCACCCTCTTCACCATCTTCGCCTTCATCTGCATCAGCGTCCTCCTCTACCGCCGGCGGCCCCACCTCGGGGGGGAGCTGGGCGGCCCCCGGGGGT
>NW_009952265.1:788234-802134 GCF_000747805.2 Chaetura pelagica
GGGGCTGCTGCTGCCCCGCCAGGCTGGGCACCAAGAAGGGCAGAACCATCACTGAGGGGAAAAACAATACCAGCCCCCCCGCTAAGAAAACCCACCTGAAATGGTATGAAAGAGAAGACGGCAACAATGGCAAGTGTTGAAATAAAAGAATAAACCCAGCCACTGACCCCATTCAATGAGAGTGAGAAGTTTCAGCCATCTCCAAAGGCCACCTGTCCTGCAGGGGCTTGTCTGCTTTCCTCCCGAGCACCCCCCTGCTGTAAGGAGATGTTTCCTTATTTTTACTGGTTGGGAATTGCAGAAGGCTGATCAGGAATTTGATTGTTTTGTTTGTTTGTTTCCCTTTTTTTTTTTTTCTTTCATTTGCTTGTTGCTTTTTGGTTGGGGAGGGGGGCACACTGCTTAGTTTTGTTTCTTTTTTTCTTTTTTTACTATTGAAACAGTAAAATGTTTAAAATCTACTCTAAAGCTTCAAGCTGCCATCAGTGCTGGAATTGAAGGTGTATTTTTTGAAGCCACAAAAGACTGTGACACAGTCAAGGAACTTTTTCACTATTACTCGTTTCCTCCCTCACCGCCTTCCATTTCTTTCTTTTTTAAGAACATCACAAGACTGATATATTTTTAATACAAACAAAGACACAAAGACACACATTCAGTGACAGAGGCTGGAGCATGTAGCATCTCAAATCACCTGCCTGGGCTAAGAAAAAAAAAGGAGGAAAAAAAAAAAGCTCCAAACCCCCAACCCTCGAATATAATACGTATCATGTATATTTTGACTATGGCATTTCTCTTTGTATAATTAACTTTGAGCTTGTGGTACTGCAGGGAGAGAAAATGATGTTCATTTACAACTGATAAAGAAATAAATGGCTACCCAGAAACAGCCTGCCCTGGCGGGGAGTGAGTGAGGGGGCCAGGGAAAGCGGTGCTGGCTCCTTGGGATGGTGGTGGGTTTGCTGGGTGGTGCTTCTGCTTGGAGGTGGAAAGGAATTCAGGAAAACCTGGATGGTGTGCCTGTATGTTCCCAGCACCATCGTGCCCCGAGCTGTGGCGCGGCTGCCGCTCCACTCGTTTGCTGCCCTGGTTTTCACAGCACCTGCACCTTCCTGGTGGTCTTGAGGCCAATGAAAGGTATGGGCTTAAAAACTGCCACCCACATCAGGACTCCTGTAGCATCTTCAGTACCTTTTAGGAACACCAGACAGACAAAAAGGAATCCTTTTCATTTGAAGTGCATTTCTTTTTAAGGAAAAAAAACCACAACAAAACAAACCAAAATCGAAACGACGAACAAAACACCACAAGAGTATGTCATGAATTACATCAATGGCTGCAAATTGAAATGTTGGGTTGGTAATAAAAAGAAATAAAACTATACCTATATCTATATAAACAGTGCTATCTAGAAACATATTTCTTAATTGAGGGTCCTGGAAGAGGATGTTAAAAACATACTCTTTGAAAAGTGTTTTAAAGATTAAGATAGTTTATTGTATCAAGAAACAGGTGCTGTAAAGGGAAAGATTTTCTTCATAAAGTTGCCTACAATAAGCCAAACCTTGGGAAGTGGTAAGTAAGAGAGGGGGCTGCTGAAAGGTCCGTCCTTGCCTGCTGCAGTTCTTCAGGCTGCCCTGGGAGGCAGGCAGGAGGTGGCAGGAGGTTAGTAAAAAAGTGATGGGAACAAGGTTGTCACTGACAAAAAAGTGATATGACATTATACCAGATAATTAAATGAGCATAATGCTGGTCCTTAACACACAGATGAAGTATTTGTTTTCATACAAAATGTTTATCAGATATCTATAGATGTGTATACACAGAAGGCAGAGAAGAAGGAACCTTCTCAGAGGAGCAGCAGGAACTTTGCTGATGTGAGCCCTCTGTGAGTGAAAGCTGTTGGGTTTAAAGCCAATAAGCACCTGACCTCCTGCCTCCTGACTCTCCCTTCACCTTTGGGAAAGGGCCTGAAAAGGACTAGCAAGCAACCCCAAGGCCAGGCTCCTGCCAAGCTTGCCTGTCCTTTTGGCCTCTGGCCATGCCAACAGCCATCAGGTCAGCTGCTGCTGCAGCCAGCCACCCCTACTGCTGCCCACCAGCACAGGACCCCAGAGCGCACAGGTGATGCTGAAAGAAAACTTACAAAAGCCCCCAAAATGCTCTCTGTGGGGGTTTGAAGTTCAGCTCTCATGGGGGGAAGGGGTTATCATCATTGCTAATTTGGACGTGGGCTGTTGAGCTCTTATTCTACCCATGGCACCCCACCCACCCCTGGGCACCACCTGGCCAGGGGAGCTGCCCTGCTGTCCCTGTTGCTTGTGCTGTATCCACCACCTGCAGGTCATCCACTTCCTTCTTCAAAAGACCTTGGGGAGGGGTCTTGGGGGAGGACTGGCTTCTGCCAGTGCCAGCTGCATGGGGACCTCGGTGCCCCCCCATGCATGAGGACAATCAGTGCCAGGCTAACACCCATGGAGTGTTTCTTTTATTTTTGTTTTCTGCTCCACTAAAAAACATGAAAGCTGGGGAAAAAAAACTCCAACAAAAAACAACCAACAAAGAAAAATAAACCACAACGAAACAACAAACAAAACCAAAACAAACAAGTTTGGTGCCTTGGGGGATTGGTTGGTTGGTTGGTTGATTGATTCCTGAGGCTTTATGTTTTATTTTGGTTCTAGTTATCTGCTTGCTCCTGTTTTCCTTTGGGCAGGTGCCTGGACTTGGTTGCACTGGCTCTGGCTGGTTTGCCCCCTGTCTCCTCCCCAGCCCTCTGGTTCTGTACTCCTGGGAAGATCCCGCAGCACTTGCCCACAGCTGGCTGACAGGAGGTTTTGCTGGTATTTTTGTTGGCACTGCTCCGTTCCCGTTGTCTTTCCACAGCAAAGGGGCGGCTGGTGCAGCCCACAGCTGTGTAGGAGCCAGGCTGGGAAGACCCCTCAGGGCCCTGCTGGAGCACCTGCAGGGAGGCCATGCAGCACATTGCTCCTCGGGGCAGCCAGAGCTCAGCAAAGTCCACTGGCCTGGCCACAGAAAGGCCACTGTCCCACTGGGCCGGGCACAGTCCCCTCTGCCTGCAGTGCCCACTGCCTCTGCCTGCAGTGAAGGGGCTGAGGGGAGTTTGTGAGGAAGATTTCTGGGGCTGGGGCGGGAGGGGTGTGACCCTTTGGGGCTGGCCCACAGCCATGGCTGCATGGAAGCATCCTGGTCCAGCTAGGGAGTGGTGGCAGCCCTGCCCTGGTGTAGGAGCCTGCACCAACAGGAGCAGCTGCTGCTGAGCCCTGGCCACGAGCTGAAAAGCACTTGTCACCAAGAATAACCTTTGGAGTATTTTTTTGGGGAAAAAAAAGTTTTTAATGACCACTGTGATCTGTGTGCATGTGCCAGTGGCAGCCAGCTCATTAATGATGGAGCTATGTGTGCCAGTCCTGCTTAGTGCCTAGCAGAGAAGACAGCTCCCAACTTGTCTCCACAGGGGGGGATTGAGGACGTCCCGATATTTAAATGAGCTGTTTAAAAATTTTATATCATTAACATCGTGCATTTACCCACTCCACACACGTGCATGTCTGTCTTTTCTTGGCACAGGGGCATCTCTGCTTTGCCTGGCAGCAAGTGGTGGTGCAGAGACCAGCACCCCAGGCACATGGGGCCATCCTGCCCCCTGCTGCCAGTAGCATAAACCCTCAACACATAGAATCAGATTCATAGAATGTCTTGAGTTGGAAGGGACATACAAAGGTCATCACCCCCCCTACAATAAGCAGGACATCTCCAACTAGACGGATTGCTCAAAGCCCCATCAAGCCTGACTTTGAATGTCTCCAGGGATGGGGCCTCCACCACCTCTCTAGGCAGCCCATTGCAGTGATCCACCACCCTCATATAAACAACTTTTTCCTAACATCTAACCTAAATCTACCCTTCTTTAGCTTAAAACCATTATCCCTTGTCCTGTCATTACATGCTCTTGTGAACAGTTCTTCCCCAGCCTTCTTGCAGGCCCCTTTCAGGTATTGGAAGGTTTCTATAAGAAGCAGCTCCACATGAGCTGCCAGTGTGTGCTGGAGCCCAGAGAGCCAAACACATTCTGGGCTGCATCAAAAGAAATGTGGTCAGCAGGGTCAGGGAGGTGTTTCTGCCCCTCTGCTCTGCTCTGGTGAGACCACACCTAGAATACTGTGTGCAGTTCTGGTGCCCTCAGCACTGGAAAGACATAAAGCTGTTGGAGAGGGTCCAGAGAAGGGCTACAAAGATGATCAAAGGGCTGGAGCACCTCTGCTATGAAGACAGGCTGGGAATGTTGGGGCTATTCAGCCTGGAGAACAAAAGGCTCCAGGGAGACCTTACAGCAGCCTTCCAGTACCTGAAGGGGCTACAGGAAAGCTGGGGAGGGGCTTTTCATCAGAGGAGACAGTGGTAGGACAAGGGTTAATGGTTTTAAACTGAGAGAGGGGAGATTTAGTTTAGACCTCAGGAAGAAATTCTTCATTAGGGTGGTAAGCTACTGGGTTGTTGTTTTTTTTCCCTTCTTGTTTTATTCACAAAGGCATGGAAAACAACTGATTACTATCTTTGTCATAAGAGCATTTTTTATGTGGAAAAGCCCTTCAGGGTCTCACTTTCTTCTTTTCTAGCATCTGAGCAGTCATTTCTGCTGGACTGCTGCCTGCTGGGTCTCACGTTGTGCTTGTGCATTCAGGCCAGGTGCCTCATGGCAGTTCATCACATGCTTCTCTCTTGACTCTCTTGACAAACTTACCCTCTTGACTTGGACTATTTCTACAACCTATCAAGCATTCTGGTCCTCCCCTTCATAGGTGCTCACAGCTCCTCCCATTCGGGTATCACCAGCAATTTCCAAATGCTGATGATGAAAATCCACAATAGACCTGGCCCCTGGACAGGCACTGGGAAGACTTCCCCAGGGAGCTCTGGCTTGGACCCTGAGCTCTATGCATTGCTAAATAGGTTGTGTTTCCTCAGCTCACTTATGAGAATGTCTTCTGGGACAGTGCCAGAAGCCTTACCAAAGTCAAGACATATCACATCTACTGCTGACCCTCTGAGCCATGAGGCCAGTTATCCTGTCAAAGAATGGAATCAAATTAGTTTGATACAATTTGTCCTCAGCAGAACATCAACAAATCCATTCCACCTTTTTTTTTTTTTTTTTTTTTTTAAATAAATGTATAAAACTGTCTCAGGGATTAGAGAATAACTGGTCAGTAGGTTGCCCTTCTAAGTTTTCACAAAGGGATATCAGGACATCAGGTCTATAGTTCTCTAGGTTTTTCTTAATTTCTAGTTAGGTGACATTGCCTTAAATCCCCTGGAATCTCACATGCAGCCTATATTCCTCCACCACCAATCCCATGTTTCGTATTTTACCTTCTCATGCCTCAGGATGTAGAAGAGCTCTTGATCCCCTGTATTTGCCTCTACTTAAGTTCCTTTGCAGAAGGGAGTTTCTTATCAGAACTTTGATGCCAGCTCTTTTATAAATTCTCAGATCTCTTTAATCCTTTAGGTTGTCTCTTCATAGGGCCTGCTCCCCAGAATTCTGAATCGATTGATACTTGGTCTTTCATTTTTTGGAGTCTAAGTACTTTGGTATCACTCATTTTACAAAAGTCTGGTATTCAATTGCTTGCTACAAGCATCTGAAAATCTGTAACAGCTCAAGAAATGCAAAAATTCATGTTCACACTGGTTTGCAGACGAGCAGATCCAACTTCAGCCTTGTTCATATACCTTTGCCTGCTACAACCTGGCAGCTTATATGAGAACATCCAAGTCACTTCAGGAACAGCTCCATCTCTGCAGCCAAATACTGCTCCAACTCTTTTCTGACATGGTGAAGTCAGCAGGGATTACCTGAGTGACCCCAGCCAAAATCATGACTGAGTGAGATAGCAGTGGTACTTTGTGCTATGCTCTGAGCAACTTGATCTAGTTGTAGATATCCCTGCTCACTGCAGAGTAGATGACCTTTAAAGGTTCCCTCCAACCAAAACTATTCTATGATTCCATCAAATCACCTGCACTCCAGATCCCAGATGTTGCACTGAGGAGCTACTCTGAGCTCCAGTCTAAGGCAACTGAGTTGTGAATTGTATGCAGGAGAGCTGGGTCCCCTCTGACTGCTGGCACCAGAGAGGAGACAACATCAACCTCTGGGAGTCACAAACTTCTGCCTCTTTCATTACCCAGCACACACCCCCCTGCAGCACCACGCAGGTCTGCCCTAGGCAGGGAGCAGAAAGCCACCCCACTACCTTGTCCTCAAGGGGATGACAACTGGTTCAGGATGCAGTGAGGCCACAGCTCCTCTGCCTGGGCTGAGAGCCAGAAGACCCCCAGCTCAGTCCCCACGTGCTGGAAGAAAACACAGGATAGGACAAACATTTATTTGTGCTTTGGTGGGAGGTGGAGATCTAGTTTTGTGCTACAACAGGTAACACACAGCTGCTGGTGTTTTCTGCATGGAAGCTGGACACCTCCTGGTGTGCATGGGCAAGGGCACCTTCCAACAAGGAAACAACCACTGAAATCAGTAACCAGGCCCTTGGCTGCAGGATGGCAGAAAACATCCTTGTTTCCTAAAGCAGTCAGCCTCAGGTTTTCTGGCAAACACTCCATACAAAACACTTGCTGTTATATTCCTAGTTCCTGAGGTGGTGGTTTTTTTTCTTAACACACTCTGTTTTCAAAGTGTTTTCCAAAGTAAGGAGCACCACTTCTGCAGACCCTGTTGTCCAACTTCCTATCAGCTTTTGGAGGGTTGCCAAGTTATTTTGCCTGAAATGGCTTGCAAGGGCTGACTGCTGAGAAGTCAGAAAGTTGGCATTCTGCATGTGGGTTGTGTTAGTTATGTCAAAGATAAGGGGGAAAGAGCCAGGGGAGGAGGAGATGTCTTCTAGCAGTATCACTGTTGGAAGCAGAGGCAGAAGCAAGCTCTTTGTAGCTCTTTTGACTTGCTTACAGAATGACTGCACCACCAGGGAAGAGGGTTAAGCCCTCTCAGAGCACCTTATGTTCACCCCAGAAAGAAGCAGCATAGCTGAAGAGTAGTTGGTTGTTTGTTGTTTTTTTAAAAGAAGTATTTTCCTATGTTTAATTTAGTCTTGCAGAACTCCAGAGATGACAACTACTGCATATCCCTTAGCCCCAAAACATGTTACCTTGGTTATACAAGAAATGTACCTCAATTTGTCAGTTTATTCTTGATAAATCCACACTGGCTGTCACTCTTGCCTACACATGTTCCTTAAAGTTTGCAGTACTTTCATCATTTCACTTGCCTCTAGAGACAACAGTCTGAGCAGCCCTCCCCATGGTGACCAGCAAACAATCCAGCCTGTGACTACCATAAAAGCAGAAAAACCTTCCTTTGGGACTGTGATTTCCTCCCCTCCAATATGCAGTGAGCCAGCCTCTGATCAATTGCAAGGGATTTACGTGCAACCCAGGGAAATGAAATAGACATGGAAAGACTGGTGGTGTCTGCTTGATGGGAATGATGTGTGGCCTCCACTGTCACAGATATGGTTGTGTATCCTCTGATGAATGCCACCCCCCTACAGCCTAGGAAAAAAGTATGTTTTAGAGCAGCTATAGCTTCCCAGGATAGCTTGTTACTTGTCATCCTTAAGTATTAAAAGGTTTTGGACAACACCTTGAAGAAAGTATTTCAGGCTCCCATGTAGTGAAGCCTGACCTGCAAAAACAAAGTATGAAGGCTCCCAGGTGAAAGGGGATGACATGAAATGCATGTCTTCCATTCCTCCTTTAGGGAGACTGCTAGGAGATGCCACTTGGCTGTGGGACCAACCCTCAGAGGTCACCTCTGCACTCTCAGTGAAGCTTCACAGCCTTTCAAATCAGCCTGGGCAGATCCAGAAGCAGTCATCACACCACTGAGAAGAACACTGGGGCACGTGTCAATTCAACTTGGAGGCTTAGAAACCAGAGAGCAATGTCCAAGGCACTCAGATCCCAACCAAAGACTGACACGTGACTCTAGATCAGGAAAGTCCCCTTCCCTCTCCTGTGGCACTGCACAGAAGTAACAAAACAGTAAGTGGAAGAGAAGTTCTGGATATCAAGATTCAACAAAAAACCACCACAAGACACTGGAGCAAAAAGTTATCTATTTTATTACAAAACCAAAACCAAACAAGATGCCTTTCATTCTAAAAAACGATGCCATAGGAAGAAATGTGCTGGAGCAGGGTAAGTTCAACATAAATTCAGGCCCTGGGAGGTGGTGCCTCCACATGGATGAATCCCACCATAATGCAGTTCCCTTCAACACATCACACCCTTGGAGACGCAGGAAGAAAGGGAAGATTTTTGCTTCTGGTGGGAAGAGCAGATGACTTGCACTGTGAAGCCTTGGTTCCCTTCTCTGTCCCAGCTGTTTTCAGCTGTCATTCAAAGTAGAGCTGGAGAAGCCCAGGAGGACCTGAAGGATGAGGAGAGGCATGCCCAGGGTCTGCTTCCAGCCACAACACCGATACACCCCCTGTCCCAGCTTCAGTAGGATGCTTCTGAGGCAAGGCAGATAAGGACATTTAGCCTGACAGCCAGGTGGACTGGCCAGTTATCTGGCAATAAAAGCAACCATGGGAAGAGGGGAGCTGAGGCACTGCTCCATTCTGCCAAGTACAGACCATCTGGACAACTCATAGCACAAGCTGTATGAACAAAGACCAATACTGTCTGCATGATATTACAACACACAACCCCCAAATAAGCAGCATGGACATTACACAGTCATGCTGGTTGGGTCTTGTATGTCAGTGTACAAGTGTTGCCAGAAGCTGCCCAGAGGACTGTGCAAACCCAGCAAAAGCCAGGATGCTGGAACTTGTACTTCTCCTATGCAAGTTAAGAGGAAAGCATATATAATGCTTTGGACCCAACCCATCCATAACATCAGCTCTAATATAGCAACATGAATACCCACCAGTACCAAAGCTACCATCAACCACCACCCCATGTTCAGCTTCCTTGAAGAACTGACCTAATTTTAATTGTCAACTACATGTGAAGGACAGGCCTTTTGGAGGGGAAGGACACCAGGATGAGAAAGAGGAGGTCTGCAGAAGGATTTACATGGCAGGCAAGAGCATTGGCTGGCTGGTGTACTGACATTTCCAGAAGAAAAGATGCAGTGACTTGCAAGCAGCTCTGTACTCCACCTGCAATCCTATGGGATGTGACCTGGCCCCAGCAGCTGGGTGACAGAACTCCTACAGGCACCCAATTAGCTATTTCTGCTGGATGCAACTATACATTAAAAAAAACCAAACCAAAACAAAAAATAACAAAAAACAACAAACAAAACCCCACAGTAAACAACAAACACCAACCCAGCAGCCAGACCTTTTAATTCCTAAAATTAGCATATTAAAAAAGGAGAGGGTTGGTTTTTTTTCTATACAGCTGGATTCATTCTTTACTCCTATAATAGGATTACTGAGTGATAGGGACATTTCTAACTATACACTACACCAAATAATTTCACCATTATGTGCCCTGGGCATTTAAAAAGGGAAGATGCAATCAAGAAGATGGGAGCTTGCAGGCCAAAAAAAGCATATGCATTGTATGTGAGAAACCATGAAGATCCAGCAGGATGATTTGGTCTTGCTAAAGAGACAACTTATTTATATTGCAGTGGTGCTGTGATGTATACTTCAGAGATCACTAGAGATGTTTTCAACCATGCCAAATGCTTTCATTAGCTCCAATCTACTCCCCAGGGAAAGAATTATTACTAATCTCAAACAGTTACTTATAGAAAGATTTTGTGGTTTGTTTTTTCTTTTTTTAAAAAAAACAAAACAACTTTTGATTTTGTCAACAAGGCACTAACTTAGTGCATCAGGCCACTTCTGCTATGATGTGTTTATCTCATGCTATCATCATGATGACATGCCACAGAGTGAAGACACTGCATTGCAATATCTTGAACCAAAGCCACAAAGCCTCAAGTGACAAGCCCAGTCTCTACAGTAACACAGTATTATCACAAGCAGTTGTTGGTGTGATCTCAGCATGGCAGGTCATTATCTCCAACTACAGGCTCTTGGTCCGGAGGTGAGTGGCACAAGGATCATCAGATCTGAAGTGAGAGGCTGCTCAGAACATTTCCTATAAGCAGACAAGTGCTGCCAGTGTTTGGAAGTGCACAAAGTGAAATAGTGTCCCATCACACTCTGCCAAGCTTTAGGATTGCTGGTATGAGTGTCCCTGCTCTACTGCTGACTTTACAGCTGAATCTGAGACTAAGGAACAACCCTGGAAAACAGATGGTAGTTGAAACAGCCTTTGTGGCCAAGAGACAAGGCTCCTCAATCTTCATGGTAACAGTGAAACAGTGGGAGTGGATTAGTCAGGCACACCATTGTGCAAGAGAGGACCTTGGGATTCACAACTACCAAAAATAGGAATAGTCATTGCAGAGACCTTCATCAGTGAGCATGGCCCAAGCAGTAGTGCTGAAGCATGAGTAAACCAGACTCTTGGGAACCAGCAGCATGATTGTGCCTTTCTGCAACTGACAAATACACTCCTTGCTCTTCAGCAAAGCAACAGGTAGGCTGATGCTGCTTTCAGCAGGCTTCTCAATATTTTTATTGTTGTACAACATATAGATGAAAATTTTGCTAGAGAGGAAGATGCAAGACTTCATCCCACTGACTCTACTGGGCCTGTGGCTCCCACATCCTTCCTACAGCATTAGATTCCCGAGTCATGGCACACCTTTGCTAAGCAGGTCTTCTGAATAGTAATGCACTTGCAACTTACTTCTGCCCAACTTGCAACAGGGGCAGAAACTACTTTTTCACGACCTTAATACAACTCTTCCATCCCTACTTTTAGCAGCTTTGCCGTGCACATGTACTTACATGAAACTTGTGCTCTCCCCAAAGCCCAGTTGCCCATGAGTTGCACAGGGTTTTAGAATAAGAAAAGAAGGGGTTCAGTCACTCCTAAGAAGCATTTGGTATCTGAGGCACTGTGTGCACATCTGCAAGCACAAGTCATGCTGACAGACCTGCATGGGGATACTAAGGTGTCCAACTGAACAATGATTTGGTGGCAGAAATTATTGCATTACTGTAATCCATTAAATGCAGTGTCCCTCTAATGCAAACAGCCTTTAAAAGCAAAGGGAAGAACAGAACAGTGACTCCAACCCCTGTACAAGACAACTGTACAATTTACATACATAATTATATACAGTATATAAAATTCTCTTTCTGAGTCCCAGCGAACTCAACTTTGTCATCAGTAGCTGTTCCAATTTTAAAGTCATTCTTCTGCTTGCCCCACTCTCCAAAGTATTAGATAATGGCATTGAAAAGCAATTACAACCAAACCCAAACCAATTATTAGAAAGTGCAAACGTTCTGGGTGCCACTTGTGCCATGCTGGATGTTGCTGGTGCTGCATGCTTGCTCCCAAGCAGCCAGGTGTCTGTTCTTCTGTCGCTGGATCTTCTTCCCTTTGGATTGGCTCCTGCCTTCCCTTCCCTACTTCTGCTGCTACACCAGGCGACCTACTGAAAGGGTGGGGTGGGCAGTGAGGGAAAAAAGAAACAAAAGCAGGGAAAGTGAGTTAAAAACAAATTAGAACCAAAAGGCTGATGCAGATACAGTACTGAGGGCAAACAACTGCTCTTCTGCCTGCCGCAGTCGATGCAGAAGCCTGGAAGGAGGCAGGCATGCAGGGCAAGTCACTGCTCCCCACCTCTGCACAGCACAGTGCAGCTGTCTCCCTGCTCAGCGGTTCTTGGACACCTGCCTGCACCAGGCACCCTGAAGCCTACCAAGATGCTGAATGTGCAGTGGGGATACAGTGTACTTGGAGCTGGGGGGTGCCAGGACCCTGGTGAGTTAGTGTGGATGGCACACAGGGGCTGCCCAGCACACCCCCGTGCTTGTTTCTTCAGAAAGCTTTTGTTAAGCCCCTTGTCAAAGGTTCTTAGAGCATCAAAGCTCTTGGGGATCAGAGCAAGAGCTCTGTGGATTAATTACAGGTGCAAACATGGTGAAGAGAAGGCAGAAGTATGGAATCTGTTTTCAGAAAGGAGAAAGGTTGCCATATATAGGCCTCACTGGGATCAGTACTAATCAACATGCCCTGCCATGAGAGGTCAATACTGCAAATTGCAAAATTATTCCAGATAGTCATACTTGAAACTGTCTGCACAGCTCTACAGTCAGACCTTGCAGTGTTGAGTGACCAGCTCAAAAACCAGCACATTGACTGTGATGTCTACACATGCAATACAGCACCTGAGTGAGGAGTGGGGGTGACCTGCCTTAAGTACTCCAAGTGACTGTGAGAGGCTGAAGCCACAGTAAACCATTTTCTTAATGCCTCCACTCAGTTTCTAGCAGCAAAAATCAAATACATGCTCAGAACTGAGGGCACACCAGAAAACATCACTATAACAATATATAACGCTCCCTTCAGCCCATATCATGAGGATCAGACAAGACACCCAGGAAGACAGGGAGCAAGAATTAAGCTAATACATAGTCTAGGTCTTTTCAACATGGAAAGGAGTCTAACCAGACATGTGGGAGGGCTACAGAATAACAAGAGGTAAGAGAAAGACAAGCAGGGGAGAACTGCTGGCTGTTTCTCACAATTCTCACTCAATAAAACTACGAGGGAGCAGGTCTAAAAGCAAAACAAGTAAGTTTTCCTTTCTGCCTGATGAAAGGGTATGATTCACCACCACAAAATACAGGGGAGAGCAGACCTTCACTGGGACAGAGAAGAGTTTTTGTCAGAAATTGGCCATGTAATGTAAACGCAACAAATCACCTAAATCATTGCTTTCTAGGAGCAGAGAGAATAGGGTAGGAAAGTGTTCACCCCATAGTGCTGAATCCTGTTCTAACTCCTTAGCAATGTACTGCCTGCCCCAGCTGCAGACATGGTGCACTTCAAGGGGATGCAGCAGAGCTGCAGTTGTTATATTCACATCTCTTATGAAAAGTTTTTGTTTCCAGATGTTTCTGTGTGGGTATTTGTGAACACAGTAGAGCAGGGAAGAATGAATTTTGGGACATGTGGTTATCACAGGAAAAAAAAATAAGGAAACAGTTTGACAAGATACTCACTGAAAGGGTTAAGGCCTTGTCTTTTTCCACTGGGGAAACTGCTCAGGCTACCTGTAAAATCCAAGAACCATGTTAAAGGCCATAAATGCCATGACATGCCAAAGGAACTCCCCTGAGTGTGCACACAGCAAGTCCCACCAGCATTCCAAAAGATTCACATGCAAGTCTGACCAATGTGCTTGATATGAGAGATGTTAAATTACTGGTGGTGTAGTCATAAAGTGTCAAGAAGTCCAAAGGGCAAGAAGCAACAGTTTAGAAGGTTAGACTAAACTGCGGAAGGAAAAAGAAGAAAGGAAGGATGTAAGTAGTGCCCTGAAGTTTCCCAAAACAGTTTTTTGCCAAAAGCAAACAAAATAACTTCATGTAGACAGGGGGCGGCCAGAAAAGTGAAGCTGTAGGCAATACAAGTGGTCCAAGTTTACTAAATCTTAAACTGGGGTCAGACAATCAAACAGGTGCCTAAAAATCCACGATCTACACTCACACCCGGCAGAAGGGCAGCGACAGGCAGCAGGGCTGCCAACTGTTGTCATTAGGTACAGGCACACGGACCCTACACCAGATGGAGCTCACGACACGGGCTCTCACCTCAGCAATGATCCTGCTGCTACAACACACTGGATACACCCAGTTCACCGACTAGTGGGGCTCCCCAAAGCATCTCCCACCTTCTGCTAGCTGCTCGGTCGGACTGCAGACGAGGGATCAGCAGGGAACAGGAGATCCTGCTCCCCCCCACCCCGAGG
>NW_009952265.1:802455-807470 GCF_000747805.2 Chaetura pelagica
CTCCCAGCCAGCAGCAGTGTGCCTGTTGCCACCCTGCACTGTGGCCCAGCTGAGGCTTGCCTTTGATTTTTGTGTGCATCTGACCTGATAGCACAGCTTGCCTTGCACACTCGCAGCTCGAGCACACTCAGCTCAGTGCAAAGGCCAGATGGCCCAGCAGCCCAGAGAGCACGGGGAGGCCCTGGTGTACAGGGGGCTGGGCAGCAGGACAGATGTGGGGCTGCCTCACAAGTATGCCATTTGGGGTAAGGAGTCTAGCCACACTAGATTATGCCAAGTGTCTTTCCAAAGAAAAAGCCCCAAGCTAACCCTGGCAGCTTTTTACAGGTAGAAATGATTCCTCAGACTTCCCAACCAAAGCTCCCACCTTTCATGGGAGGGGGAAGAACAGGTGGACATGCTACCACAAGTCCTATTTTGTGTTCTCAACACAGTACTGATGTCTTGATTCACACTAACCATCAGTAACTGTCTTCAAGATTAAAGGCAACAGAGCACAGCATCTCTGCTGAGGTCCAAAGGGGGATGTCTGAAGAAGGCACCCAGGAACAAGCACTGAACCACTGAAGCTTGTTTACCTTCTAATCTAACTGTAATTAGATGAACTCTAAATTTTCTCTGAGTGACAGAGTTAACTCAGTCATTCCCTGGTTACAGTTCTCTCACTGCCTCTCAGACTGTTGTCAGCTTTCTACCACTATCAGTCCAGAGGCAGTGAGACAGAGCATCCTTGCTCCCAGGAGCCTCCCAAGCACACAGCTCATCAGTCACTTCGGCAGATGCCAGTAAGAAGGGTCCAAAACATCACTGAATTAAACCTGCTGCTTAGACTGTCTGTCTGCTGGCAACCTCTCAAGTGGATGGACCACAAGACAAGGATTGGGGGAGCAAAATCCCTGCCACTCTAAGAGAAGATCAGGTTTGTGATCAACTGAAGAACCTGAATATATACAACTCTGTGGGACCTGCTAAGATGCATTCTCTCAAGAGAATTGGATGATGTAGCTGCCAAACCACTCCTCAAGATATTTGAAAAGTCATGGCAGTCAGGTGAAATCCCTGGTGAAAAAGGGCAACATTGCACCCATTTTTGAAAAGGGTAGGAAGGACGACCCTGGGAGCTACCCATCTGTCAGCCTGGAAAGATCATGGAACAAGAATCCTCCTAGAAGCTATGCTAAGGCACGTGGATGACAGGGATATTGTTTGACACAGCCAGTAAGGCTTCACCAAGGGCAACCTGCCTGACCAACATGCTGGCCTTTTATGATGGAAAGAGGTATCTGAAGTTCTGTAAAACCTTTGACACAGTCCACCACAAATCCTTCTCTCTAAATTGGAGATGTGGATTTGATGGATAAAGAGTTGGCTGGGTGGTCACATGCAGAGATCAGTGATCAATGGCTCCATATCCAGATGGAGATCAGTGATGACTGTGTTCCTCAGGGGCCACACTGGGGAACATCCTGGGACCAGGACTGTTTAATATCTTCATCAGTAACACAGAGAGTGGGATTAAGTGCACCCTTAGCAAGACTGCAGATGACACCAAGCTGTGTAGTGCAGTTAACATGCCTGAGGGATGGAATGCCATCCAGAGAGACCCGGACAAGCTACAGAAGTGGCCCCATGTGAAACTCATGAGGTTCCACAAGGCCAAGTGCAAGGTCCTGTATCTGGGTTTGGGCAATGCCCAGTATCAATACAGGCTGAGGGAAAAAAGGGATAGAGAGCAGTCCTGTGGGGAAGAACTTGGGGATACTGGTTGATGAAAAGCTGGACATGAGCTGACAAGTGCAATGGCAGCCCAGAAATCCAACTGTATCCTGCTGCATCAAAAGAAGCATGACTAACAGGTCAAGGGAGCTGATTCTGCTCCTCTGCTCCGCTCTTGTGACAGCCCAGCTGGAGGCACTGTGTCCAGCTCTGACATCCTCAGCAAAGACTTGGTTCTCTTGGAGTGGGCCTAGAGGAGGGCTGCAAAAATAATCAGAAGGATGGAACACTAGTCCTATGAAGACAGGCTGAGAGAGCTGGGGTTGTTCAGCCCAGAGAAAAGCAGGCTCCAAGGAGACCTTATGGCTCCTTTCAGTACTTACAGGGGGCTTATAAGAAAGTTGAGGACAGACTTTTTAGCAGGGCCTGTTGTGATAGGACAAGGGATAATGGCTTTAAACTGAAAGAGGATACATTTAGACTAGATACAAAGAAGAAATTATTTACGATGAGGGTGGTGAGACACTGGGATGGGTTGCACAGAGAGCTGGTAGAAGCCCCATCCCTGGAAACATTCAAAGTCAGGTTGGACCAGGCTCTGAGCAACCTAGTTGAAATCTCGTTGAAAACATCCCTGCTTACTGCAGAGAGGTTGGAGTAGACGACCTTTAAAGGTGCCCTCCAACCCAAACTATTTTATGATTGTTTCTCCTTCTTTCTGTGGTAATTGCTCAGCTCCAGGAGAAGGTGACATGCTGTTGAATTACACACACATCATCCCCCCCACCCCTCCTTTTTAATTAAGACATTTTGATCCTGTTTCTGGGCTGTGCTGTTGGCACAGATGGTGGCTAGGTTCCACCCCAGAAGTCCTGTGAAGCACACTCAACACCTACCATCTGACAAGCTCTTGGATGGCAAAGCAATCACGGGATCTAAGCTGGCAGAAGGAAACTTCCCATCAGCTGGCAGAGGGACATTTCACTGCTTAATCCCTGAGCTGCTCTTTGGGCATGCACAAAATGCTGACTTTGTCTTCTGAATTTGGAAGAATATAGCAGTAAAACTGCTCCAGCATTTTGCAGCCAGCACAACTAGTACAAGCCTTGCTCAGACCTACAGTCCTCCTCTTTAAGATCACTGTCCTCCAATTAATCTCGGGTCCAGTAACTTTCCAGCAAAGCTCTACAGTGCATGTCTATCTCCTCCCAAGGATCTGTCCTTGTGACTAATGCATAGACCTAAATTTGTTCTTTGATCACAGTTAGTTCCCCCCCTTGACTCAGGCTGCACAGGCTACACTGATGAAGGCCAGCTTTTAACAGGTGGTAAATCAGTCTGTTTTTCTTCCACAGCTCCTCAAACAGACAATCCTAGACCAAATGATGGCAAAGACTGTTTCTGGCATGCTACAAGCCCTCTCTGCCTATTCTGCCCCGATTTAAGAAGCCATTTGCAGGCTTCTGCCAGCCTTCCAACACTGGCTCTTGGTGGCTACTCCATTCTGTGATCCAGGAATGGCTTTTTTGCCTTGATAGAAACATGTCAGATTTAAGCAACTGGTTCCCAGCAACTCTGTGTGTCATCATAAGGATGGAAAAGCAGAAAGGTTGCTGGTAGACTGGATGACTGTTTTCCTCACCGAAGCTGCACTGGCTGGCAGCATGCACAGAGTAGGTTACCACAAACACCAAGAACCTGCTGAGGGGGGGAAGGCAGACAGAACTATCCATCTTGGACACATTTGATCCCAATCTGGAAAGCACTCAAATTCAGGTTTGTCCTTATGAATACCCCAGCTGAATCTTTCCACATAAATCTTATTTATTTAGACTATCTAGTGCCCAAGAGGCATAGATCTGCTGATTTATCTATGCCCTGTGCTTCCTTCAAGCAACACTATTTCCATGTTTGGCTTGAACTGCCACAAAAAAAACCCCCAAAAGCAAAACACTGACAAAACTGCAGAAAAGCCTTAACATTTGTTTTCCAGAGCATCCCGAGCCCTACAAAATTTGCATTAAGTTTTTTTTTCAAAATCATTACAAGTGTTCACTTTGCCTAGTAGGAGGCACACTCACCTGGAACCATGACCCACTTCATCTTAATCCTTATGCTGCTGGATACACAAACAGGATTTGCAACATCTGAGGCAGGTTCATTTGTAATGAAGTACATCAAGGGGAAATGATGACTTCCTTGCCTCCAACCCCTCCTCATCCTATCCATACTAGAAAAACCTTTCCAACAAAGCTTTTTCTGAAGAATATTTCCATGAAGAGTTTTGGTTTCACCTGACTGGCAATTTACAACTGAAAGTATAATAATCAAAAAGGTTCCAAACTAGCTCTTGGCTTAAACCCAGCAACATCAGCCCCTGCAGATGTTTGAAGGCCAAGGCACAGAGAAAGAAACAGAGCAAATACAGGGACTAATTGACTGACTCCATGCACCCCCACGATCAGATTAAGGGAAGGTTAGAAAAGAGATAATATACCACTTATTTCTTAATTTAGAAGTTCTTGTGAATAGAAAGCAGAGCAAACATGTCACCTACCACCTCACAAACTCATCATTTCTTAAAGAGCCATCACAGACTTGCTTACTGCACCTCTAGAGTACTCTCCCTCTCTTATTTCCTATATATTAATACCTGCTCCCTACTACTGCTTTTTCAGTCCTCAGCATTCCTTAGCCCCCCTCAGTCCTCCTTCTACATGATGAATCTGTTTATCTTTGATCCTCAAGACCTATTACACCTTTAGTAGGCATGTGGAACTGTATGATAAAACAAGCCCCTTTTTTGCACACTGTCCTTGTACAAGGGAAGAAACCACAAGACATCAAGGCTGTGTTCTCTGTAAACAGTTGGGCAAACAGGCACTCAGGACCATGCATCACTGCTTCCTTTCCCCTTCACACAGGCTCAAAGATTCACATTTTCTTTCTTCTCTCCTGGTTTTTTCCATTTCCATAAACTAAACTTTGAACAGTGGGTTGGCCAAGACAGCAGATTCCATAGAGTCTTATTCCAGGCCAAATACCAATAAAGCTCATTTGGCATATTCCACCTATTGGAAAGGTAATAAAATTAAGGAACAGGTTTGCTACTTTCATGTCATTCCTCAATAAGGTACCAATGACTAAGAACAAAACTTCCTCTGAGCTAGGGAAGCAGACTACTTCTCACAGCTGACAACTAATGCCATGGGCTAATTATGGTAACTAAGATGTTTGCAAAGTGCCTAGAAAAGGCAACTTCCCAACACCTAAATGCACCAACTCCCTTCCCATTCCTG
>NW_009952265.1:807721-856031 GCF_000747805.2 Chaetura pelagica
CTAAATCTGAGAAAAGAGCTAAGGAAAGGTTAAGCCTGGAGAAAGAATGCCACCCTTCCCAGCTGGCATGATGGTTATAACAAGAGCTGTCCTCGGAGCCAAAACACCTGCACATGAAATTAGTCCCCTGGAATCTCCCTGTTTGCCTTCTGCCAAGCAAGTCTACCCACAGTCAAGAATGACTGATAATTATTGAATTTGGGTTGAACAGTTTCAATTCATAAAATTTAAAAAAATACCAGTTTGGTCCAGGTCCCAACAGAAGATGAAGTGAAGACGAAGGAGGAAGAAAAGGAAGGAGGCTGGCTTGGCTGCTCAGCCACTTAACAGAAAGAAAAGTGTTATTCATACACCCTATTTCTCCCTCAATCTTAACGTGCAATCCAGCTCTGAAAAAGGGCAACAGCACAGCCCTGCACTTTCTTTCTGACTTGTTCTCTCTGCATCATCCACTTTCCTGTATGTTGGGTTTAGCAATGATAATAAATATTATTTCTGTTAGTCAACAGGATCTCTGGAGAAGGAATGGGTCTGTGCTAGCTCATACATCATGCAGCCTACATGGCTGAGACAACAGAATACTGTTAAGAGTGTTATTACTCAGAAGGGACCTGATCTGGACTACAGTTTCCAAGGACTTCTACAATACAGAGTTCTAGGCAAGGCTCATGTTTTTACCCTGTTTCTGTACAGTGCTTAGCACAAAAGCCTCTGATAAGGGATACAAGACATAACACAAATAATGAACTACTACATTTGGATGGCATCCCACTCATTTTCTCACACATACCGTGGCAGTTTTGAATCACCTGGGAGAAAACAGATTTCTGGTTTTGCTGTTAACTCTGTATCAGTCTCATTCTCGTGCAATGAGGAAAGAAAGGTACTCACCTCCTTCCTTGCTGACTCCCAAGCACCCTTTCAGCTCCTGAAGTGAGATGGATTTGTCCTTGTTGAGGTCACAGTAGTCAGTGAAACGTCGAGCACATTTCTTGGGCTTGGCTTTCTTCTTTACGTAACGCTTGAAAGGCTTCAGCTCCCGCTTGTTGATGTCATTGCTACTGTTGTTGTCCAGCTGGCTGAAGTACCAGTGCACCACCCGCTCCTCCAGTGTGTGGCTGGGGTCTGGCTCAGAGAACCTGTAAGAGAGGAAGGACAGGCCCCCAACAAGTGGGTGCTCTCACTAACATTGTCAAGCACACGCTGAGGAGCCAGAGCTGCTCACCGAGTCAGAAACGCACTGTGCTGTATTTAAAAGGTGCAAAATATGCAGGTTTTATGATCTCCTCCTTTCTGGCTGGGCTCTTTTGAGAGAGATTAACTTTGTCTCAAAACATACTTTAGCAAGAACAAGTGGTGCCATGAGATTCCTGGAGACTGATACTCTCGGTAGCTCCAGTTCTCCTCACACCAGTTGCTGAAACCCTGCCTGATTCCAGAAGGATCCCCTTCAGAAGGCAAGAGGCAATCTCCATGGCCCTTTTCATCCTTGGGCTCCCATTCAAGTTACCAGCTGTCACAGTAGTTTCTGTGATAGCAACATCTAGACTTCAGAAAGGGAACAAACTCATTTAATGCAAGACACATTTGTTACTTGAAAATGTCCTTGGCAAGATGCAATGTTCTTCCTTGTATCTATTTATATGACCTGAACTCCTGTGCTGTATTTTCAGCATATTTGATGCTTTTCACATGGTTGATTCATACACAAGAATTCCACAGCAGACCAACACTACAAATCCATTAAAAGCAATACTATGGAACTGACAACTTCAGTTTGCTTCATTTCTTACTCATTGCCATATTACAAGTTTGATGTTACTTGGTCACATTTCCTTTCTGCAGACAACAACCAACAATATCAGAGAGGAGGAGGAGAAGAGGAGGAAAAGCAACAGCTGAAGATGTACAAACAGCAAATGCTGCTATTCAGTGTCAGGCTATCACTGGATAGGCACCGTTACACCATACCATTTAAGTGGTGTGTCCTGGTTTGAGCCAGGATGAAGCCAATTTTTCTTTTTACTGATTTTTTTTTCCTTCAGTAAGCTCTCTTGTAACTAGCAACAGCGTGTTCTGCTAGGCTGATAAGACAGTGGAATGTTTTTCTAACTACTGAGGCTTCAAGGCCGCACCTGCACTCTGCCGGCTCAGACACTATGGGGAGATCTGTGACCCCCCCGTAGGAGGCTGAGTTAGACAGACAGCAAAATTGGCCAAAGATATTCCATTCCATATATCTACGTAAGCTCAGAGGAAGGTCAGAGATCACAGAAGACAACTTCCTTCCTTCTTCTCCCCTTCTCTTCCGTCCATGGCCGGCGTCCAGGGAGGACTCTGTTCATCCATCACCGTCGACCCTTAGGCTCGAGATCTCCTGACCCCCATAACTCTCTGCTCTGTTCCAGCAGCAGCTTCGGGATTCCTCGGGACTCTTCCCAGTTCAGGGAAGTGCTGTGGGAGTTGCTGGGGTGGGGGGAGGCGAGAGGCTTTTGCCCATACCTGAATATATATCTGTATATAATTGTATATATTTTCTTGTAAGATTTATTAGTGTTTTAATTAAAGCTGTGTAGTTTAGTTTTCAATCCAGCCAAGTCTCTCTCTTTTTCTCTCTCTCCTTCCCTACCTGGGTGGGAGGGGGAGGGGATCGAGAACATTGTTGTCAGACCTGAGTCAAACTGTGACAGTGGTGTCTGGTACATTGCAGCAGAGGTGGGAAAGGGGTCATAACTTCCTTGGTGATACTGAGAACCAGGGAAGAAACTCTTTCTAAAGAAGAATTATTTAAAAATTGCACTGAGCTAGTTCTGTGTGATTAATATGTCAACAGTAAAAGCTGAAACCATGCTGAAACGAAGGCTGAGACTCAAGCCTTTTTCCTCCCCAGAACGAAGCATTTCAGAGCATGGAAAGTAATGGATAGGTAGTCAGACATGCTACAGTGGTACTGGTTGCTCTGACTTATCTCAGGAGACACCTCCAGCTGCTGCCTAAATTCCTTCCCGAGCAAGGAGAGAGGGACAGTTGGATACTACAGGCTGCCAGATTCTGGTGTGAGGTTGGGGCACTGTAGCCAATGAGGAAAGATGAACCCAGGTATCATAAAATACACCTCAAGACTGTCACTGACCTGTTGCAGAAACTGGTAGGTTATATCATTACATGGTCACTGCAAATTTTATTTGTTGGGAACTAGAAGGGAGAAAACTCATTTGACATTCTGGTATGACCAGTTTTGCCTCTAAAACACAACTACAGAGCCTGAAAAACAAAAATCTCACCCTACTGCCATGAGAATTTAAAACACTAGTGAAAGAGAATCTGCAACATGCATAAAGCAAGCACTGGAGCTTAGGTGGAGAACGGAGCCCCCTGTTAACCTTCTCTGATAGCTTTTACAAACGAGGATACAACTTAGAAAGGTAGGCCCCATCCAGAGGCATCTAGATCCTTGCAACATGTAAACACACAGAGTAGGGAGAGGCAAATAAACTGCACAACATTTTTCCCAAGGTTTTACTTGAAATTATCTCCATCATCTAATTCTTAGCTGAGAAGCAGCCTGACATTCAGTCATAGCATCTGGTCAATGTACACTGGGATAAACACTGTGGGGGAGGAAGAAGAGGTTGGGAGTAAATCTGGCATACTTTTAGGAGCCAAAACACAAGGCAAGCCCCCGGAGCCACCTATGGACAAACAGATACTGCAAAAGTCTCCCCAGGAAGCTAAGGGAGTGCCTGTATTTTTCAGAGCCTTGAAACTGTATGCAAAGACCAGGGTGACAGGAGAGAATAAAAACATCCTGTGGCTTGTTTTTATGATATTTATGAACACAGTCATTGGCCTCTCTCCCTTTTGGAAATGAGCTGGCTGTCATTTGAAGACCAGCATGTTTCTGACAGCCACAGGGAAGTTCTGTATTGCAAGGGATAACATTCTGCTTTTGCTGAGATAAAGGAACAAAACCTGGGATTTTGCATGCAAGATTCCTCTCATCCACCCCTTGGCCTGCTCCTTTGTTTCCTGAAGACCCCCAACTAGAGAGAAATTGACACCATAGAAGAGCATCTTACAACCAACAGCAGAAAGACAACAGCCAGGAACACCAGCTTCTCTCTACCTGCTGAAGAGACACTCAGGACTTTAAAGTGCCTCTTTTTCAGAGGCACACCAAGAAGGAGCTCTTAAAAATTACCAAGAGAGGCAACAGAGCTCTCTCCAGCACTTCCATGAAGAAAAACAGGGAAATCCACTGGCTAACAGAAATACATTGATTCATGAGGTGATGATACACCAATCTTTGCCACTACAAACATGCTGAGAGCCCATGCCGAAAACTACAGCATGCTAATGGAGCTGAAGGGAATTAGTTTAACTGCTGTGATTGCAGAAGGAAGGAGGATACAGCCATTTCTGAGCTTTTACCACTTCCTGTTGGCTGGGTAGCAGGACTGCAGTTCTTGAGTTAGTTGCCTGCCCTTTCTGATGATCATCCAGAATCCCAGCTCAGGAAGGATCCACATCATCTCAGTGCAGTCCTTTCTCCCTGGCTCATGAATTAAATGAATCACTAATTAAATGAAACAGCCCATGAAGGGCTGAAGTTAGAACACTGTATCTAACTTTCTTGACTTTCACAGCTGCCCATGCAAGACACTTACGCACCATCCATGAAAGAAGAATTGCTGCAACTTGACAGCACTGCTAAGCCACCTAGCTTTGATGATGTGCCATGACAACAAACATACCTGCTGAGTCAGCTGAAATAAATCTGGGGGCTCTAATTGTCCTGCAAGCACAGACTTTGCAGTATTCCAGGGGAATTTCCCTCTATCACCTCTTTGCTGTTGCAAAAGAAATAAATCAGCCCTCAGATGCAAACTTCATTTGTTGTGCTGTCTCTCTACTCATTCAGACCATAAAGGAACTAGAAAAGACCAAAGCTGCCCTGTACATTCTGAACTCACAGCAAAACATAATCTCTGGCTCTAGCACCAGTTACACAAAAATCCACTGAATTCCAGTCTTTCCCTCCAGTGCTGTAGCAGCTTTGTAAGACCTAGTAAAGAAAGACATTACCAAAATGCAGACAGCCTTCTCAGTCTTTTCATGTTGACTACATTACAGCTGAACCTACTTTTCTTCCTAATTGTTCCTTCTTAGGACTCTATGGGAAAACAATCAATCCTAAAGAATGAGCACTGAGGAACCAAAGAGCTCTGTGCAAGCTGATTTTCCAAATCTAAACTGCTGTTGCTGGATCACTTTTGTATATAAGCCAGAAAGTTTAACTCCATTATGCAGCAGAAGCCCACCCACAGTCCAACAATGAAGAGAAGCACAGTCTGTCATTTAACAGCCTAGGACAGGGAACCTGCTCTCTCAGCATTCTTAGTCATTTGTTGGCATCAAGTCTTCTCTAAGTAGGCTTTTACTCCTCCTCCCGTATAATGTGCTATCAATTCCTTCATAGGAAAATACTTCTTTCTTAGGTGTCTTATGCTTGGAGATACATGGTTTGCATTCTGTTACTTTTAACAATACTACTTTCCAGCCAAGACACTTCCACAGAACATCTTTGTATCATCTGGTGTAACTGGAGTACAGGCAGAAAGCAAAGAGACTATGAAAAAACGTGGATGTGTGCCTTTGCAACTGCACTGAATTCTGGAGCAGAGAGAGAAGAATATGCCAAAATACCAAATACACAGCTTGAATATGCACTTTGTATGCAGTCTGTAAGGCTTTCCAGCCCTTGAAGCCCCTTGCAAGAAAGGAGTTAACTCAGTGTGAAGAAGTAGAGAAGGGGAGGCATATAGGGTAGAGTATCCAAGAGCAGCAAATGTCAGACATTACTTGCACACAGAGCTGTGTACAGTGTGCAGTCACCTTTTCCTCCATAGAACTGTGTTGTCAAAGTGTAATATGTCCCACCAAATTTTACTGAGTAAACTGTAGTCCAATGCTAGCAAAGCTGATCCTCTGCTCTCTGCAGACTTGCAGCCCCCACTGCATCCCACTCACAGGCTGCACAGACCCACTGTTTCAGTAACAGAAAATCCTAACACAAAATACTGCTTTGACAGAAAGCAAGGCTGCAATCTCTGAAGTACTCAGCAGATGATCACCTGTTTGAGGATCTTTAGAAAATATTATTTTGTAATACAAACTAAGTAGCAACAATAGTAGTTAAGGCAGGAGGGGAGTAAGACCAGCCTCTCATCACCTACCTGGACTGCAGAGACTACAAACCAGACAGACCTATTCCAGCATAAAAGAACAGTGATGGACAAAAAAAGTGATAGCAGAAGCAACAGAGTAGGAAAAAAGTTAGTTCAGCTTCCATTCCTTACATACAAGGTATGTTTGTAGTCAGGATGTCTACAGGAGTTAAAGTTCTAAGTTTTTATGACTTGAAAATATTTTGCAAGAATGTATACCTTGCTTGGTGCTGTCACTGAACAAAGGATGGATGAGAGCAAAGCTAAAGAAATGACAGGACTGACCCTGCCAGTCAATGCCCACGACAGCATTCATGATGTCCATCAAGGTGCCTGGGAGAGAGATGGAAAGTGATAATTCTGAATGTTACCTCAGCTTGTTAAACTGTTGTTCTTGCTCTTGCTTCCACTTCTTACTCTGCTTTTGTTGTTTTTTGTGGTTGTCTATTCTAAAGTTAAAAGCTGCAACAGCCGAACATGGCTTGAATCAAAAGGGGTTACTCTAACGGAATTGCAAAAGGATCATGTATTCGTTTTATTATTTTCCCTTTCCTGTAGCCAAAGAATCAGGAAGCCAACAAAAAACTAAGCTGTGTTCAGACTAAACAAAAGTACTACACAGTCCAAATTCGTTATGGGAAATGTGTAACTCCTCTACAGTTAAAACTTATCTTCCTACTACAGGCCCAGTTTCTTTCTCTCCTCTGGCTAAGTTGCATATGAAGCACTATTCTGCACACAACTTCTCAGGAGATTGTGTGGTGAACGATTTAGGAGTTCTAAAAATCATCTCACTTCACTCACTGTTCAAAGATCCTCCTCTTAACTGAACCCTGCCATGTCGTCAATTAGGCTAGAATTTCCATAGAAGCACAAAGAGAAGCTGGTATCCAACTTCAATGAAATGCAACAGGAGCTGGGCATTAACTTCCCTGCACTGTTTGAAAGTGTCAATCTTTATTAAAAACATGGCTTGGCTTCAGAACACCCTGGAGATGTGCTGAGCTCTGCTTGCCTGCTTCAAGCTGCTCAACTAGAGCATGAAAGGGAACCTTGGGGGCAATTTTCTGAAGTACTTTTTAGGGCTATTACATGGGGAATAATTGGCAACTTAAAATTAAGGGACACAGCTGCTGTGTTACATGATAAGGGTGGCTGTTGTAAACTGCCCTTTTAACCCAAAATTCCACAGGGCATTAATATTTTTGCTGATAATGTAGCAAACCATGGTGCACATATTTTGGCAACTACAATTCATTTCTGAATTGGCAAGGACCAAAGAGAGCTTCTCGGATCAGGGAAACCCAGGTCAGGATCTCCTTTGGTCTATTTTACTTTAGGCTGTATGTATTTGAAGTATCTCCAAATTAGAAAAGTAGACTAAAATGTACTAAAGTGAAGTCTAAATTTTAAGAAGTGCTGCTCCTATTATATAGAATTTATATGTGGAGAATTTAAACTATTTGTCTTTTCAAAAAGGATATCAAGTACTGGGTAATAAACCAATTCCCTACAAGTGCTTTGTTAATTACTTTGAAAACATACAGTAACAAGATATGCCTTGGAGTTATTACATAAACTTAAAATTAAGAATGAATTTTACCAGAGATTTTCTGTTTCAAAAGTCTAAATGAAGTCTTCTTGGCTATTTTGCTGTAATGTAAACCAGGGCCATGAGGAAGGGAAGTTCTCATCTCATTTACATTACTGTAGAGCATGAGTAACTCAATTAAAGTCAATAGCTTTGAACTTGCTTAAACGAGACAAGACCTATAAGGGATTACAAGGTTGTTTTAAGCATGCCCAATAAAAAAAGAGTCTTATCAGGTTTTACTTACGGCCTGCAGCAATCCACGTTGTACAGCCTCACTTTGCTGCTACTAGATTGTTTTTGTGTGTGCCAAGTATAAAGTGTGTAGTTTAGCACAGCTCAATGTTGCATTTTAAAAACAGACCTCTAGTCCCCAAACTCCTCCCTTCCCCCCAAGAAAAACAAAAGCTAACGTGGACATTAATCACAAAGCCACAAAGCACTCTACAGCATAACTAGGTTTAAGATGAAGACAGCAGATGCAAAAAGTTCTCACTCCACATACCCAGACTGAGACTAAAGGTCATCTAATCTGATTTCCTGTATATCATACTCACTGAATGTGAATCAAATTACTTAGGACCACAACTCAGCTTTGACTAAAGCAAGTCTTTCTGAAAGGCATCAGGCCTGAGATGAAAGCCTTAAGAGAAAGGGAATCTGTCACCTCCCTCATGACTTCATTCTGCCTTAGAATTACCCTTGCTTTAACAGAATTTTGATCACAAGTTTGTTTGTATTCAGCTAATCATGTTCTTCCCCGCTAAAGAGCCTGCAGAGCTTTTGTCCCCATGGAGATACTCAGATTTATACAAAAATCATCTTTCAACCCTTTTTTTTTCCTTTTCTTTCTTTTAATGCCCTAAGGAAGGCTGAGCTCCTTAAGACTCTCACTGTTAGGCTTTTTTAGCCCTTGACACTTTGAAAAGGCTCTCTGCGTTTGGTCCCATATTTTAATGTAGATACTAAAGATGTGTATTGTATGCCAGTATCATCTCTGCTGCCACGGAAAAACAAGAACACACCCTCCCTTCTGTAGAACTTACACTTGCCAATTCTCTGATTAAAATACATGGGACAACATATGAGGCCAATTGACATAGGGGTACGGGTGCTCAGAAGTTTACCTTTGATCACTGGATGCATTTTTTCAAACTAAAAAAGGCCCAGGAGGATGAAATGCTTAACAGTCTAAAGGAACAGAAAGAGGGAGGCTACAGAGGGAACAAGTGTGTGTTTAAATACAGAACCTGTTCTGCCATCATTAATGGCAAAGATGAAGAGGAGCCTACAGTAAGTGAAGTTTGCCTCACCAATAAAATAGCTGACATTAAACATTAAAACTGACCTGACTGACGCTAAGAAAAGTCAGATAGCCAGAACTCTAGCTTTTCTCTTCAACACAACCTTCTCAGCAAACCTGGGCCAGGGAGATACAGGTCAAGCACAGTCATAAATCCAGTATTTTGTTAGTTGTTAAGGCTGGAAATGTATTAGCTCTATCATTAACCCTGTAAGTAAAATGTCCCTTCATCTTGGGCAAGAGCTTTCATTTCCAGTGCCAAAGTCAAGTTAGGTCACCCACTTCCCAATATCCCTGAAGAGAGGGCTCAGGACATTCCTTCCCTTGGGTAACTTGGAAAGCACGTCTCATAGCACAGAGACAGCTTCCCAGCTCTGCAGACTTGTATGAAATGAAAGCTGTGCTGATTAAATTTTTATGTAAGTCACAAGAATTCCTTGAAATGTTTTATGTTGTTTGTTTTTTTCTGTAAAATAAATGGTCCCATCATGGCATGCTGGGATGGAAAAGCTTGACGCATGTTCTTTGGGGTATGTGCTTAGCCTAGCTGATGCATATGGAAGTTCATTCCAGAGCAGTTCCCTGAATTTAATTGTGGCAGAGTATTTGGGTGGTAGCAGTCTTTTGCCTCACAAAAGACAGCCTGTTAAAAGATTTCTTTTTCCCCTTGCAACTGGGCTGCCAACACTGGAGCTGAAAATAAATCAACATGATGAGTGTGTGAAGAGCTGGGCAGTGAAAAATTCTACCAGAAGGACCTCTATTGAAAGCTGAGAAATACACAAAGCTTGGGGAACATTAGGAAGCAAACCTGCTGGTTAATAGAAGTGCAGAGGGGACACACATCTTTGGTCTCTACAGTGTCGGTTTATATTAAGCTTTATTTTAAAAGTGATTATTACATTGGCTGGGTTTCAGTCCCAGTGCCAAAGGTGCCAAATAAATACCAAACATACTCCAGGGCTTTCCACCGCCCCTACCCGCTGCATTTGAACCACGGTAATTAGACAGAATTGACATTGGAATGCTTAGGGCTGGAAGAGAACGACGTGTTTCCCATCCTTAGGGCACTTTTCGTCCTGTTCACATGAATACAGACATGCTAGGCATATACTGCTAGTTCAACGGGCTACAGAATATTCAGCGTGCAGGCACCCAGCCCCTGGCCTGATTTGGAAGGTCCAAATGCAAAGTTAAAACCATATGGGTTCACAAGCAATCCATGCTGAAACCAAAAGGCACAGAGGTGCCACGCGGGAAGTTCTGGGCTTGAGTAAAGATGGCACTGCTTCCTGCTCCATTTTGGAAGAGGAAAGCAAGGGACCAACGTTCCTCTCCACAAGCTGAGACAACACCCACAGAAGGAACACATGCACAGAGGCACCTCCTTCATCTCTATGCCCCTATAAGCACGAGCACAGCAGTCACTGTGGCATCCATGTGTGGTAAACCTGCACTGATTCCTCTCATAGGCAGCGGAATCCAGAATCCCGGCTGCCTTGCCGAGCCGATGTCATACAGCACCTCTTAAACCCATCACAGCCCCTTCCCAAGGGCCAGTCCTGCTGCAGCACTGCAGCTGCTGTGCTAAGGGACTTGCTGTTACCAAGCAGAAGGGGGAGACAAGACCTCAGCTTTTCTCCAGTTCCCCAGGAACCCAGACTTCTGCCCACTTCTTGCAACAGTCCTGACCTGCTGCTCCCTCCAGAAGGGTTGAAAACGCAGCTGGTCAGAGAGGAGGGCCATGAAAAACAGCTCCTCTCCTCCTCAGCAGGGCTGGCTCTGTCCCCACAGCAAAACCACAGCACTGGTACTGCCAAGAATTCGGTTTGCATTCTTCGCTCCCTGTGGTAGCCACTAGGCCACACGGTCTCCTTCAATCCATTTGCATTTTATTAGGTCTTTTCATGCATCAAGGGACAAAAGAACAAACCACTTCCTCCCACTGAGGTCTCATTTCACACTTCAAATGGGCTATACTAACCTTTATGGTGGAGCAGCTGCCAGGGAGGAGGGGCAGGAGGCAGCAGACAGGGCTAGGATGACAGGACAGAGCAGAGTCTGAAGATGCAGCCTCCGCTCCTCTCCCAGCAACCCAGAAGAACCCGAATCAGTGCAGAGCAACACCTTTCCCTCCTGTCCCCATCTCAGGTGCACCCAGAGCTCTACAGCCACCCTGGTGGCATTCAGCCTGAATGCTTTCTAGACTCACCTCCCACCTCCAGTAGGTGCTGCTGAGTTAATAGCCTGTACCATGTCCGTAGTCAGAGCATCAAGTAAGCTGGTAATAAATTCAACTTTCTTCCCTTCTGGGCAGCCTGCAGAAAGAAAAGAAGAGGTTTAATGCAAGAACACAGAGAATTGGTCTCCTATCTCAGCTCAGTAAGGACCAGAAAGAACCTCCTTTGTTTATAGATGGCAGCCATCATCACAGTCCCTAAGGAGGAAAGGCAGAAGAATCCCTCAGTGGGTTTCTCTGTGTGGCAATTTGTCCTGCAGCTTTTGTCCAGGCACACACAAGGTCACCAACAATATCTGGCAGGAAGGCTGTGTGGTTAGCTTTATTGCCTCTCCCACTTCTCTACCAGAAAAACGACAGGGATGTGCTGGAAGTGCCTGGCAGACAGGAGTTCCCATGGTGAAACTTGCAGAGAAGTTTACAAAACAACTCATTACCTCCTGGGTCATCTTCCTCTGCAAACATGGCTGTTCTGAGGCAATAACTGACAGCTTAAAGTTCCCCAAAGCACAGGCCAAAGTGAGTACTGCTGCTTGCACTCTCCTCTCTTCAGGCACAGAGAGCATTGCCTGCCAGCAGCTACCACAATAATTCAGTTCTTTGCATGATCACACTGCTTGGGAAATACGTCAGTCTGAGTCAACACATGTAATCACCCCAAGCCACTGTTGGCTTAAGCAGGACAAAGTAGGCTGAAGACAAGCTTGGTAACCATTTCCATTACTTAGTGCTGAGGTTGTCTAGCCCCCCACCATCATAACCACAGACTGACAGAGCCTCCTATGCTTAACAGTGCTAGCCTGTTGTGACATGGTTGGGACAAATTTCTCCATCTCCTCACCTTTATGAGGAAATCTGTGCCATTTCCTTGCTTCTCAGAAGAGCACAAGCATGTTCTGCTTGCCATCATATTAATACTGTAACAATTGCTCTAGCCTACTAAGGAACAAGCATACTTAACTTCAACCCACCACCTCCAAAATTATTGTTCAAAACCCATCAGTTCCCATTTCTCCAAGCCACCATGCACTACCAGTTAGTTAGCTGATTAAGGCAACAGATATCAGAACACAGCCTCCCCCAGCAACACAGAGCAGCATCAACACTTTCTGCTTTTCTCAGACAAGCAGACAAGAACATGTACCCCAGAGCACCAGAAACTTATTGTAATCTCTTGACAGCTGAAAGCAGCTCGCAAATTGATCTGACAAAACTCCCTCCTTTGCAGTATTACAGGCTCTGTTCTCTGCAACAGCTAACTAACAGTCCCTCTCCTGTCTCCATATTATGTGCATTACACACATGCACACCCCTCAGCACTTGTTTGGCACATGGTCCAGAAAATGTCAGCATTATAATGGGTAAGCTGCTATGGCAGCCAGAGGAGACCACTCACTTAAAGGAGCTTTTTGTTGCAGTAATGAGAAGGTTGAAAAACCATTTGCTAGAAGTCATCTCCCTGGGGCCTCAGCATCTCACCGTCTGCAGGAATTAGCAGCTTGCCATTTGCTATGTGCAAGCAACACTTTCCTGCCTTCTTTCTTCTGGCCACAACCATAATACAACTTGTGAAGAGGGTAAATGTAGGGGTGCAAGGATCTGGACTTATGTCTCTCCCACCCTGACCTCTGTAGGTTCTCTTCACACAGGCCAAAGAGCACACTGCCTGCAGCACTGACAGTCTGAAGAATGGGCAAACCTCTAGAAGAAGAATAAATTATGGGGTTCCCCTTAAAGGACCGAGCACAAATGGAATGATCAGTCTCAAATTAAAGCAGTGGTTTTTCTCAAAATTCAGTTCTGCTAAGAAATACGAGCAAAAAAAAAAAAAGTTAAAAGAAACATCCTCTCACCCCCTGTAGTTCTGGCTCACCAGTGAATTTTTAAATACAAGAGCAGCTAATCAAATAAACCTCAAGTCTGCATCAAAAGATTACACAGCACAACATCTCTCAAGCAGACAAACCAGGATCAGATCCTCCATCTCCTAGTCTCCCCATACACAAGGGGTTCTTTTGCAGTGAGAGGAACCATCATGCCAGCCAATGCAGCAAAGCACAGAGCTGAAAAGCACAGAAAAGTGACTTGAGCAGAGGAGGGAACCCCTCCTAGAGTCTGATGCTGGGCCCAGACCCCTAAGATACAGAGCATCATGTGTCCTCTTCTACATCAAGTAGTTCCTGTGCCCTTGTTCAGCTGCAGTGCAGAGGGGAGGAAGAAGGGAAATGAAACCATTTTGTCTCCCTGAGAGATCAGAAAGAGGATCACAAAGAAAATGTCCAAGAGCAAAGGATTTTTACAGAGGAGTTCTGAAGACATGGGGGAAATGCAGGGAAAGGCAATAAAGCAAGGGGAGAAGGGGATGGGGAAAAAAGAAAGGTTATTCTATTTTAGCATTATTTCCTAAGGAAATGAGCTTTAATGCAATCATTTAGCTGGTTTCCTTCCCCCCCAAGTTATACTCAAACCAATTGGCCAATTTCATTTGAACATGAGAGGGAGGCAGATACGAAATTTCGATATGACTTGTGAAAATGAGGAGCTACATAGGAGGGAGCCCTGCTGAGGGCAGAGTTGCTAAGCAGAAAGCTATGGGGCCTGAGGTCAGGAGCTGGCAGGAGGAGAATTAGAAGACAGAAGGTAAATCTGGAACAAAGCTCATTTCCTTCACTAACCTGCTCAGGGACAACTCACTTTATGCTGACCCAGCCAGGAGAAAATTAAGTGGATCCAGAATAACCAGCTCTTTCTGCAGAGTTCTTGGTCTCTTCCACTCCCTCATGGTGGAGAGGAACCCACTGTAGCTTCTGTTTTCCAGCAGTCAGCCCCCGCTCTGGAGAGTAATGGCTGACCTGTCTGTCAGTGAAGGCCCTCACTCTGTTCCTTAGGAAGTGGGAGGAAGGAAAAACCAGAGCACAGGCAGGTAGGATGGCATTTTTAAGAGCTACACCTATGGCCAGCACATCTTCCCAGCAGAACCAAGGTAGGCAAATAGTACAACATGGCTTGTCTCTGTTAAAACAAGCAGTAGTGGGAGTTAAAGCAGATCCCAAGCAGAAAAACAAGAGATAGAGTCCAGCTAAGTGAGGAGCCAGCGTTAGTTAAGGGATCTTAAGGCACTGGGAATGATGTCCTGCCTGACAATTGGTCCACTGACAAGGGCATCCTCTCTTTTTGCTCAGGGGGCACCAAGCTGCTGCAAAGCCCTCTTAACAGAAAGAATCCTGTCCTGGCCAGGCTTTGAAGAAGAACTTTCAATGCTGAGCTTATTCTTCCCCCAGGGGACTTCCAGGCATCCAGGTTTCCTTTCTGAAAATTCTGATCCCAGACATGTTTTCAAAGGGCAGACAGGTAAAAAACTGCCCCCCAGGACACTCCCAGCCTTTTCCAGTTCACTGCTGAAACTGGAGGTAATCCAAAATAACACAGAATAAAACCCATGGTAGAACATGCACAGTGAGGGAAATTCCCCCATCTCCTCAATAGTATTCTTGGCCTCTTGAGAGTTCCAGGGTGAGACAAGGGAAGAAGGCAGAGATGGGATCTTGTTCCTCTCTGACCTGGAAGTTCTCTGTCCTTGAAGGGATCATCAATCTCAGTGCTCTTCGATCTGGCATCGCTTTCACATACTGGGGTCTCATAGCTGAAAAAGGAGAACAGCAGATGCTAACCTATGTGACATAGGCTCAGTGTCATCAGAAGGTTGCTAGGGGGTTGTGTCTTATCTGCTTACTGAAGGGGAAACCAATAAACATGCAAAATAAATATTCTTAGCCATTTGTCTGCTTATAGACAGACTGCAACAGCAGCAGAAGGGGAGAGAGAAGGCAGAGCATACTCTGAGGTCCAGAACCATCTACCAACCCAAACCCAAAACCAGAACAAGGGCCTTTTCCGACTCCTGTGGGCACAGGCGGAGCTTTTTTCCAAAGATGTCCATGCTCTGCAGAATCACTATCTATCAAGAGCTTAGGTCCCAATTCCCACTGGCCTGTTTTTATAACTTGCCCAACCCACAATTTGTTTCCAAACCCCAGGTGAGAAAAGATTCCTCAGGTCACTTTAAGATACAGAGTAACTTACAGAAAAATCTATCACTGACTTAAAAATCTACCAATGCACAACCAAGCAGTCTCTACATCTGTACTGGTCAGGATCCAAGTGGCTGCTGTAGCATGGAAGTATAAAGCAAAGGATAATGCAACAAAACCACCTGTCTTTCTGCTGCTTACGTCCCTGATCTGTACCCTTGAGCAAGGCCCTGGTTCTTGTTACCACCCAAAAGATGTAAGTCAGAAAAAAAAAGTCTGCTTTGCATGAGTACTTAACTCCCTGGAAAGGGCAGTAGACACTGGGCACTCCCCCTCCAGAGAGGGAGCTGCTTGGTAGCACTTAACACAGGACAGACACCACATGCAGCAGTGCTAACTTTTAAAAAAATAGTACAAAGCTGACTGCTCTACAAGCAAGAATTCATCTGAGACAACAACAGTGTTTTGTATCCCATCTCCTCCAGGCAGCCTACAGCTCTTACCGAGTGGAAGTGCCAGGCAGCGGGCGTCCTGTGTCCACCAGGACACACCAGCAGTACCCAGTGGACTGGTGGCATTGCACTGGTTTGTAGAGCCCTCCAGGAGCGCACTCGGGGATGACGATACCCTCGCGGGGGTTCTGCCTGGCCTCCTCCAGGGCACTCTGCCGCTCCTGGTCGCAGGAGTGAACTTTCTCTGGAAGACAGGAGGGAGTGGAGAAAAAAGTCAAATCACGATCACCTTCCTCAGCTCAGCAGAACATGGGTATCCTTCCCATCAGGAAGACCTTTGTGACTGTTTCATTCTCAGCAAACACCAGCATGTCTACACCCCTAGGGACTCAGAGACTCCTGGATTGAGAACCTCCTCCTATGGTTAGCTGGGACACAACAAGATTATGGACATTGACTGCCAAGCAAGCCAGGAACAGCAAGAAAAATAGTTCCCATTCACCTGGGTTTTGGAACAGGGCTATCAGATAATAATTCACCATTACTGCAGCCACAGTTCCCAGATGATGTTTTTGCATACTGAGAGATCCTAAATTATGACTTGTATTTTCCAGTTAAATGAAGGAGGCAAACACCCTGCCCTGCCCCACCATCTTTCTCCAGGCTGCAATGCATTCTCTCAATCCCAAGAGGAGCAGAAGTCTGTTTTAACTTCATCTTACCCAGTGCAGAGAGCACCTGCACACACCTCAGGGAGGAACTGAACGGGATATCCTATTCTACCCACACTGCCCATCAGTCTCCAGCACACTCCACCATTATCCTCACCTGCAAAACAGGGCACCCAACCATGATCCTTAATAGCTTATTACACTGAAAACGTTATTTCCAAAAACATCATCAGCCAGGGAGCAGAGTACACTGATGGCACACACCAAAGAACAGTAAGAAGCCCAGTAGTGGCTTCTGCAGCCACCTGGCACCTTCGACCACTGCCTGCAGAGGAGTGTTGGATGCAGGGAGAGGAGCCAGGCTGCTGCCTCTTACATGGACCAGCCATTAAAGGGGAAGGGATGCACAGAGTACCCATGGGACATTAAGACCTATTTGGCTTAACAACCAGTCGATCTCTCTTACAAGTTTTCAAACATTCTGGACTTTGAGAAGTAGGACAATTATTTCAATTTTGGAAACCACTGAAGGTAACAGGAAAAAGCTCACATACAGGACAGAAAGCAGTCAGAGCAGGTGATCACAGGATTTAAAATATGTCTAAGTTGATGGTAAAAAAAGACAATATAACTCCTAACTTTTATCCCATGGAGAGTGACAAAAGCCAGAAGCAGGAACAGTTGTTCTCTCCTCCCCTAGCTTTCCTTTCCTTTGCAGCTTACTTTGTTTTTTCTTTTCATAAATAAACCAAAATATCTGAAATTCCTTGCCACAGCCAAGAATCCCCTAAAGCTTTCAATACATAAAATGCTTCAACACTGACAGGCAATGACACCACAGGTTCATCCCAAACCTGCAGATGTTTGCAGTGTCAGCCAGAAGACATGGCATGACCTCAGCATCCTACCCCTGGGACAGGCTCAGCACACAACTAACACACACTTGTTTCTGTGTACATGGCTTGCCTGTACTCCATCAGTTATATCTTGTATGTTGGTGATAAATTCTGGTGCAGAGGGTAACTTTTTTTTTGCATTTGGGGAACAGAAGGGGTGCTGATTCCCAACTATAATTCCTCTAGCTTGGTAGCAACAGATACAACACAAAAAACTCCAGCAGGTCTGCACATCATCACCTGAGTACAGTCTGCTGTGGGTACCAGAAGGACTTTTACTGGTTTTTAACTGAACTGTAGCTCCTAAAGAGTTCCAGAGACCCAGAATGGTCTCCCTCTCCTCAGCATTTCAGATCACTGTCAAGGCTGGAAATGAGAAGGGCACCCGAACTTCACCACACACAAATCCACACAACTGAAACACAGAATAAAAACCTTTAAGTGTCTGCAAGTCTGACTCAAGCAGAGAGAAACTTGATCAGGAAGGAGCAGGAGGGGATAAAGTCAACAAAAACCAAAAAGGAGCTCAAGCCTCAGCTGATATTTAAGCTGACTTCACTTGGCTGACAGATTTCACATCTGAAAAAAAGGCCACGTGACTGTTCGCAGGCTGTAAGTGGACAGAGAAGTCATTGAGTGAGAGGCTTTCAGGCTCCTTAACAAGCCACTTACATCACAAGGGGCCCCCCACTTGCCCCCAGTCTGCCAACAGCAATTCACACCTTGGCCCTCAGGTGAGGAGGATCATTCATGCAGTTTGGGGAAGCAAGAACAGGGATAGAATTCCCCATCATTGTTTTACATAATAAGAAAAAAAAAATTCTGCTGAAGAGAACTACATTCCAGGAATTTCTCTAAATCCCCAGAGCTTCCTAAGCACACAAAGTCAAACCAAGATCTCCCACATCCTTGGAGTCTAAAATTACTCAGAAAAAAAAAGTGGGTTTTTTTCTATGTCAGAAAAAAAAAAATGCTACTTTTATTGAAATCAAGAAAAAAAGAACAAATTTCTTTTAGTGAGTTAGTATCTTATTTTACATATATTTGCAGTTAGGTATGCAAATTAGACAGAATAAATGTACATACACACATTTGGACTATGCCATAAAAAATAGCAATAATGTCTCTGCCCACACTAACAGAAAATTGAGAATCAAATAGTCACAGCATTTACTACCTGAATACAGTATTAACTGGTAGTCACTCCTGTTTAAAGGGTGTTTAAAGGCTGAGTGACAAATCTTACAGGCTTTGTTCAGTTGACATTAAATAGATGCAAAATCTGCCATTGTCACCAGTATTCAGTGACCTGACATTAGCACTGATAACAGCACAACTGAAAAAGCAGGGAGATGAAGTTTTTCTCATTTCTAGCATACATCTAGAAGTAACCACTATGAAAGCCTCACCTATTCCATTACATGACCATAAGAGAAATACTGGGGCAAACCAAAGGCCCAAATTGTCTATTTCACCTCCAGCTGCGGCCAAAAGCAGAAGCTTAGACAAGAAGAGAGGAATAGGACAAGCATATACTTCTTTCCCCTATGTATTTCATGTCTCCACCAGCAGTGGGTCAGAAACTTGCAGAGATAGACCTGGAGTTTGTATTTAGTGAGTACCAGTGTTTTTTCCCTTCCACTGGTTTGCCATGTCTCCCCTCAAACTTTTATTGACTAAGACATCCTGTGGCTAGTTCCGTGACTTGCCTACACGTGTGTGGAACCCAGCACATCCAAACATCAAACACAGGTTTGATCTAAAACTCGCTCCAACTAGTTTTGTTTGCTGACCTTAGTTCTTACAGAGGATGAAACCGTGAAGAGTTTGCAGTGTCCCTCCTTGCCTCTCACTGCTTTACAGATTTCTTCTTCATCTCTTTTACATGATGAAGAGACCCAGCAGATCCACTTCCTTCACTGAACCCTTTCCAGGTCCACCATACCTTCCCTGAGCTAGAGGGGATCAGAACAGCAAACACATTGACACTAAATGGAGACTCTGACAACAGCCTTGTGGAATGTTCCTTCAGTGACATGTCTACTACAGAGAAGAAAGCATTAACCAGCACTAGCCCCTGGAGAGGCTCTTTCCTCCAAGCTACCACTCTAACAGCACTTAATTCCCTTAAAAAATAAACACTAGTACTAACAGTTGGGGTGTATTTCAACCGCCAGCAAAATCAGCTGGTAAATTCATACCTTCAGCTTCCTTAGTATGGGACTTGGCAAGGACTGCATACACTGTCACCTTGGAAGATGGTCTCATGGGTAATGAAGGGACCATCAAATGCTGTCCCAGCTCCAGAACATTGAAGTCAGCCTGTTCCTGTCAGACTTCTTACTGGAAACTTTGCTGTTGTTGCCAAGGCCCGGCTTATGGAGGATAGTGAAAGCCTATGGCCAAGCTAGAAGGTTTAATGCCAGCTATGAAATTAAGCTGTCATCTTAGAGAGAAGCATGTATTTATTCTACACGCAGGGTACTTAAAAACCTATTCCTTGTTTGAGTTAATGGGGGTTGCAGGCACAAAGATAAAAGGGTTTCCTTCTTTCCTTATATTAAATATTTAGAGAGAGAACAACACTTAAGACAGCAAGTCAGTAGGACACAAACAGCCTTTCCAGGACCAACAATAATATTACAACACACCCCTTTTTTTTAAGGCACTGTCACACTCCCTTGTTTTCTGCCATCTCTACTTTGACTCAGACAACCATTAGCAAAGAAGCTGAGTAACACTTGCCAACTTGCTGTTGCTGGGGAGCAAAACCTTCAGAAGACAGCAAATCTAGATTCCAGCAAATCCACTTACAGCAAAAAAAAATCTAGGGAATGCATGCACACACAAAGGAGAGAATCACTGGCAAAAAGATCAATTTTTCTTTAACAGCTCAGCTCTAAAATGCTGCTTGTTATTTCTTAGTCTTGACTGCTGTTAACACTCCTTAAAACATTTTTAAAAGTAGTGTCTCTGAAGCTATGAGCTATTGCAGAAAAACAGGGCTTGGACATCTGCAGTTGTACATTATTTATGCAACAATTTTCCCCTAGTAATGGCCTTCTGAGAAATACATGGTCAGATTCATAAAAAGGTCTCTCATTCCTTGTCCCTTAAGTACACACATCGAAACACGCATCTAGTGCCTGCACAAGAAAAATAAAAGTGATGGATGAGGTAAGGGACTCATCTGACTGTCTAATAAACCAGATGGTTATTGAAGAGATGGGGTGTTTGTTTACCTTACAAAGCTGAGAAGAGGGTGACTAGCAGCATCTAACCAAAGAAGTGTTTATCAGATTTCAGGCTCAGCTTGCAGGGCTCAGAGCAACCAACACACTGCTCTGGGGACGAGGCAGCCTCCCTCAGCTGCTCTCCAGACACATTCTGTGTCTCACTGCTATCACAGCCAAAGGACCAAGCATTAATCACCAGTGCTGCAAGGATGATGTGGATGATTAGGGTGGGACATAAGGAAGATCTGCCATCCAACCACAGCAGATTGTTTTATGAATATTGCTGTTCCACACCCATTTTTGTTCTTATTAGAATAAGAGTGAGACGATGACACCAAAACCAACCACCTTAGAGAGGTGCCTGCAGCCTTGATAGGCAGCCTTCTACCAAACTAGGCAAAAGAGAGGGTCTAACCTCTCTGGGCTTCTGCCCAGCCCCAGTGAGCCTATGTGAACAAACCCCAGAGCTACAGATCACATCAGGCAGGGCAGATTTCCTTTTATTTTCCTCCTTTCTTTTGACCAGAAATTCTGTCTGAACTGAGGAAACTTTTCCCATGATGTTACCACAAAAAGCTTCAGTTGTAGTGAAGAAGCATTCATCAGAAGGGGAGGAAAAGGTCTTTTACTGAAGAATTCTTAACCAATCCCCATTGTTAGTGCTGCAACAGGGACCCGACTTCAAAATACCACTTAAAAAACAAACACACCTCTCTCCCAAATTTATTCTTTTTTTCAACTCCCAGCTTTCCCCTCCATGAGGAAACAGGACAGCACAGAATGAATGGAAGTAGCATGAATATCTAGTGCCAAGTTCCTATTGACTTCCTGTGCCAACCTAAAGTGAGGACTAAGTGGTTTTGTGCCTCAGTTTTCCTTTCGGGGAAGTGTTTACCTCTCTCCCAGGGAAGCTTAATTCAAACAGGGTTGGTTTCTTATTTTCATTTAGCCTGATTTTACACTTCTCTGGCAGAGAAGAGGAGCCTTGAACCAGTTATTTTGGCACGGCACGTACACGAGCTCAGAGGTGCTTTTACATTCCGTAAGAGCTCTAATATGAACAGGACCCAAGTCTGTTCCAGAAGAACACGACCCTCATCCCAGTAACAGAGCTTACAAAAGCTGTGGGCAGAAAGCACAGCCTGATTCCACAGAGAAAGGTTGGTACAGGTTCCATCAGCAGCCCCAGTCTGCATCTTCTACCTCAGAGGGAAAAGAGAATTTGAAAAGCCATGGGTATGCACAGGCACAAAGGCAGGCAGGACTAGCAAAGCAATGCAGGCACCGGCTGCTTGTCCCCCAAGCAGGGCTGTGAGTGAAGGGAGAGAAACAACCCCTTCTGTGTTGACAAGGGGCACAGTAACAGCTGAGCAAATACAACTCACGGGGACAGCATAAATCTCTCTGCACCTCTGTTAGTCATCATGCTGCTACCCGTCCCACCCTGCTCTGTCTGGGACCGTGGTCCTTCCAGGGTATTCTGGCTAATGTAAAGGTAAAGAGAAAAAACAAACCTTGCAGGTGCTCCCACACTCCCACACTGTACCAGTTGAACAGTCCTTGCTTTACCTCGGTACTCACTCAATTTCATTTCTCAAGGCACAGGTTACAGAGGAAGCAAAGGTTATTAGATGTTCCAGTGCTGAACAAGTACAATGCAAAAGTTTAACAGGTAGCTTATAATTTTTAAAAAATGCATTGTTCCAAGTGGTTCATTAAACTTCAGCTATCCAGGAACACATCCTTCCCCTGCCATTTTCCTTCTGTTTAATGTGATAGAGCTGCACTGTGTTTCTGCCAGTGTTATGTGGTTAAGATGTCTACTCAATATCTACCCTCCAGCTTGAAACAAGGAGGAATGGCTGAAGGCAGCACTGTCCCAGAGGTAAGGACGAACTCGTTGAGGGACTTTTTGATGCATAACTTGTGCTCACTTTGCAGAACCTGGGCATTTGCTGCTGCCCAGCTAGGAACGGAGTCTGCTCCACAGAGTTTCCAAAACACACAGGAGTAAGAGATCCACATCTGCACATCTTGAAACCTGCCAGTTGAAAGCTACCTGTCCCTGCAATTCTAATTCAACTGTCTTTCAGACAGGGCTTGGACTCTTTCTACCACCTCATTTCTCAAGCAGTCAGTCACACAGTCACTGCAGCTGTAGCCAGACTAGCTGAAGGATAGCAAGAAAAGAACAATTCTTCTCTAGCTACAGTACATCATCCTGGCAAAAAAAAAAAAAAAAAAGCCATTATTTGCATGTTCATGCACAACGCGTTAGACAGAGCTCTGATCAAATTCTAGTTCATTAGAGTATAAGTTGTGTCATATCCTAAGCAAACAGGGAAAATGCAGACTGCATACAATTACTATGAGACAGTTGCCTAACACCACAGGCTAACAAAAACATACTTTAAGAGGAGAGATCTTAAAAGTTCTGTGAAACTGTTCTTAAGTATTGATAGTCATCATGAGACTTATCTTGTATCAAACAGACTGTTCAATTTGGCTAGTGGAAAGTAAAGCACCATCCCATTTACAGAACAAAATTTGAGAAAGAATTCAAAGTCATATTGATAAATATTTTTAAAAGATTGTGATCACAACTTGAAAGTACAAACCATAACAACCAGCAAGAAGAAATCCAGTGAATGGAGGAGGGAATTACTGGCGAGACAGCAAGACTTGGAAAAAAAAATAATGGTTGGGGGCTTAGGTAGACAAAAAAAAAGCCTGCAACTTCGTGACATTAGAAACAACAACAAAGAAGCAAAATAGTTAAATCTAGCTGTGGGATGTAGTAACATGGGCTTCAAATAAGAAACAGACACTAAGGACTGGTGAGCATTTAAATCAACCCTGTGTCCAGCTCTGGGCACTGCACTTTGAGGGAGAGGTGGACTATTTTGCAAGAGTGCAGGAGAGAGCAAAGGGAATAGGCAGAGGTCTAGGAAACTTGATCTATGAGAAAAGGCTGAAGGAATTCCATTTGTTTAGTCTAGGGATGACATTCAGTCTTCTGAGACATAAAAGCTGTTATATAAAAATGATGGTCACAGATAATTTTTTTCCTTCCTTATGGGTAGTTCAAGTAGCAATCAGCTTACCTGGAGAAAAGAGGTTAAAATTTAATATTAAAAAAGCCCTGGAAATTACCTGTTCACTCACTGGAAGAGGCAGTGGGATCCCTGTTACGGCATTAGGAACAGGTAACACATCAGAGCTGCTATAACTGCATACGAGTCTAAAAAGGGAGAAAAAAACCCTACACAACCTCTTCAGGTCTTTTCCACTCTCCTCACACAGACTGTGAAGCTCCAGCAGGTTCTAGGTGACTGAGGCAACCTCTTTGCAAACACAGCCTAAAATCTTGAAGATACTTGATCTGGTTTAAGTTACCAAACTTTGGGGGCTGATCTTCCTAATGGACCTGGCTTCCATATTCTGTATGACAGCTGCAGCTGTGTGCAACCTCCACAACAGCAACAGTTTTGACAGTATGAGCGAAGTCTGACACCAAAATGCAGCCCTCTTCAGTTCTTTACATCAGGGTGGCTCCTCAGAAGTAGAAAAGCTTTCAAACTCAGACACTGCCTTCATGATTTGGAGAGGAAGCTACTCATAGTCTGCTTTTTTTCTTCCCTAACCCCTCTGCTCCATGTCATACAGGTTCTCAGCACTGTTAGCTGGTGGCATACCTAGCTTTGAGATGAACCACCTGTCTTTTCAGATTCATTCATTTTCCCTATACTCCTTTCTCACTCCACTCTTTCCACACTGAGAGATGCTATTCAATGAAACAAGAAACCATAGGTCTTTCCACTGGAGCTTAACATTATTGGGAAACTATTTTCACTTCCTCACCTGTTTTTAATAGCACTTGCAACAACTAGCAGAGCAATTGTTGGAGACCTTGCCTACCTCTGCTGGCTGGAGTATATGAGCACACTATTTAACAATATTGTAAGTATATAATTATTTGACACCAAATAGAAAGCTTTTGAGAACTGTCACACGCAGGTAAAACATTTCAGACTGGTCTTGCTAACTACAGTAACATTCTTTTTTTAAGCTACTGCTGGTGAGTAAAAGGGGGGAAAGAGAGAAGTTTATATTGTGGTGAGTGTTAAAGTAATGACAGATCAGCTTTTTCCTATAGTCTTTAGCACTTTAGGAGGAGGCAGAGGGAACTGCCTCTAACAGGAGTGCTAGCACTCAGCACCCTTGGACATGTAGCTGGAGCCAGATGTCTCTGGGCAAAATGTCCAGGCTTTGGAAGTTCAACAATGTAGCATGTGGGATTCAGACATCAGCCACAGGACAGGAAAAACTGTTCCCACTTCATCAGTGTCATGAGAAGGAGGGAGCTCTCTTCCATGTTGTGTTGAAAGGCAAGAGAAGGACTGCAGAGTGATACAGCTGCTGAGGTTACTGTTCTTCCCAGCAGGATTTCTAAGAATTGCAGCCTCAAACAGTCAACAGTCCCTCCAGATGTAGCACCTCATGGATTCTCCAGAGAGAACCTGCAGCTTTCTGCTATTGGAGCCTGTTCAATGATGCTAAGGTGAGGTAGAGGACTGATGACACCATGGGGAACACAGACCAGTGAAACCAGGGAATTGTCATTCTTAGTGAGAGCAGCCAGTCTGACACAACTTCCTTGGACCTTTTGGTTTCAGGACAAGTCTGAATCTAAATCTGTTCCATAGGGAATTTAGGAGGGCAGGTCAAGCCATTACTTTGAAACAGCTCCTCATTTGTGGCACCTTAGAAAAGTGTTATCTTTCTTCTGAAGCTCACAGGAACATTTAAAGGGGAGCGGGAAGGTAAGTCAATAGGTGTAGTCTGTCTGCAGGCATCAACGTATGTTTAAATCAATGTCTGAAGTGCAGATCATAAAAGTCTGTGTGGAACATATAGGAAGGAGCATTTTGCAGTTAAGGAATCACTTCAGCAAATCAATGTAACCCCTTCAATATGAACCAGCTTCTGCTAAAAGGCAAAAAAAGACTCCATGAAGTTGACTTCTCCACTCTATTTGACCCATATGTCCAGGTCATGCCTGGTGCTGAAGCTTTTTCCCTTTCCCCTCCAAATCCTTAGTGGTTTTAAAAGCAAGGTTTGGGGTATTTTTTCCCCTTTTGCCCCAGCTTCATGTATCTTTGCCCCTCTCCTATTGCTCCCTGTCCACTCACCTTAACTGGCAGCTGTAGAGTAGCAGGTATGACTCCATGTATAGAGTAATTTGTTTTCTTTCACTGGGGGATAAGGAAGCGGGAGTGACTGAATTCTTCAGGAATGATTTATCACACAGCACTCAGGGGGAGCTCTGTTTATTTGCCTGGCTGCATATGGTTTAACACCTATGGTTGCACACCGATTATTATACAATGTTATTTTTCCCACTTGTATACTTTGCACCTTTTCATACAGCAGATTAACTGGTCCCCAGTGCCATGTTATTTATGATTTTGTTTGCTGGCTGTCTGGAAAGGGTCCTGGTCCTAGATTCTCCCTGCTTCTGCTCTCCCCTACATGTTCTCTCTTCTTCACCACACCTGTCACACCGAGCCCATGGGAGAATCACGCTTTGGCATTGCACATATTGCACCTTCTCAGAACTTCCAGGAAGGAGGAAGAGACAGAGGCCTCCCAAGCAGCAGTCAAGACAGGAAGGGGTGGGTGAGCCACAAATGCAGCTGGACTGAAAGGAGGAATAGAAGGTAAGGGAGAAACACAACATTTTGACTTGCAAGGAAGCAACAACTCTGCAGAAACAAATACAGAGATCTGCTCTGAAAATGTCATGGAATTAGAAAATTGTAATACCACACTCAAAAGGAGAATCTCCTGAGATTGCTTCACTTGATATCAAGCCAGAACTTAAATTAAAATTAATTCTAAACCAAACAGGAACAAACCCTTCTCAAAAGAACGGGTGAAAGGACTAATACAAAGGTTTGAAGATAAATAGTTCTGGCAGGTGGAACAGTAAAGTGACAGATTTTAGCCCAATAGTTTTAACAGGTCAGATGAGCACTGTGTTGGCAGGCTCTAACTCAAGATGCAGGACAAGAGCCAAGGAGAACACATTAATAAAGGACAGTAAAAAAGGCAAAAGCTTTCTGACACATTCTGACTCCCATGAGCTCTTGTTCTTGACATCACTGACACTTCTTTCCCCCTCTTCAGCTATGGGGAAGTTCAAAAGCCACTACTCCCTAGTGTTACACCCAGAGGAGATGAGAGCACCAATGTTCACCAAGGAGGACTGGAGTCAGCATCAGGATGTCACTCCCAGGTACCGAAATTCTCTAATTCCAATGCCACTTATTCAGATGTCACTACAGCACAAATGTGCTTGGCTACCTCCCCTTCTCAATCTGCTTTCCTGCTAAAGTGAGATCAACTTTTGCTTCCACCCATCTGATCTACTTGGTGTCTTCACTAACACTAGCCAGCCACACAGATTTTGGGGAAGAGCCTACAATTCTGTAACAGACATTTGGACAGTAACATTAATATAACTGGCATGGAGACAGTCAGTCAGTTTGGAACCCACACAACTAGTTTAGCAGCAGCAGAAAACAGGAGAAAAGTAGAAGCAGCAGCAGAAGCCCATGGTCTCACATGTGTTTAAATAGCAAGGCAGGGATTGCTGTGTGCCAAGAGCAGGACAACACAACTAAGAAATAAGCCTGAGAAGACAGAATAAAGACAGGTGAAAAACTACCCCCATTCAAAACAGTGCTTTGCTTTCCAAGAGCCTCCCCTGAATCTGTGATTCCCTGGTCTCTGAAGCATTGTGTTTGCGACACAAGGAAATTTGCTCCTACTCCAAATAACTATACATACAACACAAATGGGAGCACTGTCTCCCCACTCTGGAAAATAACACAGACGCTCAAACTCCTTGGGATTAGCCTTCACTGCTAAAAGGGAATAAAACTTTTGTCTGACCTTGGGTATTTTTTGTGTATCCCAGCAAAACTGCCATACTCCTTTTTAAGGGCAAATCAGCAAGCCCTGTTATATGTTTGTTGGTCTCACCTGACAATCTGACAACTCCCAGCATAGGTGGCTTAAAAACAAACTGCTTGTTAAGGTTTGGGGTCCATGAAAGGCTCCATATGGCTACGGCAACACATCATGAGTATGTTCCCTCTAGGAGCTATCACTATCCCTGATCCTTAAGAAAGGCATGTAGCAAAATGGTATCACTTCCTTGGTGAATACTAGAAAGGAGGTATTTCAGGGTGCTATGTGGGTTTTCTTGCCTCTTTTTATACAAGTGGGGAAACAGACAAACCAGTGAATCCAGGTCCTGGTAGCACACTTTGTATAATCACATCCCACCTCACTGTAGAAACTGTACCCCAGAGTACACAGACTCCCTTTGGACTGGGTGGTGGGGTGTGCTTCTGCTTCTTGCAAAAATACGTGCAGACATGCAGCTTTTTCTCCTCCCTTTGAGAAGCCCTGAAGCTTGGGCTCCAACTGAATTCAATTAATAAAGAAATATGAATACCACCATTCTTGTTTTCAAAGCTCATTTACAGTTACACTCTGTCCACTATGAGCTCCTGACAGCAGAAAGCTCCATCACTGGAAAGCTGTCACATGAGAAGCCTGCACGATGCTTGGGTGCCAGAGCTGAACAGAATAGGCCACATGGAGTTGGCCTCCATTCAACAAGCAAGATTCTGAAATAAACAGCTATGGGTTTTTTCTTTTTTATTTTAACTCTGCATACACAAACCTGTCTTCAGCTGCTAGCCTTAATATATTACTCATTCTTCCTTTCAAATAACGTCATGCTCAAAACCCCAGTGACTGCAGAATATTTACTTGAGGCTGCTACTGCTGGTTTCTCTAGAGCTGTTTATTTTTCCATGCATGAGCTCATTATATCACTCTGTGGTTTTCTTAAAGGTTGTCAGGGTAAGCTGGGTACAGGCTGGAATCTCTCGCTAACTAAAACCAAATCACTAAGTAGCACAAATGGATTTGGAGATCACCCAGCCCTGGAAATGAGGAACAACCATGGACTCCTTCCTTAGTGGAGATGGGGTGCTCCCAAACAAGCAGCAACTAGATTTTCTTAGAAGCAAGATAGTCAAGTGTTTCCCTGCAAAAGAATAATTTAGTCTGCTGCAGGCTGGGATAGGTTGCAGGGCAAAGGCAGCAAAGTAGGAGGCTGGAACAGTAAATGTAGGATGAAAATACATTTCCCACCCATGCTGATTACAGAATGGCCATTGCAAAGGTCCCATCTGTATCACCTCGTGCTTTGGAGGTGTTAAAAATAAGCAACACATCACAGAAAGCAGTGCTAACTAACTGGCTTAGTTTGAAGTATCCGTGTGTGTGCACACAGGAGTGCAGGTTTGAGGAAGATGGAAACAAATTCAAAACAAACATCAAAAAGTGTTTTTTGTCATCTTGCCACAAAATATTGTGTTGATCTGCATCTTTCACTTTCCCCTAAAAGAAAAAACAAAACCAAACTTACTTTGGGACTTCTAGGATTCATAAAGACAGAAGCCAGTTTTGTTAATTGTAGAATAACAGTAACTTTTCTGCTATTCAGCAGCCCAGATGTTAGAGCATGTTCATATTTTGGTTCCTGCCTCTGGCCAAGAAGCTTTGCACCTGCATCTTACCCTACCGAGAAAGGGATCTAGTCATCATTTCATTCTTTAAGGCAAGCTGGGATAACAGCATTAACAATCCCTCCTTGCAATGCTGTTTGACTTAGTATGGAAAAATCCACTGGCAAAATGCCTGGAGACACAGATTCTCAGTCAAGTGCTCTAATCACCAGGCTAGAGCCATTCTGCTTTTCCTGATCCCTAGATTAATTAGTACCTACACGTGCCAAGCAAAACGCAAATGCTCAGAAGGAGAGGGCTGCTTCAGGAGAACCTCCTCTCTTTGTCAATTCTAAAAGGAAGGCAGAACACAGGTTTCAAATGCAGCTTGAATGAGATAGAGGCTGTGTAAGCAGCTCAGTGTATCACCAGCTCTGAAGCTACCTGGTGGTTTGTTTACTCTGAAGCCAAACATTGACCAGAGACAATGACAAATTACAGAGCCTGTTTGTCTCCATACAGCAAACTCTTTAAGTTTTCCTCATGGTTAATGCATCAATGGTGCTAGGGTTCCAAGATGTCCAATGTCAGAGCTGATAAGAGTGCAGCACAAAGTCCTCTGATAGTATCTGCTAGACTTCACTGCAAATGACAGGGCTTTATAACCACTGGAGGGAGGAGAGAGATCAGGGTTAAGTGGTTCAGTATGAAAACTCCAAGGAATGGGACAGGCTTTCAAGAACTCAACACTAATGAAAAAACAGAAACTAAAGCAGAGGTAGGCTGGATATTACAAAAAGAAAAATCCTGAGATTCAGTTCAGACAGCAGAGCAGCTTCCTGTGGGGAAAAAGTGAAGTCTTTATTGCCTAAGGCATTTATGCTACACTAGAAAATGCTGCTCTTCATACAGCACAAGCTTTCACTAGCCCTAAGGCAGTGGATTAGGTGACCTACTAGGTGTTTTCTCACCTCCAATTTCACTTTTTCCAAATTGCTGCAACAGGATACCAGGCTGTATCTGCTTTAAGACACTAAGCGCAAGTTCAGAGAATCAAAAGCAAATAAAAACATCCTCTAATTGTGCATGGCCATGTCATGACAGCTGTTTCATCTGCAACCAAGACAGACTTGAAGATATTTAAAGAACTAGATTCTAAATTCTAACTATCCTCCCAGCTCTTTGTTGTTCTATTCCACCTACCCTGCACTGCCTTTTAAGATACCTGAAAAGGGATGAAAGAAAAAGATACCAAACAAGGGGACTAGGCTTCCCTGATTGAAAGAAAAACTAAAGTAGCCCATACCTACTAACAAGCTAAACCACAGCCCTATTTTGATGAGGCAGCATTTCTTGACAGTCAATTATTCAACATAAGAAGTAGAGATGGCTGTGTATTTATATAGCTTCATGTGGAAATTTGGGGTTAAAAATTAGTAAACCAGTCTCTTAATGAGATCCCACTGCAGATGGGTGTCTGTCAAGGCAATCAGTAAGCCTGAGTCAGATGAACCACACATCTTTTAGTTTGCTGTAGAAACCACCTCTTATGGAACTCCTGAATTTTCCAGCATGCACCCGTAATAATCTTGTTTGAATACCAGAAATGACATCAGAGCAAACTGGAAAAAGATGAACAAAAGTAAACTCAGAAAAGGAACTTTTCCAGGAACAGAACTCCAGTTCATGTCAAGCAGCTTCCTGAGGAAACCCTTGAACAAACTGATTGCCTTTACAATGTGAAAGCCAGCCTTCCTGGGCTCTGTCAGGCCAAGAAAGGGTGGGAGACAGGCATTTCCAAGTCCCTTTGTAGTCTCCCAGAACCCAGATCTAGGAGCTCTTATGATACTCCTATATCACCTGAAGCTTCTGAACGACTCCCACTGGCAGTTTCTACACGGAACCACCCTGCTACAAAAACAATCATGAGATGAGGCACAGGAGACTGCTGCTCAAACAGAGGTCTGGGAAATGACCTCTTAGCTCCTGCTAAGAGCCCTTCTCCCTCCTGAAGCAAGAGAATCTTGCCTAACCAAGCACTGATTTCACCCTGCAGTTGGGAAGTGGAACAGGAATGTTAAGGGAACTGTTAAGCACCATGAATACTCGCTGCCTGATCCAGAAATACCAGGTGACATGGTACATCAGGCCATCACAACACATCTGTTCTGGGGACCAGAATTCTTCTCAGCAGCTGTTCTGGGAATATATTTGTTCCATAAAATATATGCAATAGCAGCAGCTCCTATTTAGACCTTACAGTAAACACATGGTTCCTTAAGGCAATTGTATTATTTTGGTACTCCCTTTACCTTCGTCCTTTCTCCTGTTTCAGTTAAAATATACCAGATAGAAACTATTCTTACCAAGAATTCCTAACATTCTTCTTCATATTCTTCCATTTTCTTGTGATTTCAGTGACTCCACAGTTTCATCCTCATCTCCAATCTCAAGTTTGACATCTTATCTTCACATCTTCCTGCTCACATTCACAATCTTTTTCTTTTCTGTTTATTATGCTTGGGTCTTCCCTCAACCACTCTATTACCCACAAAAATAATCTCAACATTTATTGAGGCCCTGACATAAGGAACCTCCTTTCAGTTGTGAAATAATCCAATCATTCCTCATACAAAAATAACCCCTACAGAGAACAAGCTTGAAGTTACTAGGAAAGAAGCCCCTCTCTATTTTCTCAACTGTTTAGATCTGAACCACAGCTCAGATCTCAGAGCCAAATGCATCATTTTGTACAACTATGAAAGACTGCTGAACAGCAAACAGAAAAATGATGACAGCTGGCTGGGATGAATTAGCAGATGAAGAAATTAGAAATTCCCCAGTTATGGTTTGGAGAAACAAACATCCCTCATCACACATCAGCTTGGCTTTCTGAACATAAAAAGAATGCTATCTGCATTTATTTTATAGCCTGCACTTCAGGTCTGAAAAGCAAGATAGCTACAATGAAGGAAGAAACAAGCAGAGGGTGAGGGACTGTGGCCTAGTTACAAGACATTTTTTGTCCGTTTTAGATGGAACGTTACCTGAATTCCTTATACTGGAACTGTTCAGTTTGGAATCTTTAATGACCAAGTGCTTAATCCAAAGGGTGGGTGCGGTGATTTCTGAAAGAGAGGAAAAAGATAAACAAACCTACCTTAAAGAAACTACAGCAACTACCAAAGAGACATGGTGGTTATGCATGAGTACAAGATGTTTGCTACAATTAATTCTTAACTGATACATCATCTTTGTAGAGATCAGCTTATCCCCTGGTGAGGTCTCTCATGAAGCACTATTTGTAAATCTTCTACAAGGTTCTCATTTTATTTCCCTTCCAGATAATCTCACTGCTGGCAAATTAATTTTTTTTTTTCCTACAACCCCCACTTCCTAAATTCTCAAATCTAGAGCCTTTCTTCCCCCTTCCCCTGGGAAGTGCTAGATTCCCCCATTCTGGACACTTGTAAGTGTCAGCTTGACAGGGTGCTGAGCCATGTCATAAACTACAGTAGTACCTAGGAAGGTTGGACCTGATGATCCTTGTTCCTTCCAACTTGGCTTTCTATTATTCAAGACTTAGAGACCTCAAAGATTGTGTGCTACAGTACATAGTGGTTTCCAGTAAGGTACACATGAAAACCAGAATAAGTCAATCCAGACCTTAAATATTGCTTTAACAGCCCAAGAAGAGCTGACCACAGCCAGTTTCCTGAAACAAGCAACAATAAAATCTTAAATAAATGGGAAAAGAAATGAAGATATTTCTGGAAAGACATGAAAGGAAGTCTGTTAAAGAAACAAATTCTGGTTAGAAAAGTATGGCTGATGCATTACAACCAAGACAACCAAACAAATTTGTGGAAAAAAGTGCCTAAAGCATGCGCTGTGAGGTGTTGCAATCAGCTTCAAAACACAGCAGGACCTGCCTTAAACCACAGAAATTACACATCAGCATTTGATTTGAACTGAGCAAAGCAGAACTCAGTACCATGGGCTAGAGCTCCTAAAGGGACATTTTCAGAAATGATATTTTCTGAAAAAAATTAAGTTTCTACAAGAGCACACCTTAAATACTATATCCTGGAGTTTGTCTCAAGAAGCTTTTACAAGAGTTTTCCTGCCCCCCCTGTTGACATTTACATGTCTCTGCTCACCTAGAAAGAAGCTGGCTGACTAGAGGAGAAACTGATGATACATTATAAAGCATGGAAGAAAAATGAAATATTTCCTTTCTAAATGTTTCCAGCTACATTGACGGTATGCATTACTGTACTCATGTTCAGGCTATTTTTACATATAGAAATATAGATTGAACATTGATATTCTAGCAATAGTAGAAGTTTTTGTTACAAAGATGGCCTTATCTGCAGATTTCTATATGCTGTTTTATCATCATTTACTCACTACATGCTCTGATAAATATATATATATACAGACACATACTTTGGGCTGTTTTCAGGGAAAACTACATAAAATTAAACACTGGGTGAGAAGTAGGAAGGGGAGAAGCACAAAAGGAGAAAAAGTCCACAAGCCCAAATGCTAGATCCAAACTCCTAAATCTAGAATAGAATTTAGATCTGACTCTGCACTGCATGAAGTGGGTATGTCTACAGCTGAAAAAAAAAAGGACAACCAAAGTCTTGGTTCCCCTGGAGCCTTCTCTACTCCAGGCTGAACAACCCCAACTCCCTCAGCTTGTCTTCCAGGGGCACCTTATAGCAACCTTCCAATATCTGACAGGGGCCTACAAGAAGACTGGGGAAGAACTGCTCACAAGAGCATGTAAAGACAGGACAAGGGATAATGGTTTTAAGGTAGAAAAGGGTAGACATTAGGAAAATGTTATTTAATATGAAGGTGGTGGATCACTGCAATGGGCTGCCTAGAGAGGTGGTGGAGGCCCCATCCCTGGAGACATTCAAGGTCAGGCTTGATGGGGCTCTGAGCAATCTGGTCTAGTTGGAGATGTCCTGCTTATTGTAGGGGACATCCCTGCTTATTGTGGGGGACTTGGACTAGATGACCTTTGTATGTCCCTTCCAACCCAATCCATTCTATGATTCTATGAAATTAATTCTTTGGGATCTACCATAAAAATGTATTTTCCATCCAGTTAACCTGGACTTTTTTTTAATACAGGTAGGCCACATACTCCTCTGAACTATCTATAGGAAATAACAGATTCCCACTGAGTTAAGAGGTGAAGTTAACCAAAAAGAGAAGATCTTCAAAGAAGTTATTCTTTAGGAAGTGAATACAACCTGTACCTCAAAATTAAACAGAAGGTGGATGCAAATAAAATAGCCTAGAAGTACAGGAGTGAATAAAGCTTTATTTTAAAACTATAGCAAGGACCATTAATAAAATATGCTTCTGCAATGGAAAATCTTGTCCTAAGAGGAGATGCACTATAAACATTGCTGAGATCTGCATTGTAATGCAGTTAAATGCTTTTTTTAGGAGAGATGGTTGCTTTATGATTCAAACCTTGGATGGCAAAGCTTAAGTTATGATCTCTGACACTGCTCTGTTATGCCCTTAGGGAGGATGGTAGGCAGAGGAAGGGGAACTTACACCTGAAATGTGAATTTTCATTATCCTCTAATGTAGGTGAAAATATGAGAAAAATGAACCTTAATCTTGGAAATATGGAGGTCCAAGAGGCATCACACATTTCAGGGATAGCTGAGTGTATTTAAAGCTGTTTTAAAAAAGTCAACCCCTTATGGATTGAAGGCAGGCACCAAAAACAAGGCAAGAAATGAAATTCCACATCTTTATTGTTCATTCATACTCTCAGTTCTGCCCTGGTTGCCTGACTTAGAATACACAGGTTTTCAGGAGTCCAGCAGATCTTAAACCCACTGAAATTGAACAGGATTTGGACTAACTCCTTTGAACATCTATGAAGCATTGAGACCTCAGAGGTGAATGGATAACTGTTTTGCTTTTTCCTGTCATCCAACATCTGTGTCAGGCATCAAGTACAAGCCATTCCTCAGGAAGACCTACCCGAGACACTGGGAGAATATTCTAGTGAAGTATAATTTGCTACATTTTTGCTCAGACAGAATCAAGGGACTATTCAGGATGACATCCTGAGGTGTCAGTCCAAACTTCTGCTCCAGGCAGGGTCAGCTACAAGGACAAACCAGATTGCTCACAGCATTATCCAAGTGACTCAAAAAGAAGAATGGACAGAATGTCACCTCTCTGGGCTATCTGTTCCACTGTCTCTGTCCTCATGGTGACTTTGTTTTTTCTTATATCCAGTCCAAACATTTTGTTTTAATTTATGATGGTTGTCTCTCATCATTGAGAGACATTACTGTGAAAAGTCTGTATCCATCTTTTCGATAAAACTTCCTGTAGTTGTTGGAAGGCTGCTACTAGGTAATCTTTTAAGTCTTCTTCAGGCTAAATGCTTCTTAGAGTCTTCCTGATGTACCCACTTTAATAATTTTTGGAGACATTATGCTGAAAGGTAGTAGATTACACCAACTATTGGTCAGACTCAGAATGGATTTCTTTGTGCTTATTGCTACAACCACCATTGAAATCTAGTTAGTCTTATTTTACTAACAGAAATGACAAAACTAGAGAGTGACAAACTTAGCAGAGGGTATTCATCTGTGCATAGCTTGATTAACCTGCCTGTCATATGTTCTTCCCTGTCATAAGGGACATTACTAACACAACTGGAAGCCATTGCATAAGTCATTCTCTCAAGAAGTCTAGGAGCTAAGGTCTTGCATAATACATTGCAAGATTAGTGAGAGGCAATCTTTCATTATACTGTTCAAGCCCATTTATCAGACTTGGCTTCACCTACAAATCAATGTGAAGGTTTTTTATTGAAAATGTTCTTCATAGAAGATAGGATAAGAATTTTGTTGGAATCTGCCTGTCAGTGGAAGGACCAGAAAACATCTGTTCACTGCATCCTTCTCAAGAACTTTGCCCAGTTCTATTTGAATGACCAAAATGTTGATTCTCTTCTAGGAGTTTTTGAACAGGCTGCATTAACCAGATCAGCTCACTCCTGCATTTTACTAGTGTGTCTTCCTTCTTTTGAATAACTATGGGCACTTTCTCAGGGGAAAACTTAAAGGCCCAAAGTTTGTGATTACAAACAGCAATTTAATACAGTATCAGCTTTCTGCCAGGAGGAACTTTCTTTTGATATGAACAACAGAGAGTCAGCATGGCTTCAGTCTCCTTTTTTTGAGAATGCTTTTTGTTCTGAGGCCTTTGCTTTGTTTCTTACAGCTTACAAGAAGACTTGTACAAACTTGCAACCACTAAATGGAAGTGACAGGACTACAGCAGCTTTCCATTAAATAGGCTTGTTTTAGCAACAAAAAAACCCACCCCATCACCTGTTTTTTAAGGAAGACAGGAAGCATCAGCAGCACCATCTACTCCTGCTCAGTAGTCTCCATCTCTGCCTTTGATCCAGTTAAGAAGTATCAAGTTCAGTATGAAAATGCATAGGCTTTCCCTCACTACCTCATGGTCCACAGTCTCAGGTGGGTCACAGAGTTGTTCAGACTTCAACCCATAGCTTCACTACAATGGCTGTGGGTTTAAATCTGCAGAAAACATGCGCTACTTCTAAGCAATATGTAAGATATAAGCAGCTACTAATAGGCCCATAAGTTTTCTGGGAACTACTATGCCCACTGGCACTTATGTTTTTTATGTGTAAAAGGTTTCAACCCTCTGTGATGACAACCACTTTATCCTTATTTTAAAGCTTCCAATAGACTAAAGTCTGATATTCTCCCTTCAAAGTAATAAAACAGGCAGATTAGCCCATTTGAGAAGGAAACTGCCTTGGTGGACCATGAATTAAGTAGGCCCAGGACACTGACTTTGTTTGCTTAAACAGTAAAAGCATCAATGAAAGTAATTGCTAAATAAAGAAACCTCTCAGCAATTTTAAGTCAACATTCACAAGCTGTGGTTTAGGACTACTCTCCCTTTCATGGAACTGTAACATGGTGCAGAGGTTATGGAACTCCCAGCATTGATACCATGAGGGTGGAGAGAGTAAGTGGGTAAAGGACAGTCTAAAGGAACGAAGTTGCCATTTCTCACTTGATGCACTTTTTTTTTTTGCTGTGAAACTTTTTCCTCCAAAGTTACCCCAGGAATTTGGTCAAATGGTGTTATTGTTGGATTCCAGGGAAGAGGGGAGAATGTAAAAGGATTAGGGAAAATGCCTGAGGTCCCAAGGGCACTGTGAAATTTGGATAACTTGAGATTCACTGGCTTTTCTGCTTTGGAGGATAAAGAAAGCATTTGAGCCATAAATCCCAGGGAAAAAGGGAGAGGGAAGCAGCTTTTTGTTGTTATTTTAAGGGATGCTCTTACCTTCTCCATCAAAAATAGGCTGGGTTTCCATGGTAGGCGTTGGCTTCGAACCGTCATCTGAATTGAGGGTTAAAAAGAATCGAAAAGAAACTACCATTATTGAGGTAAATACTATCTACTCTCCAGCACTGTTGAATGATTGGGATTTGTACATGGCCCGGCCAAGTCCAGAAGAGAGAGAAGACAGACAGAACAAGAACAGCTTATACTAACAGCAATAGCATTTAACATAGTAAGCATGCATCAAGTACTATCCTTTGATTTAAAAGAAGCCTCCCACCTCCCTCCCACCTCCCTCCACAAACCATCGATGTGCATCTCCTGGTAGTCTCCCCTTGCTGCACTTTTTAGTTTCAGGTGGCTACATATCCCTCTCTCAGGCCATTTCCTGAGACAGCAAAGGTCTGGAGATCGCTGTCCCACTGTGTCTCTCTCCTTATTCTTTTTATTCAAAATAAAAACTCTTCTTCTGAAACTTACCTGTGCAGAACCTGGCACCAGCATTCACTGCAGAGCTGTTGGAAAGGGATGGTCAATAGCAAATCCTTTTTCTTACAATGTCTGCATCAAAGCATTCTCTAATTGTAACACTGTGGCAAGGTCTTCTGATTGCAAATCACAGAGAAAGACCTTATCTTACGTTAGGTTTTTCATGTGCAATAGGACTGCATCTCTTCCAACCATGAGTCTTTCATAATTAAAAGCCTCAACCAAAAAAAGATTGCAACCAAAAAAAGACTCTCTTCCAACCATGAGTCTTTCATAATTAAAAGCCTCAACCAAAAAAAGATTGCAACCAAAAAAAGACTCTCTTCCAACCATGAGTCTTTCATAATTAAAAGCCTCAACCAAAAAAAAGATTGCACAGGAAATATAAGCCTCAATATTTAGAGATGTACCAAAGGGAAAAGTGTTCAGTGGACACTCTTATGCATCATATCTACAGGCCTAGTTTGGATTCAGGTCGATTCTAATTTCCTCAACACTCAGAAGGATCTGGACTTCAAACCCCAGCTTAGAGCATCTTTACAAAGCACTAGAACACTGACACAGCATTAAGTGAGGCAAAAATTCTGTGGGCAAGCTAAGCTGGAACAAACAGCAGATAAAAGTCTTTTGTTACATTGCAAGATTGCAAAATAGAATATTGTTGGGATGTAAATTAAGATGAAATTAGCCTAGAACTGCTTCTCCCTCCCCCCTTCCCTTTTCTTTTTAACACAGGGACTTAAAATTTACAATTTTTAACCACTATTTTTAACATGTATTACAGAGAAAGACTACATTAAGCATCAGCCAAGTAAGCAGTAACCTACAATGTAAAGCTACACAACAAAAATCAATTGGACAGATGGGTTCATGCCAGAAGAGCCAGGCTTGCCACCACCTATCTCCACAACTATCATATGCACAGAGCAGACAACATTTGGAGGATGGAACAACCCATCCTAGGGGTAGCAATAACTGCCCTCAGCCTTCCACTAGTTCCAATTACAAAAGTAAGAGACCATTGGCAGGAAGAGAAAGGGCAGAAATTGAAAACAGAGGCTTGCAGAATATTTTTCCACCCATACCTGTATTTGCAGTTTTATAAAATGAGCAAAAGCCTGAACACCTCATGCAGAGATCATTAATTTTATGCATTTTCACAAAAAAAAAAGCAAAAAATATTCTGGTAATTCCATTTCAACCTCAAAGATCCACTAAAGTAAAGGAGGTTGACAGAAATGAGCAAGAGAGACCCTGTTTTCATTTTCCCTCTTCACCGTTGTATTTGTTTTTATGCTTAACTGGAGAAATGCATAGCAAAAAATACTTGGCAAACATAATACAACTGCAAGCATAGCAAAAAATATCATTCCCCAGTCAACCCTTGTTCTGAGTTTTCCTCTTATTGGGTATATCAATAACATGGATAAGTAGTATTTTTCTTTAGAAGTTTGAGCAACTGATTTGTAGGAAAAATTCCCCAAAATTTGCTTAATTTACAGGAAGAAACATTTTGCCCTTAAAAAAAGAAAATATTTGGATAAAAGGAACCAGTTGATGTTTACTTTTTATGTCAGAATAGGCTGCCCTGCTTCTGCAAGATCTCAGAAACCATACCTATGCCTTGTTACTTGTCTAGGATGACACTTCACACTGTAATGAAACAGTGAACAGTATGTAACCAGCAAGATTGGCTTTACAGATCAAGAAACCAACCCAAAACTGCAAAAGACACTTAGAGAACAACTGGAAAGGTGAAAAATTCTTTAGTTACACATAATAGGAAGAGACCTGGCATGAAAAAAATTACCAGTATGATAATAAGTTTATTCCTATTGTTCCTATTGAATGCTTCAGCACAGAGTAAATACAAAATTGCTTTTCAGACTTAAAGCAGCAACACAGAAGCCAACAATGGAGAAAAATTAGAAATTTATGAGCCACAGCACTTCATCCAAATTGTTATATGAACTTTGGCAGAACTCTGGATGCTTCAGGTTCAGGGGGTTTCTTTTAGGTTCACATGTGTGAATAACAGAGACAGTAGCAATTACAATTTGGGAAGCACATTTTTCTTTAAGAAAGAAAATTCTGTAGCAGTTTTTGTATAAAGTCAGCCATTAAGCTACTGGAGAGTATTACACAGACAAAATACATGCAGAAATAGACAAAAAAGCTAAACCTTTGAACTGAGGGATTTAAGATAATCTCAGTAAAATGGCTCTGTGAACTACACAATAATTTCCTCACTAGGTTACTAAGGCCAAATTGTCACTAAGTCCACATTGTATCAGCACCTAGTACAATATTATGGCTTTTGCAAATAAAGGGAAGTCTAATTACTCCCCTGTTGTTCACGCAAGTACGGTTCTTTCATCACACATACAAGAAAAAAATGCAATAGACAAGAGCCCTATAATTACATTCAGTGTATTTCAAAATCAAAAGCCAAGGATATTTCTGATCACTTTTTAAAGGTCAGGAAATAGTCACATAAAATACAAAAACTGCACTTTATTAAAACACCATGCTCACTTCCCAGCTGCCAGCTTCTTACTCTGAAACTACCGAATCTATTTCTTAAACTGCAGAATTCTCAGTAGGTCTCAGTGTTTCAAATTAACTTATGGCAAAAGGTTTTACTGCCATTCCTTTTGGGCAGAAGAACAACCCTAATGCTTGTCTACTCTGATTTGATTTTTCCACTTGCTCAATACACTGTTCATCACACTGAACATTTGTTCTGCAGGCATGTTTGCTCCTGGTAAACAAGGAGTGAGTTTTATTTTACATACCTGAAGGTTTTGAACAAACACTTTATTTCTTAAAGAAGCATTTTAATATAAAACAGAAAAAAAAGTTATTTCAGAGACTTGGGGTTTCCTGTGATACTGCACAACATGTACAGGATATTGTTACTTTGGAGCCAAAGACAATGAAGTATGTCCATCAGGCACAACCTATTCCTTTCTTCAAAAAGCTATTAAATTCCACACTTTCAAAAAAGGCATGTAGCTGCAGTAGTTCCACATGCAGAACATGTCACAAACAAAGGGATCAAAGAGGTCAAATGCTTACTAATCCCTCTAGGTGGCAACACTTCCAGATCAGAAATTCATGTACCGCAGGACCAAAGATAATTTCCCTTGGCTGCAGAATATTTTCAGAGCCTTGATGAAGAATGCATTGGCATGCTTCTCTTCCATGTTTTACAAACCACCATGAATATCTTACCTTTTTTTTTCCCAAGACAACCACTGAATACAGACAGGATCACTCAACAAAATCTGTCCCCTTATGACATTATTTTAAAACCATATAATCTTTTTCACTGATCATCCTTTTCCTAGTGTACACTTGCAGAAGTTGAACTGATTTTTCTAGCTGGTGCCAACCTAAACACAGTATTTTTATCTTATCACTGGTAAGAGTGAAACAGGCAGACCCAAACAACTCCCCAAGCCATTTTCACATTAAGATACCATGGCTATAAGCCAGGAGCCCAAAAGCACTACTGTCAGAGGTTCATGAGCTAAAGAACAGTTTTTATTGTGTTAGCCCGACAAGAAGTCAAAACAGGGAAAACTACCTGTGCATCTAGACATATGGCTAGCAAGAATGCTCCCACTAGGAATCCCTTCCCTTAGCCTCGCAGAATATCTAGCAAGTATCTCTATCTGGAATGACTGAAGCATACACTGGGGTTGAGGGACAAGGAGATTTACTTCATGCAAAAAACAACTGTTAATGGGATCTTTCTACTCTGAACAACAGACATTGAGGCCATGAGCAACCTGAGTTATGTCAGGAGAAAAGTAAACTCCCTGACACAGAAAAAACTAATTACTATGGAAAAATGTGAAGTAATTGTCTGCTGCTGTGAATCACTGATCTTCACTTAAGCCACCTAAAGGCTGCTGGAGAAAGGAGAAAAGTTAAGTGACAGAATTAACCTCTCATACCACATCTCCTACCAAGGAAAATGTACCCACTGCAAAAATAATCTGTATAGTTGCATCACCATGTTAATAGACCAAGATCTATATTCTTCCTAAGCAACCTCAGCCTTCAGTACATTACTTTTGTGTCCCCACTGGAATCCATAAGAGACCCTGAAAATATTTCTACCGTTTTAAAGAGCACTAGTGTTTACAGGGTCAATCATGCAGGTCTTGTACAAAATCAAGACTTTCAGTCTACAGCTTGAATATCAACAGCTCCCAGACTGAGTCATCCTGATAGAATAAGAGGTTGACAACTGCAAACACATAGCTCTGCCCTGGGAGGAGGCAGTGTTCTTGAATTATCAAGTAGTTCCTTCATGTACCATCACCTGGCTTTGGGTGAACCATTGCAGAGCATAGATGAAACTAAACAGGCAACTTAGAGCACAAACAGCCAGGACAGTGAGTGAATTCTTAGCATGTCCTGTTCAATGCCACAAAGCCCACCTTTAAGGGAGGAGAGGGAGCTTTCTTAGGCTTGAGCACTCCTGAGGGATTTAAGTCATACATACACCTTTCTGTGGCTTTAGTAACTCTGGTCAGATGCAACAAAGACCTGCCAGGTAAACTCAAGCTCCCGATATCTTTTGCAGTTGCTGAATCCTGAAGATGCAGTTTTATAACTTTGACATTCCTATGTATTACCCTCAGGCTTGGGAGTGTTGTTTTAAGTATTAAAAAAGACAACAAAAATGGTGTTTGTACCAGATGGGGTCTTACACAAAAACACGTTTCCCTTCCAGAATCATAGGGTGGATAAAATTGTCTTAATCACAATCCTTCCCTACATCAAGTAAAACAGTTTCAGAAAGTCATAATTACTTTAATAGTCTATAAATTTTTTATGCAGAGACATATCGCCAAAATAAATGCAGAAAGTTAGCATTCATGCCAAAAAAAGTGAAACCCTTACAATCCAGCCAAATCAAGATAATTCCTTGCCAAGCAGCTGAAGTGCAAATGCAGGAGTATAGACAGAGTTCCCTACCAGGTTTTCACACCCCTTCCCATAGAACCATAGATTTGTTTAGGTTGAAAAAGACCTTTAAGATCAAGTCCAACCACTTCTATGCATGGAGATCCCACAGCTGTTAAGAAAAAAACACAAAAAACACCACCATTTTAAAGACAAATCAGCAAAAGTTCTCACTCTTTATTGCCTTCGTTTTAAGAAACAGCAATAACATGCTCTTTGGATATAATAGCCCACAAACACTTGGACACAGACAAAAATACAGAAACGTTTTGCTTAAAAAGGTGCAAATGTGCCTCAGTGCTGAACATCAAAGAGCTTGTGTGGCTCAGGGAGATCTTAAATGCAGTGGTTGGCTTGCACTGTCCCTGCAGTGATTTTCCCCTTCCTAAATCAACTCTTCTGTATGCCGTGCAGATGCAGGCAGTGTTTACTTCAATACTTCATTCCAGGCATCATCCAGATGGGACAAGGAGCCTTCCCCTTCGCCTTCTGGAAAGCATTAGTTCCCCAACTTCCCCACCCTCCCCCCCGCTTCCTCCTCACATCTCCCTCGCAGGTGCATCAACATGAAAAAAAGCCACTCGAGCCTCAAGGACTTTGCAGTCCAATGTGGTCGGTGCATTTGTATGGCAGCACAATTCCTCTCCATGCAGAAAGCCTGTCCCACGCACAGACAGCTGGAAGCAACTCTGACCCCGGTGACACAATTCAAAGCCTCCTCTGTTTGGCTTTTTGATTCCTGATTGACACATTCACTGCCAGGCGGAGATAAATGCTGCTGGGAAGACAATGTTGATCTGCTCTGACTATTCTTGTGAGGGACTTTTTCAGCATAACAAACAAAAAACATTGGTGTGCTGAAGTGTCTGAATAGAACTGGAGATAGACAGAGAGGGGACCGGAGTGCTTTATAGAGGCTGGCAAGTCGATTGAAGAGTTAATTGTCTGTGTGTACAATGAGTTTATTCTGACCGAAGACAAAGAGCTCCCTCTTCCTGGGCCTGGTCCTTCAAAAGCCAACGTGTCAAAAGGGGTCTGGAGCAACACCCCATATTAACAGTGATGCTCCAGTCTCCGGGATTCGGTGGCTTTCAAACTGCCGAACCCTGAGATTCAGATAAGATTTCTCTAAAATCCAGAGTTCTCATCTACTGCTTAAGCTCCCAAGGTACCTCCACAGTAATTAGTCAAAACAAACCTGCCCTCTAACTTTTAATTCTTTGTAGCTTTAGAACAGCTCCTTTTGAAAAATAAAGACAGCAAGATATCACCCTTTGGAGACAATGCTGGAGACACTGTCCACAAAATGAGATTTAGTGTTACCTTATTTCAATGATGTATTATTTAACAGGAGTCAGCTTAAGCAAAACATGTGGCCCCAAACACCTTATACTTGGGAAGATACAGAATCCCAGTCCACAACTGGACCTGCATTTCCGAGCATGCACTACAATAGGTCAAACCAGCACAGTGTCCAAACACACTCCCTGCCTCTGGGAGAGTTCAGATCCAGATGATCCAGATTCAGATTGGACCTTTGCAGGTTGACCCAAGCCCAATAGTAATTACCACTTAAATACCTGTCTTGCTTCTGTGAGTTATCCAAACCTCTCTGGGAATTAAAAATGAAATTCTTCCTAATTCTGCTAAAGGGGGGACAATGTTGCTGAAAACTACACTGTTATACTTTACCAGTGTGATTACAAAACTCTTATGGATTTTGTTGTCAATGCAGAGGGACATACATGTTATCTATCCTAGGAACAAGCAGCAGCCTTGCAGGCTCAGAGAATTAAGCTGAGCTGGTTGTGAACTTTCTAGTGATGTAAATTTGCTTCAGTACTTGTAAAAAGTTGTTGGCTTAACCCACTCATAGAAATGTAGCATTTCAAATAATATTTTTCCTTAGGTGCACAGACACTTCCAAGCAGAAGACAAAGCAGGAAGCTTAAAATACTTAAAGCCAGCATTTATAGCACTCACCTCATTCAAACTTAAGTCACACCCTTTGCTCTCCTTTCTCAAGCTCAGATCCCAGCTACAGTGCTATCAACTAATTTGGGAAGACAGCAGGGAGCCAATAGTTTGTGATCTCTCTTTTGTTCTAGCAAGTAATAAATGAGGAGTTCAAAACCTTGAAACCTGTGAAATAAGATTTCTTGGTTTTCAGCCAGCTTCTCTCCAAATTGTGAATGGTAAACCACAAACAATTTTGCAGGCTTGGAGACTTTTTACAAGAAACAGCAGCATCTCTAAAGTAGCCTGAATGCAGAAGTAATTCAGAACAAGGAATATGCTCACAGTTCTGCTGTTTTGAAATTAACTAGAATTTTCAGTTCATTTTTGGGCCAAAGTCACACATGAGATCTTTTCTATCAAAGCAATTTGTCCCTAAGAGATGGGCAGATAAATAGATGATCAGATTTCAGGTTGGTTAATAAAGCATTTCTAAGGGTCAAATGCAAGGAAGCCTGGATGAAGAAGACCTGTCATTGCACATATGTTTATCTTACGTAGTTTTACTATTTTCAGGCTCCACAACCAAATTCCTACCCACAAAGCAAAATAGGTCTCTTCAAAGATTTGGAAGTAATGGAAAAGTAAATGCCAAAGGCCAGATTTGAACCTTATCTGCTAAAAAGCAGAAGCAGGTAATAAAGGTCAGGGCAGTTTAAGACCAATCCAACTTAGATTTGCAGAAAAAGCTTTATTTTGATCAATGTGGAATCACTCTCAGGCTGTGAAGGCATTGTCCCTTGTCCCCACCCCCCTGCCATCTTCAGAGACTTGTTATTCCCACCCTCCCCTGACCCCTTCTGCAGCAGTTTAATTTGTAAAGCTAGACAGAAATCACATGGCACTGTTATGATTTAGAAATACACCATGTTGTTGTCAGCCCTGACCAAGCATTCACTACTTCAGTTATATCCCTGCCCTGAAGAGAATGGTAATTTGCTTAGGAATGGTTTTAATTATCTTGATTTAGTCAAAAACTTCAATTCACTCCAAGAGTGGCTCAGATTGCCAGGAGAGGAAAAAAAAAAAAAGCCAGGAAGGAGGCAGCATTTCCCTGGTATTGCTACATCTTTTCTACCCTGCTGCTGTTTTTGCCATCCTTCTGAGAGAAAAAGTAATTTCTTAATGACTGCACAGACTATGCAAGATTTTAAAAAATGAGCATATTCCCAATCTCATGCTGTCAGAATTCATCCTTCTTTGTATTATTCATATACTTCATAAAACCAGCTAGCAGCAGCAGGGACAACACTAGAATCTCTTTTTGGCCTAGAGTCCATTGACCCTACTGCACAGCTTGCCTAGAAACGCTACATGTAAATGCCAGACATTTACAAGTAAAACTGCTTCACAGCAGAAAATTTCAGAACATAGCACTTTGCAGCACACAAGCTGTGAGCCCATCCTCACCAGCACACAAGCATGGTTAAAACACTAGTTCAACTACTTGTTGAGGAATGAGAAGTAGAGCAAACTTCAGAGCCCCAGCTCAATGTTCAGGCTGTGCTTTGGTCATCTGGTAAGTTTTCAGACAGAATCACAGCCTATCATAACAGACTGAAATTTCAGTGTGTAATTGTGTTCTGCACATCTAAAGACCAGGACCTGTGATCACCACTAAGCATGACTACTTTACTTATGGATCAGTAGCAATTGTAGTTTTGTAAAAGGCTCAGCTACAATCACACAAGGGAAGGCTATCGTAGTACCTTCAAACCTAAAGAACTCAGAGGCTGCAGAAAGAAGCTCCCTTTGAAAGCAAAAAATATTTTACTTGGTTGCATTCTTAGATGTCCTTCACAAGTTTTATGTAATCTCCCTACTGATACACACATACAATGAGAAATGGAGGGATAGCTAAAAGAACAAAGAGGACTGGATGGCTTCTGAGACTACCTCTTACAAAAAGTCATGAGTACCTGATGCTTGCTGAAAGATCACTTCATATTTCCTAAAGGACAACAGCAGCTGGCTGTGGGGATGGCACTCAGTTTCAAAATTGCATCTCCAAGGCTCATTTTAACCAGCAGACACCTTTGTGAGTCAACTAGTGTAGAAAAGCCTTGCTGTGGTAAATGCAACCCAGCAATTATATGGCTGTAAATCCAGAACTTCCTCTTTTCTCTAGAAAAAAGGATCAAGGTAGTGAAGAGGACAGGAAAAATAGGAACAACCTTATTCTTCAAGGAGATATGCAACTGAAAGAAAATAAAACAGATGTAATAAACAGTGAATGAAGAAGAATTAGGTCTTGCATCTGTGTAACAAAAGCTGTATCCAAGTGCCTATCAATACAGGCTACTAAGAAATTATTTGGAAAAGGTCACGTCAATCCACAGAAGGCATGTTAGGCCATCTTGTCCCACTATTCACAGCAATAAAGGGAAAAAAGAGAGGTGAGTTAGAAGAGGTAGTATGATACATGGCTGCTCCAGACAGTCCTGGCACTGAGCTTCACAGGGAATCAGAGAGGACAGGGTGAAGATAGAAAAACAGAACAGCAACATTGTAAGGGCTGGGTGAACCAGTCCCCCCTTCAGCAAGACTCAAAGTACACACTATTAGGAATGTTTGTAAGGTTTTTTTATCTAGAGTAGAAACACCTCCAAAGTGTCAGCATTATACTGTAGAGTGAGTGATGAGGCCCAGGAATCAGCAAGACAGCTTTAAGATAGTTTAAAAATAGACTGAAGGAGGGAAAGCAGAAAAAGAGAGGCTTACTTTTTTTATAGCTTCCTACTTTGTAGAAGAATACATTTTTATCACTCTGTAAGCACTAGAAGTATGATAGATACCGCAGGATTTTAAACTATAGTATCCTAGTTTTGAACTATCTGCCATTTGGCTCACTGCCTTGAGTGACATTTGAAATGAAACAGGGAGCAAAAAAGTTTCCGCACAAAGAAATATTTCACTTCAGACACCATATCTCATTGCAAAATGTTAGCACTTGACATTGCCCCAAACTTGGAGGGAAGTCTGCAGAAAGCTCTACAGCACTGTCAACAGCTGCCTGCTCAGAGTTGGCAAAAGTAACAACCACTGTGTAACTGCTTAGTTTAGCCTCTCTGGTTTGGTTCTACCTACAATATATCACATCTTCCTTCAGGAGCCTCTGCTTTGATGTGAAGCATTTTCTGTTTCCATCCCCAACACCCCCCCCCCCCCCCCTCTGGCGCCCCCCCCCAAAAGAACCCCAAACAACA
>NW_009952265.1:856461-866945 GCF_000747805.2 Chaetura pelagica
CCCCCCCACCCCCCCCCCCCCCCCACTTGGCTGCCTCTCCCAAAAAGCTACTCAGAATCCACAGACAACTTCACTTTGCCACCTCCAGGCTGTGTAAGAGGCCAGATCCCTGCAGCTGTGGAAAAGGGAGCACATTGGAAAAGCCCACAAGGACTTTGTGATTCTGATCTTATATTGCTTTTTTGAAGAGGGAAAAAAAAAATAACAATTGTTATGCCAGGTTCATATGAGTAATGATCAGATCCCTAGCTTTGGGAACATTCTAGAAGTTACCTGAAATTCACAGTCTAGGGCAAGGGGCATGAGGGGTGTGATTGGAATCTCAGTCTCCCTTCTCTCTCTTCCCAACCTCACACATTCCCTTTCACTCCACTCCTTCCAGGTCTGGTCTCTTCAAGGTAAAGACTCTATAAATTCCCCAACATCTTCAAGGAATACAGCCTACAAGTGGGGGGTGGAGACAGCAGCAAATTTCCCAGATCAATGGTTATTTGAAATTCAGACATATGGCTGAAGCCCTACAGCTGCATGTGTTAATTACCACACGTGTCCCCTGTAAAGCAGTCTGTTAAACACAAAAAGAAAACAGAAGAGAAAAAAGCCCTTCCAAGGGATTAAGCAAATAGTCTAAATTTTTGACCCTGCTCCCCCAGACACATGCCTGTGCATAGGAACACAAGCTCCTTCCTTTCTCCTGATACCTGCATAGTGAGGACGCACAAGACCCCTTCCATCTCTAGCCATGTGCATTGAACCTCTCAAAGTGTACTTTCCCCCTTCCAGCTCCCCCTTCCCTCTGGCCAGCCTCTTCTCTCACCAGGCCCTCTCCCTTTCTCCTTTAGAGGACTAATTCCTGGCTGACAACCAAACTAGTCTTGGGCTTACAATATGCCTTTTCATTTCCTTGCAGGCAAAGAGAATGGATACCTCACTGCTACATCTATATTGCAGACTATTTTTTTCACTGGTTGTTTCTACAGGTTTTTTTTCCCCCCCCAGGATCACTAAGCACAGAGTTTCAGGGCTTTAGTGAGTAAGTGCAACTTTGCTCTCTAACTATATTGTCCCAACTAGTTCACCCCAGGATCTGAATCTAGTTTAAAGGAGTTTTTGTATTTGATTATGAAACTACAGGAATAGTTAATGGAGAGAGGCAGATTAGTACACTGTCAGTGCAGTGCTGGTTCCAAAGGATCTAATGTGCTTCAGGAGAAAATCTGTAAATGTGGAACAAAGCATATGACAAAAATTAAGTGTACAAGAGACATCACATTCTCAAAATTAAAAAATTTACTGTAAGAGGAGGAAGATGGTCATTCCCCCAAAGTTGAAGACTGACAGACATCTACAGATTGACTGTCCAAAATGAGCCCAAGACAACTGATCTTAAGAATCATCATTATTTAAAGGCACATTTGTGAGCAGCTGAACAGTCAAGATGAAACCCGTGAAGTTCTTACACTGAGAACGGCTTTTCTGCAGCACCTAAAGGTCCTGTCTGAATCTGAGCACCAAGCTGAGCATGGTGACATGTAACAAAAGACACTGACAAAGCCCAGAGAAATTAATTCTGTCAGGAAGACTTCTCCCATCCCTAGCCTTTATTCAAAGCATTCTGCAATGTATCTCCCTTGCTGTCAGCATAAAAACCCAGGCAAGCACAGGGAGGGAAGCTGTTATCCCAGCTAGATCTATTTCTAAAGCAGTTTTAAGTCCCATAGATGCCATCTCAGGAACTTCAAACATTGTGATTGCTTCTCCAGCTTCCCTCTACCTTATTTACAAGCACACATGGTCTGTGTGCATTCAAGATTTCCCATCACAATTTCATAGTTCATATCTCTTCTAAAGAAACCCTAATAAAGCCCATGGGGCAAAGGACTTGAAAGGAAAGTACTTACAGTCCCTCAACCAAATCCCTGCATCCACAACGAAATACATTTCCTGGTGCATTACACTGATTTGAAAGAAAACACTGATGTTCAGATGTCTAGATTCTTCTGCAGGATATGAGTACTCAAAGTACAGTCACGTTAGGCTGGTACAACAAAACTTCTAGCTTAACTTATCTGAAAAGCCAACAATTTGTCCAATTTATCCTCAAGTTTATTTTTGAAACAGCTACAGAAGACAAGAAGTCTAGGACTATTAATTTCAAAGTTATAATGATGCTGTTTGAAAGGAACTAGAGAAATACATAGCATAAGTGTAACATCTTGGCATGCTGATCTAGACACTCAAAGCACAGGAAGAATTTTTTTAACAACTCTTTAGAAAAAGAAGAGGTGTTGAGACCACATAGCTACCAAGTATTTAAACAAAAAAAAAAAACCATGGACCCCAGAACTATTACATTTCTCTGCAAGCTGTAATTGGTCAGACACCAGAAATCCATGTATAGCACATAAACAGTTAATAATACCTTAACAGATGTTGCTTAATCAATTGTTAGTCTGCTTATTAGATCTACTCACCAGGCTGCTCAATACTATGACTTAATAATTTAAAAACCTTTACAGCTGTCCTTAAGACATTACAGACATGAGTAGTCTGTAGGTTGCTATAATAACACTTGTAAACTACAATTTTATTAAGTCATATTATATAGACTAACCTACCGATTAGAACTGTTTCTTTATAGATGAAAGCAGAATTCTTGCATTATATCAAACAAAATATACTTTAAAACAGAATTTGCCTTCTGCTTAAACTTAGCAATGAAACTTTCTTGAGCCTCAAATTTGATACATATGTTCTGAGGCCCACAAAAAAAATGTCTTGATGAAAACTAAACGACCTCAGACAAGTCAGTGATGTGGCAACCCAAAAGGATTGTTTTTAATTCTACTGGTTATGTAGCAAATTTGAGGCTGGATTTTTCTTCTAGATCTTAATATTTTCCAAAATCTTTAATTTATGAGATACATCTGAGTGTTTTAGAACATTGCTCTACTCTGAAAAAGCAATCTAGTATATATGGTACTGTAAAATTACCTTCTTCTCTTCTCACAAAAAATGGTCACAATCCCCAGTTAAAAGCTGGGTACTTTCTACCTTATAAAATCTGTGATATTGGCAAATTACAATCTGCCATACCTGTGAAATTCACTTGCTTGCTACAGTTATATTTAACTGGAATTTAATAAATAATTTTGTAGATGATGTATAGCATATGGAGAGGAACCAGAGAGAAGTCTGAAAAAAAAAATCTATGAACTGACAAGCCTCCTGATTAAAGCAATGGCTTTTTTTTTCCACAGAACTATTTTTATTATAGAGAACCAAACTTCATCTCCACTGCTTAGTTTACTCTGAAATACAAAGGAGCAAACCAAAATATTACATGCTACAAATTCCACCTACAGAGTTTTTTTATTCACAGCCCACTTAGGTCTTTGTAGGACAGTGATTTTATTGCACTGATCTCTCCCTGTTACTTCTCAGTCACCTAAGTTTTTATCCCAGTTTCATGAAAAAGTAGCAAACATCCATGTTTCTCACAGATATTACTTCCTACCCCTTTTTAATTTTAATCAGAGTAGACTGAGAAGTTGTCATCAGTGTGTGGTAGGACAAATGAAGCTTTTGCACATCCACAGGACTTGGGGCATTGATGTAGCACATGTACAGCCAATATGCTGCTTTCAGGCAGCAGGCTCATTATATATGCACAGCACAGTCTGACTTTCCATAGCTACCCTACATACAGCTCTGTCTAGAAGCATCAAACTTTATGTGCACACAGCGTACACATGTAATCTAGAAAAGACCTGACAGAAACATGTCAGCCCTTGTCTAGGAATATTACATGACAAAGTTAAACAGTTCAGAAATCTTTTTCATGAAAATTCTCCTTCATCCAGACTTATAAACTAGTAAATTATTTACTTTAAAATAAATACATAACATAAGGAATCCAGAAGAATTGCTTGGGTAGCACTGCAGACTTAGTACTTGCTAATTAATCAGAATACGGTGTTAACCTAAACCCATCACTTGACTTCCCCAGTAAACCTGTACTTTTTTTCACCTTACTGATGAAGGCTATACAATATTTTTGTGCTCTCTCATTCATCTTCCACAAACTGCTTAAGACATCAGAGAACACTTTCTCAGTATTTATCAGGTTGGAGAGGCAGGAATAACTTGACATCTGAAGCTCGATTCTGTAATAGCACAACTTCCAGATTTGATCAGGACCTGGTTGAATCCAGAAAGAACTGGAGAAGATAAAGACCAAAGTTCCAGTCTCAGGTTTTGGTCACATTTCAACTAGACATTTTTATCAATATATTATCTGTCTCCCAAGACATGCTAACCACTGTGAAGGCAAAGTGCTCCTCTGTTTGAGCAGACAGCAGGTGAATTAGTTCCAGCTGCACCTGTGACTTCTTACCACCAGCAGACAAAGCTTGCAGGCCTCCATCTACCAACAGTTCCATTTATTTACATCAGCACAAGCCATCCTACACTTGGGTTTGCCTGAGGAGAGTGTTCACCCTTTACTGCTCAGTCTAATTACTGACTCAGACTACTGGCTCATTACTGATTCAAATTGCTCAGTCTCCTGGCTACATAACTAGGCCATTAACATTTTCTAGAGGTAAGACTCTTGGAAACGAGCAGGAAGAGCCACAGAATGGGCCAACTTCCCCACAATTGTAGCAGAGAATTTCCCTGTAATGAAGCCTGCATTTAAGCCCATTTCTCACAGTTAAACCCACAAAAAAGGAACCAAAATTGCAGGAATTTCAAGTCATTCATCTTAGGTTCCTCAAATTGTTAGTGCTTTCTTGTAGGCTGCAAACTCATTGCGCAAAGCTTTTTGCAACTCCATTAGAGGGTCATGTCTAAGTGTAAGCTCAACTCAGGCTTTGCCTTCTGTGGGGCCAGCAGAGTTTACATTTCATTGTCATCACTGTATCTGCCCCAGGTTCAGGGAATTGCAGATGCTACTGTCAGCTCTTCCAATAGGAGAGCAAAGCATGTCAAAACAGGCCTGGAACTGTACGCACTGTGAGAGACTAAGAAAAACATACACTCAAGACTCTTCATGCCAAATCTGTAGCTTTGAGCTCCTAAAGCCCCAGTATTCTTCAGATAAAGAAAATAAAGTTTTGTTTCATGTTTTCTTGTTTTGTTTCAAATGTGTGGTACAATTTTCCTTTGGCTGGAAAGAAATGTTCTGCATTCTTTAGGGAGGGAAGAAATCCAGTCATGTTGGCTCCAAGGATGCCTTTCACTGCTTCTTAAAACATTAAGAACCCCCCAGGGGAAAGAGGGGGGAGATCCAGCTTCTCTAGGGGACAGCATGTGTCTTCCAAGTCTCTCAGGCCTTTCAAACTAAGCAGCAACTGGAGTAAATTAGTGCAAGAAACTCCTGAAGAGAAAGCACTGTACAAGGAACAAGTCAGAATAAGTAACAGAAAGCAACAAAAATCTGCAGGTTCTGGATGTCCTAATCCCACCCAAGAATAACTGCATTCCCTGAAAATGGTCCTGGAAACTTCTTCACTAGCAGGCTGAACTCAGCATAGAAAGAATGGTAGTAAATGTCTGAGCTGCAAACACCACACAGAACACACGATTCCATTCCTCTGCATGCTAACATGCCTCCATGTCTCTGGGCCCAGGTCTGCTCTACCTTTGAGCAACTGAGCACTTCTCCAACACAGAACAAATCAGTACGTCCTGTTTTAAGTTGTTATGCTTGGTGCCAGTTTAATTTTATTTAAATTACCTGACAGAGCTATTTAAATTACCTGACAGGGCAAGTTGTATGAGTAACTGGCATCGCATCATACACAAATAGGAGTAATGTAAACATGGGCAACCAGAGCATGGGATTTAAAAATAAAAAAGTTTTCTTGCCAGCTCTCTTGCCTGTTCTCTGCAAAAAGCTCCACAAAACCACTTCTGGAACTACATGACAAACCATGTAGCCATAAAGCCATTTCATTTTTTTTCATCTGTAGTGAGAGAGCCTTCGAGTAGAATCACATGTTGTCTCCCATCGTCTGGTGTCTACAGCATATCTATCGATTCCCAGAAATTAGGGCTGAATAGGATGGAAAAGAGGTCAAAACATTTGGAGAAAGAGTTATTACTAATAACCAGTCTTTTTCTGCCTCCAACATTAATATGTCTTTTCTAAAGGAAGGCTAATATGCCAGTGAAGTCTTCATTTATTACCCAACAGCTTAAGTCTGCCCATCTGCACTGCTTCTAAGGCAGGGAAGCCTCCATCCAAAAAACTATTTTGCCCTGAAGACTTAAAAGGCACCATCATCACACAAAGTTTATTAGCTTCATATTTTACATTCCTGTATGAATGGAACAAAAGAAGTAACTTTTGAGAGTCTTAGCTATTCCTTCTCCTCCTGAGAGCATCTATTCTGTGCCAGAGAATGCTCTTTGACTCAAAGACCCTCATCCAAGGATGAAGAGAGGAGTCTGCTGTGCAGTGGGAGACATTCAGAAGCTCCCAAGTCAGATGGCAGCTGCCCAAAGTGATGACAGAAGTTTATAAAATGTGCCTTTAAAACAGCAAGGTCATCACTGACCCAGTTCCTGCTGGATCCCTCCACATCCTGCCCTTTGTCTTGTTGCAAAGGGCAATTGTCACAGAAGAGTCTGAACACTCAGCTAGAATAGATGGTTATATGCATGCTGGCTGGCCACCAGTCTTCAGAGAAGCCAGACCACCAGCAACCAGCCTGCTTCAAGGAAGCCAGGCTGTTCTTGATTCCAATTTCCTTACAACAGGGCCCAAGACTAGAATTTTGAATCAAGGTAGTAAGTCAAGAAAACACATTTATATGAAAGCCAAATTTGTTTTTAGATTAGGCATTCATCCCTAGCCAAAAAAGTAATGTTAAATCCATCTAATTTTAAACTAAATAATTTTAGCTTCTAAAAGCCCTCTTTATTTTAAAAGACCCATTTAGTAATTGCTCACAAGTATTTTTCTTACAATGGGGAAAGGCCAAAAATTTGTGCATGGGCTTCCAACAGATGCAAGCAGATTCAGAATTAGAGGGGATGTAAGTTTACATGATTGCTTGAAGCATGCTGGCCCAAAGGCAAACATTTTCCTCTTAACAGCTACTGCACAGGACAGTTCTGCAGCCACATGACCAAGCATACAATTTTTGAAACAGGATGTCACAGGCATCACCAACAAGAATCAATTTATATTAAAAATTTTAGATTAATTAATTCAATTTACAGTTCTTTTTTGCATGTTCCAACCACTGAGTTAATAAATCAAATGAACTGGAAAAAAATTCTGCTGTTTTCCCCTTTCGCCCCTGTTTTTTTTATGAAATCCAATGTCAGTTGCTTCCAATTCTAGAACAGACCAGGACTACTCAGGTAGGAAGCCTATGAACAACCCCCACTAAAAATAGTGCAGATTTCAAGAGTTACTTGATTTTCTTGTACTTCAGGCTAGACTAGCAGTGATTGTATTAACAGAAAGCTAACAACGCATTCAGGTGCCAATTATACATCAACATGTAATTAAAGGTTTAGAGAGACATTATCTAAAATAAGAAGCAGGCTTCAGCATTCACTCAGAGTTTTCCTTGCATCTTTCTTCTCCCTACCTTTTCCTAAGCTACTATACACATTCAATAGACTGGAGAGCTCAAAATGCATCAGTGCTCTGAATGCTACACTAAAACCTGTCAAGTGTTTTCAAGACTAGCTTGGCAGTCCCAGCAGGGAAGATGTTCTTCACATTAGTCTTGACATCAAGGTGGTAATTTTCCTGCATTTTTAAGTGTCAGGAACAATTGGTTTAGAGAGTTAACAGTAGAAATCCTGCTTCAGATATCAAAACAGGAACTTCTCCCAGAAAACAGCCTTCACTGTCACCAGCAGGAGTAAGGATGCATTCAGCACTGTTTTCCCACAGTAAGGGGACAAACTCAAAAGTTGACTCTGAATGGGGGAGTAGAGGGGAGAAGGGCTGAAAATCAAGGTGTGGAGAAGGCCTAAAGACAAACTTGACTGTTCAGTGTTCCAGTAGTCACCCCTCCCAAGACTATTTCAATCAATGCAAATCAGAGGACAACAAGAAGGGCTACAAATACACACAGGAGAATGAGGACACATGTAGTGCCTTGCTTAGGAAAAGCAAGGACTGAAGAAAGGAGTGTACAGAAGGAGAACCAATGCCTAATGAACAAAAGAGAGGTTTTCAAGCACAGCTAGAGTTTAATCCAGTGCTGCTCCAGCTGGCCAGAGGGTTTTATGCTGTTAAAAAATCCACCTTTCAACACGTATTAAGCTACAACCATGACATTGGCACTTCTGACTCCAACATACTAGTCATATTGATAGCCTTCCTAATCTCTGGGGATTTTACTGAGAAATGCTCAGCAGTTAACTTCAAGGTGAACAAGGAGAGGTTATTCTGTGCCAGCCGCCCCTTTGGAAAGCTCCGCTTTCATGTACATCTCAGCTGACGAGCACACTATTTTCCACTCCATGGGGTGGTGCATGAACAGACCATCTTATTCTTTCTGCTGCAGGGGGAAGTAAAGAGGCACAGAAGCCTCCCACATACTGAGCTGCTTAGGAACCCTGGTTCCAACATGTCTTAAGGGACTTGGCTGAGCAGCCACTATTACAGAACAAGCTGTGGAAGCACAGGACTCCACTCACCTTTCCTTCCTGAATTACCCTGGCTGGATGGTTTATCCGTTACAGAGCCTACAGAGGAGGAAAAAAAAAGATAGGACATCTATTTAGACCCTGTGGGATCAGACCAAACATGTAATACCACATTAACACAGTCAGTATCTCAATCCACAGTGTCTGTTTTACTTTCTGGTAGCTCAGTTTAGGATTCAGAGTGTGTGGCTTCAACCAACTGGGATAGCATTAGGAAGTTTTGTGTTAGGATGTTAAATCGGGACAAGGGTAAACAAATATTTAGTAGCTGGATCCAGTGACTTGAATGAGCTGAACAGAGCAATGTGCTAGTAAGAAACCTGGAATAAATCCAAGGACAAGAAGATTAATAAGTCACTTATTTCCTTTGCAAATGTCAAGAAGAACAAATCAAAAACAGGTGGGGAGAGTGTGCAGGGAATGCAAGCGGCAGTATTCTAAAGGAATCAGATTAAGTGGGACAATTTCCAGAAAATGGATTTCAACCAACCCCTGAACATCTCCAGCCACTTAAAAAAAGGAACACTGAGTAAGATCTAGCATGTACTTGAATAGCACACATCTTGGGTTATTTAATATAACTTAGAACTTCAGATAATATGATTCTAACCTTGTTTCTGCAGTTTGCACAAGTGCTTCACAGTTTTCCACTAAAAGTTGAACTGAAAATAAGTTTTTTGAATAATCCATCACCAAAGTGTATAAAAATGCATTACAATGTTTGGGGTTTTTTTTAATAGCTTTATTCCTAGGAAAGTGATTCTTCTGTGCACTATTACTGAACAGTTCCAGTCATTACAGACCCTTCAGGAAACACGGATCAGAAATCAGTGCCAAAGGAGGCAGTTCTGATAGGCCCAAGATTCTGGTCAAGACAAACTTTAACATAAAACCTATTGCCCAGGCACCTTCACTTGCAGATCAGTTCATCACAGATGTACTGCTGAACTACAAGTAGGAAGTACACACCCAGGATTAGCCATCATAGAGTCCTAACATCTGTGTGCTCTGTAATACACTACAACTTCACTCTTCTGGTAACACAGTTCAAGACTGAATTAACAGATCTGCAGAATTCTACTTCCAAAGCCAAATATAGGAATAGTGGAAGAAAGTAATTCTATGGCTTAAACCAAATTATTGTTGCATTTCATCTTAAACAAAAATAGGATATTTTCTTTCCATGTACCTGTGAAATACCAATCATCCCCTCAAGCTACACTGAGTCACTGGTTCCCCAGACAGTTCTCCCACTCAACTCAAAGCCTCATTCAAGTCACTATGTTTGCTTATAACCACAAAAGACTCTGCATCCAAGAGGACACTGAATAAGGTAAAAAGGATTTAAAAGCCCAAAAGTTTGACTGCTGTTATGCTCTCATTTAAAGGGCAAATACTGTAGGGCCATATGAAAAGCTAGAAACCAACCTGACTGGGGTGGCAAGCCCAGTGTTGCTCAGCCCCACAACACAAACATGGAGATCCTGGAACTGAGCAACATAATCAGAAGACCCAATCCATTATAACAGCAGGATACCAGATTTAGGTGATAATAGTCAGCAATTACCAGTTTCTCACAGAATCACCTTATCAAGCTTTCAGCTGAAGTCACTCTGCAGGAAAAAGGATTCCTTGGCCCACTAAACACAAATGAAGAACCACTTATTTAAAATACAGCTCATGGAAAGAAGGTATCCATCTGTTACAGGAATCTCTGGTTTTAGCATACAGAGCAACACTGCTACTCTTGCCTCAGCTACCACAGGCTGTAACCTTAGTGTGGTTTTATCTGTGAGCCTTACAGG
>NW_009952265.1:867051-883701 GCF_000747805.2 Chaetura pelagica
GAATGCCTGCACACTGACTGCAAGGTAGACATGCCACAGTCCAGGCTCCCTTAGCAATTTCCAAATGCCAGCAAGCACAGAGAGATACAAGCACAATGCAGTGTTAAAACAGGTAAACTGGCCAAGCCAACTGAAAAGATTAAAGGCTCCCAACAGGACCCATTCTCCCCCAACCCACTTCACTTAAATTAACATTTATTGAAGCCATTCCCACAGTACCTGAACATACAGGAGTTTTGTTCTGTACAGAAGAGCCACTAATAGGCTTGCCATCAGGTGTCACACACCAGCAGTATCCAGTGTAGGTGTGGCACTGCACCTGTTGGATAAAACAAAGAGCAGGCATTTCATTTCTCACTATCACTCACCACTTTTACTGTAATCCATCCCAACCCAGGCACATCACAAACACATGCTGCAAAGTAAGGAGGTCACATAGAAGAGTATCTTTGATAACATTACCTTTTCTTCTCTCCCCTCACTTCCCTCCACAAAGGAAGGAGAGTTCTCCTACTCTAACTCCTTTAGCTGCAATTCAGGAGGCAAAACAAGGTACAAGTAGTCAGCTGAGAACAGTTCAGTTTGGGGATGCAGCAGTTTCATCTCAGCTCATTTCACCCTCTTCTAAATCCCATTTACTGTTTAACACTAAATAGTTGTCTCTGCATCCCAGCTGGAATGTGGAAAGGCCACCCTGGCCCAATTCCACAGATGCTGCTTGAGAACAGCATCTGTGGGTGTATCAAGAGCATTTTATTCAGTAAACATGGCTAGAAGAATGCAACACTGACTTTATGTTAACAAACCTCCAGATAGATTTAAGCTCTCTCCTGTTCCTATGCCAACCTAGGCAGTAGGAGCAAGATCCAACATGCTTGCTGTTCATGTACTGACAGAGACTTAAGCATATGTGATGAAGACTCTGAGTCAAAAGGTACATAGCATAAGAGTCACCTTGCTTAACTTTAAAGTTCTTCTGAACTGAACATCTAAGAATTGCCCATTTCCTTCCTTCACCACAGAAGGACACCAGAATGACTTGTTCAGAATGTGAACCTCTAAAGTAAGACTAAATAAATCCCAGTCTACCAGATCGTTCTTTGTAACATCAATGCAGATATTAGTTCAGTGGTACAACAATTTCATCCATCTTAACAAAAGGCTTATTGGCCTTTGCCTCATCTTTCATGGAGTGGCCAGCACTAGGATGAAATTCAGGATGTCTAACTTCCCTCAAGACAAAATTAAATTACCCTGGAGGCATCTGTGTAAATACTAACAGGTTCCAAAATCCTTCCTAGCAAACAAGCTTTCACTTGTGGCTGAGTGTGCACACCAGTGCTTTCAGAATCTTGAAATGGCACAGAAATGCCTATCTTACTATAAGCTAGAGATGGCTCCTTCAATATGGTTCTCAAAAAAAGCTGTAGAATGGGATCACTTCAGAAGCTGCTTTTTTATTATACTTGTAAATTGAATTCTGTCCATTCTGTCTCCAAACAAGTTAATTGAAGCCAATTTCCCATTCCAGTCCTCTCCACACAGAACAGAAGAATGATGGGGTGTTTGTGCTGTTCCCTTCATTAGGGATCCTTCAGTCATTCCCCCTTGCTGACAGCTGGTTCCGATTCTCTAAGGTAGCAGAGTTTGCTCAGACTTAACAACAGTCTCTTTAAAAGGCTTTGAGTATCACATAAAACATGATCTAAGAGCAATTATAACAGAACCATGTGTTTATATTGGGCTTTACTAAAGTGCAAATCAATCATTTTGCCTCAAATTGACTCTTAGCAGCTAAAATCAACGATAATCTCATGCACCATGTTAGTGAAGTCACTGTAACTGCCATCTGCAAGATTTTATTCTCTTAGTATTTCACAAAATTGATTGCAAATTACTCAAAAGCATTACAAATACAATTAGCAATAATCAAGTTGCAAAATATTCCTTACTGTACAGCATAATAAATTGCACATTCAAAATAAGCATGATGGAACTGCTTGGGTTCCTGTGTTTAGTGTTTTATCTTTGCTGATCTCACACACATTATTGCATTCCCAACAGCAGAAGAAGCTGTCTTTACATCTGAGCACTAATTGTAAAAGTCCTACCCAGAAACAGACCAAAATTTCAGGACAGGGTCTTGAATTCTTCGGGCAGGACCATTCCATATTACATTACAGAAAAAATCCAGTGTACCCAGTATTTAAAAATTCCAAGTGTCAGTGACCTGATAGTCTGTTAGCCAAAACTTCAGAAAATAAAGTATATGGCAGAGGAGTCCAAAAAATATACTGCCATAAATTAAGATATATGCATTAAGAGCATTTTATGCAACTCATCTCAATGGAGAGCTACTAAAATTACACTCATTTATGCAAGTCAAGCAGACTACATTCATAAAAGCAAAGTAATTTTATAAATAAACAGATTATGGTCTTCCTTGGACTTCCATGACCCTTTCTTCCCCTTGCCTCCATTAAGAAAGAAAGAATAAGAAATAAATCTGATTGGCAGTACTTTCACAACCACATGTTCTACTGCAGCAGCAAAAGACTTCCTTACTAGGGACAATAGCAGCAATCATACTTCAGCCTTTATCCTAAAAGCCAGACAACTACCTATAAAGAACAGACTTCAGAAAGCTCAAAAATCATGGCAGCTGGCTTTCCTGCATGTCCTCATGATGAGATGCTACCTTTCACCTTGATACTTCAGCACATTTAGGTGTCCTAACAGTGGCCTTCACACTATAGAGTTTGCAGCCTAAAGGCTGGGAAAAAAACCTGGTATACATTTCATCAGTTACATAGCCCTGATATGGCATTTAAAAAATGTAATAGCTGATCCAGAATAATTTCTACAGAGTTTGTTTACACAATGTTTAAAGGGTCAACTATGTCAGGAAGTGTTGGATTTTTTGTTTCTACTTCTTCTAAAGCTAAGCACTGTGTAAGAGAAAACACATTACCAATTGTACATACAAAATAAACTCAATTGCTAAGCCAGCAACATTCATTACTGTTGGAAAGGCACAAAATTTCACATCTCAAATTAACATACACATTTCCAACAGCTGAACATTATAAGGTATATAATAGGAAATCAGAGAAATAAAACCTGCAAGTCATTTGAGATCTTTCAACAGATTTCCTATTAACCACTACACTCAAAAAAATCAAACACTGCAGTTTAAAGCCCTGCAAGGACCTGAATCCCTGATCATGCAGGACACCCTCCAAGTGAGAGATATGAGATTTGAACTGTCTCAGCTGAAGGATGAAAAGCATAAGGGACAAACCCAACAAAAATTGCTTTGCCACCCTTGCCCAAATACAGAGTACAGCAGCAGCTCCTCTGTTCCCCCCCTCCCCTACAATGTGTGAGATCAAACACCAGCTGACACAATAACCACTAGCCCCATGAATAAACACCTGCTCTTATCAAGCTCATTACAGTACAAAAACATTACAAGCATTAGTCTCTGGCAGACAACCCTGCCTCTTAATTTCCTGAGAGAAAACCCACCAAATTTTTTCAATATCTCACTGGCAATGCCAGAATCTGATTCCCAAGCAGTCCAATGCTTCTGAACAAGCCAGCAGCAGCACCCCTTCACAGACACTTGACAAAGGAGGATTAAGGAGTTGTTCCCAAAAGATAAACTGGAAATGGGAGTGGAATTTCATGCACATGTATGAGGGAGAGAACAGGGGCAAAGCAGTAACTCTGTAATGGCTGAAAGTAATCTCTATGGAGTTACAGAAAGGAGAAGTTTTCTGTAAGAAGCTTGAGAGTGCCTTGGACAAGCACTGGGCTGAGGGAAGGAACAGCAACATTCAGACAGCCTTACACTGCTAGTCATAAGAGTTTGGTAACCAAAAAATGTGTTCATATGTATTTATATCTTCTCTTCTACTCTACTCTCATGAGACCCCAGCTGGAGTACTGTGTCCTGTTCTAGAGCCCCCAGTATAAGAATGACATGTACCTGCTGAAGCAAGTCCAGAGAAGGGCCACAAAGATGAACAGAGGGCTGGAGCCAGCTATGGAGACAGGCTGAGAGAGTTGGGCTTGTTCAGTTTGAAAAAGAGAAGGCTCCAGAGAAACCTTACAGCAGCCTTCCAGTAACTGAAGTGGCCTATAGGAAAGCTGAGGAGGGACTTTGTACAAGGGCAGGGAGTGACAGGACAAGAGGTACTGGTTTTAAACTGAAAAAAGATATATTTAGATTAGATCTCAAAAATTCTTCACTATGAGCGTGGCAAGACACTGGAACAGGTTGCCCAGAGAAGCTGTGGCTGCCCCCTTGCTGAGGGGGAGGTTGGATGGAGCTTGTGCAATCTGGTCTTGTGGGAGGTGTCCCTACCCATGGCAAGGGGGTTGGAACTAGATGATCTTCAAGGTCCCTTCTATCCCAAACCATTCTATGGTTCCTATTCCATTGCAAGTCAAACATCTCCTGGCTCCTTCCACCATGGAAGGTAGAGAGGAGAAGAAAAACATTCCTTCTGCATTCAATGCAATACTTCTTATGAGAGCAGATAAAACATTCAGCTTTGAATAGTACTGCTGAGGGTGAGGGCAGGCAGCAGAGCTACTGCCCGCATTCCCAGCATGAGGCAAGGCTCCAAGCCCCGGAAACACACAGGCAGGTGCTCCTTGTAAACACTGCAAATACAGCTAAATAAAATGTTCCAAGCTATTAGGTAATCTGGTTTGACCCAGAGAGCAGAAGCCAGTGTCACACAGCAATACTTTAATCAAGCCTTTCCTCTGTTCAAACCATTTAGGCTCAGCTAGAGTGGCATACAATCAGCACAGTCCCTTTACAGACAATTTTAGGGACCTATGAATCACTCTGCATCCTTAGTTTGAGATTCTTTGGGACTGCAACCCCTTAAATAATTCTTGTCATTTTTTTTTGCTCCCTGATCACATTTAATTCTTCCCAAATGATGTTGTGCAGACAATTATTCCCACCAGGACTTCGTAGCAGCCACCACTCAAGTCTATGCACCATTCAAGAAATGCTTGCTCCACTGGTATTTCACTGTTCACATAACCAGGGAAAGAACTGATTAGTTGCAGAAGAATTGTAGCTGTAGCCAAAGGCTCCCCCAACACATGCTCTGACACAGCATTTTTAGCTCAGGATAGGGATCCCCAAGAGAGTGTCTTCTGCTTTTGATGCAGAATGCAACCCTTTAACATTAAGGATTATCTTATATTGTTGCTTTCTTTAAGGATGTCAACTCCTGCTTTAAGATTCTATTCAGTTTCTTTATTGACTGGTACTTGTTGCAGAAATGCTCCATATAACCAAAATTCTTACTTTCTTACCCATCCATTGGTTTTAAAGGTGCAGGAACAGGCCATCACCCTGAGCTGGTGAGGAAGTCAACCAGCCCAGGTGAACAGAGAGATCTGGCTGAACCTCAGGGTAAAAAGGAAAGTTAATGGCCTTTGGAAAAAGGGACAGGCCACTCAGAAGGGCAACAAAGATGCTGTGAGGCAAAGCAAGGAGAAAATTAGAAGGGCCAAAGCACAACTCTACAAATATATTAGCAACAAAAGGAGGACTAAGGAGAATCTCTATCCTTTATTGGATGCAGGGGGAAGCCATGATGAAGGATGAGAAGGCTGAGATATTAATGCCTTCTTTGCCTCAGTCTTCAGCAGTAGGACCAGCAGTTCTTTGGGTACCCAGCCCCCTGAGCTGCAAGATGGATGGGGAGCAAATTGAAGCCCCCATAACCCAAGAGGAGATCATTAGCAACCTGCCACACCATGTAGACATACACAAGTCTATGGGGCCAGATGAGATACATCCAAAAGTCCTGAGGGAGCTGGCAGAAGTGCTCACCAAGCCACTTCACATCATTTACCAGCAGTCCTAGCTAACCAGGGAGGTCCCAGGTGACTGTAGAATGGCAAATGTAACCCCCATCTACAAGAAGAGTCAGAAGGAAGATCTGTCAGAAGAAGGATCCAGGGAACTACAGGCCTGTATGTCTGATCTCCATGCCAGGGAAGGTTGTGGACAAAATCCTCTTGAGCACCATCATGCAGCACATGCAGGACAACCAGCTGATCAGGCCCAGTCAACATGGGTTCATAAAAGGAAGGTCCTTGTTTGGCACATCTGATCTCCTTCTATGGAGGGACAGGCTGTGGATGTTGTTTACCTGGCCTGTAGTCAAGCCTTCAACACTGTTTCCTGCAGTATTCTCCTGAAGAAACTGGCTATGTATGGCTTAGACCGGTGTACTCTTCACTGGGTAAAAACTGGCTGGATCCTGCACTTGGGTCACAACAACCCCCACAGCACTACAGACCTGGGGAAGAAAGGCTGGAAAGCTGTTCAGCAGAGAAAGGACCTGGGGGAATTAGTTGACAGCTGGCTGAACATGAGCCAGCAGTGTGCCCAGGTGGCCAAGAAGGCCAACAGCATCCTGGCTTGTATCAGCAATAGAGTGGCCAGCAGGAGCAGGGAGGTGATTGTGCCCCTGTACTCAGCCCTGGTGAGGCTGCACCTTGAGCACTGGATGCAGTTCTGGGCCCCTCACTACAAGAAGGACATTGAGGTGCTGCAGCATGTCCAGAGGAAGGTTAACAAAGCTGGTGCTGAGCCTGGAGTACAAGTCTTACAAGGAACAGCTAAGGGAATTGGAGTTGTTTAGGGTGGAGAACAGAAGGCTGAGGAGAGACCTTCTCATTCTCTACAACTACCTGAAAGGAGATAGTAGCAAGGTGGGGGTCAGTCTCTTTTCCCTAGTAACAAGAGATAGGATGAGAGAAAACGGCCTCAAGTTGTGCCAGGGGAGGTTTAGAGTGGATATTAGAAGAAACTACTTCACTGAAGGGGCTGTCAAACACTGGAGCAGGCTACCCAGAGAGGTGGGTGAATCACCATCCCTGAAGATGTTTAAAGAACACAGATGTGGTGCTTGGGAACATGGTTTAGCACTGGACTCAGAGTTAGGTTAATGGTTGGACGCAATCTTAAAGGCCTCTTCCAACAAGAAAAATTGTTGTTTTCATCTCAACATACAAATGAGAAACAGTGAGAGCTGCAGGAAGAAAGGGGGTGCATAAGTAGCAGATAAATTTACAGAGCTAGTATTTACAGAGCTAGTCTTTTAGAGAAGGGATGTCTTTATTAAAAAAGCCAGAATTATCTATTAAACCCCAGATTCTTTTTAAAGAAAATTTCTTTAGCAAGACACTGTGTTCTTTCCTTCTGAAAAGAGGTTAACTCCTTGAGAGCTTAAGTATTGCTAGAGCATGAGCACTGAATAGCAATAATAGCATCCAGGGAATGCAGGACATCTGTACTCAGTGCCCTGCAGTACTGTGCCTCATTAAGGAACGAGTTTGCAGTTCTGTCCAGCATGGTGCTATGCTGGCCAATGCAGAGGAACAGACTTGGATTGTGAGGTCACAGATTGCTGAAACAGGGGCTTCCCCACTTCTTTAGAAACAGGTATGTTGGTGGGACTTAAGAGAACGCAGCACTTTGTATACATGTTAGCATACTATAGAAAGAAACTGTTGCTGTGGATCTTAGTATACACCACTATTTCTGAACAAACTTGTATCACCAGATGTGGGAGTGTTCTGGAAGCTATCTGATAACAGAAAACTGGTCAGCCCACTTACTGGTCCTATAAGATGACAGGTTTGACAGATGCCCTCACTATAAAAGAAATCTCAGTGCTGCCCCATAACTGTATCAGCAGCTGCAGCTTTGAGAGCCCTAAAGTCAAAGAAACTCTCCAAGGAGACCTGCTCTCAGCCACTTGTATGCAGACTTGCAAGGAAAAGAAGCCACAGCTAGACAGTGGAAGGTGTTGGAAAATAGCAAGACAGACCACAAAAAGTCTCACAAGACTGAACCCCCAAAGCAGGGTTAACATTATTCATGTTCATATTCATCTGTCTGAAATGGACACTGTCTAAAACCTCAGCAACCCTTTCTAAAAAACTGCTTGGGGGAAAACTATGAAGAATGCAAGTCTCTCTCAGCCCATGGCAACAAGCCCAATGGAACTAGGCAGCAAAAGAAAGTGTGTAGATTACCCAATAGAGCCTGTTGTTTATGAAGAACAAATCACAGCAGGTTAAGTGCAGCATGGAAAGGGAATGGCATTTATGCAAAATACAGCTTAACAGCAAAAAGGAGAGAGCAAGTCTTGGGAACATAAACAGGTTTTAGTCATGTCCGATTTTGCACAACAGTATATGACCTCAGTTATACAATTAATCAAATTACTCATATCAAACATTCTTATGTTGTGAATAACTCCAATTTTATCTGCAGGCTTATATTACTGTGGGCTAAGTGCAGACAGCTTTTGTTATAGGAAGTAATATTCCTCACACAGTCTGAAATAAAGAAATAGCAATTCCAGAGTAATTAATCAGGTCTGCTTCCATTTACAGTCAACCCATCATGCCTGCAATACCACCACCCTCTTCTGTGCTGCAAATCCACACCACACTTAGGTGTGTAAGTAGTGCTAAAAAGGGATTTGGTAATATCTTTGCAACACACAAACTCCCAAAAATAAGGGAAGCAGCAGACATGGTACACAGCAACAGTTGCAAAAAAACCCAATGAATCGACAGGTGACTGCTCTTCTTGCAGTGCACAACTCATTATAACTGACTATGCCTAGGAAAACTGGCCAAACACACCTGAGTGGGTGGCAACACTTAGTCTAGATTTTACAGGCAATGAAAAAAGATTGCACAAGAGTTTAAGACACACAGGATGTCTCTCATGCAGGGTTTAAATGCAAGTAAACCCAAGATTTTTCTTCAGGCCCTCCTTTCATTTACCCTTGTTACCACATCTAATTGTGGGGTCTGAGAGCCAGCTGCCCAGCAGGGATGCAGAAGGAGGTGAGACAAGCACCACCTCCCCTCTGCAGCCACTGCCCCATGTAGCACATGCTGCCTATCACAGAACAAGAGTAGCTATGTTGTCTTCACCATCCTACAGACCCATCCAATTCGTGGTGGATCCAGCCCCAGAATTCACAGTTCTGTACTGCATGCAATGCCAGTAACAGGAAAGGGCAGATGTAAGGTCCTTTCAGAGGAACCAGCTCAGTGCTGCTTTCAGTGTTCACCCATACTGACTGCAATTTAGTTTATGATCAAGAGGATAATGAAGAAGAGCAACAATTAAATCTGGCTAAGACCAAGCAGGTTCTGTGAACCTAGAGTTACAAATGCAGCTCCCAAACACCTGCACTGCTCATGTTTTGCACTCCTGCAAAACCTTCAAGAATTTCCAACACTTAAACAAAACTAGATCATCTGGAGTCTGACAGCAAGGATGATGATGCAGGCTTGAACACCTACAAAAACAGAGACTCAGCTCAAGACTCAAAAGCAAGTCTTCCACATCTTTAGTGAGTGCTATAAGAATTAAGACATTTGTTATTCTAAATATATGCAAGTATCTTTGTTTCCTCTAATCAGATTTTTTTTTCTTCAATCCAAAATATTCCTCCAGTAACAGTTACACTGAAGGCAGGAAGCTGTTGAAAAAATTTCCCCAGCCAAATCTACACACAGAGTATGCCCTACTTATGCCCTTATGCATCTGATTAGATTCTTGTTGGGATGGGGATTCAAAGTTGAAGAGCATGGTGGGTATCTCCCCTAAAAACCTTATTGAAAGATGCTACTCTCTTCTGGACTTCCCAACTAGATTTTGGAGTTTGGATGGAGCAACTCTCTGGGTCCTGAAGCAGAATAAGCTAACAAGTTCAGAGCTGATTTCAGCAAGACTTCAGGGACTTCAATAACTGGTCTACACAGCTTTCCTGCAGACCAGAACCTGGGGGTACCAATTCTCTGCACAAGAGATGCAGCATCCAAAGAACCTCCACCAGATGAGATCTATTTATGAGTTGCTGGAATCAAAACCTGTTTAGACTGTTCACCAAAATTCTAATTTTTATACATAGACCAAAAGCAAAGTTTAATTAAATTTGGACAAGAAGCTAAAACAACTATTTGTCTCAAATGCAGGTTGAAACCAGTTAGATTCCTCAGACATTGTTTTTCATTCATAGCTTATGCAGGGACAATGACCTTAAATGCTGCAATATCAATTATTAAGCTGGTTCTTGAGGTATGTGGAATGTGAGGTATTTTTACAATCCAAGGAGTGATATGAATTTCAGTTAATTCCTGCTACAAAGGGATCAGAGACTTCCTTCATCCTGCCAGGTAAAACAATAGCATTTTAGTGTTCACAGATAGGACTGAACAGAGGAAAAAATGTAAAATACCTCTTGGCCACCAGCTGAAAATACACTATTTTTGACAGCAATTTCATGCTGCCCCTCCACTGGCAACTCAGACTGGCCAGAGAATGTGCAGAAAGGAGGCCCAGAAATTGCTCAGCGTTCCAGACACCAGCCCTAGCCTTCCAAGTAAACCTGCCTGAAATAAAGCTTTATCAACTGCTCTCAGTCCAGCTTATTAGGATAAAAATTTCACATGCACCCCCAACTGTACTCTCCAAGAGACTGATGGGACATCTGAAAGACACTGGGAAGTCAGTTTTCCTTTTTTATTTTAACTCTAAAGTTTAACACAGAACACGTAGTTGGCCCACTGTTAGGTTTTTATACTTATTCCCCTCCAGTGCCAACATAACCTGAGTAGCTCTGCACAAAATCAAATTTCAGCAACTGAGTGTTGTTCAACTGCTAAAAACTGCAGTCACCTTCTCTTACCCCCACTTTCCCATGACTGTCCACACTATACACAAATATGATGCTGCTCCAAAGTAGCACACAAAGTTGGCAGGATGGATAGAACTCTTCCCACTTCACCATTAAAGAACAAAAATGAAAACACTCCCACACACCAGATAATACAAGGGTAAGGCTGAGAGGAAGAATAAAAACTTTCTTGGTAGGTTATCACAAAAAAAAAATCTTTCTTCTCCTCTTCCCCTAGGCATCACAGTGTTTGAACCAACCCCAAAGCTTTGTCTTTCTCATCTTTTTGAAGCCAATATTGATTATATTTTGGAATTATTTTTTCACCTTCGAAAGACTTTGCAAACAATAGTGAATGAATCCTAAGATTTCTGACACACAACATTGCTGGAGGAGTACTAGAGGCAGGGAAGCTAAAGCAAAAAAAGGTTGTGATATACATGAAAAGTTGACAAAGGTCATTGGGATTGCAGGATTTTGCCTTTTAAGATGCATGCCAAACTGAGCAAACATACCCCTACTACCTGTTAGGGATCTGCACTTGAGTGATTTTTAACATCCAGTTCAGTTAGCACTGGGACACTACTTAATATGCCAGTGGTAACAGAACCATGCATCACTCTTTATTTCTATCCTACCTCAGCAAATTACTCTTCTTCTCAGAACCTCCTTCATAAGTGCTTTCTTTTTGCCCTAACTACAACTTCTCTAGAATTCAGTAGGACCTGTCCCAGTCCAGCTATTTCTGAAGGATGCTTAGTGACCAGAACTGACTATTCATTTTTCACAGATATTAAAGGTCAAGAAACCATAAATGTGCTCCTGCTATCCCTGCCTGGATAATTGCTTCTCAAGAGAAGCAGCATTACAAAACAGTCTGCAATTCCAGCACATCATTCAGTTCCAGCAAAAATTAAAAACCCACACAAGGCAGTCTTGTCACCTCTCTGCCAGACTCTCAAACCACAACAGGGCACAGAACAGGAAACCAAAGTCTGTCACCACCAAGTACCCTGCAGAGGGAAGAGGCTCAATAGACCACTCCTTTTTGCTGGGGTAGATGAAGTACAAGTAACAGCTACAGAAGCTTGGTCCACCCTGTTCTGTGTGAACCATGGCTCTCCTTGCAGCTCACCTTCAGGGAAAATTCACTTCCCCTACAACTTGTTTTTGTTTCTGCACTATGCTGGACATTGATTCCATTTGTTTCTGCATTTCATTTGCAACTGCATGTGCACCCATGCTGGTTACCATTGCTACATTGGAGGTGGATGGCATTCCATATGTATGTGTCTTTTAAGGTACAGTGACCAAATCAAAGCTTCCAATTAGTTAAACAAGTCCCTGCTTTCAACACTACCACCTGAGCAACTGCATGTGCACCCATGCTGGTTACCATCACTTGGCTCACCCCTTAACAGTGAGTCTCCTGCAGCCACTGGCAGCTTGGCTGAAGGAAACCAACAGAAGTTTTACCTGTGTGAATGATCCATCCTCATTGCATTCTGGGATGAAGACTGCTTCCTGGGGCTTCTTTGCCTGTTCCAGTGCTTGAGCTCTCTCTAACCGACACTTGCTTTGGCCCACATCTGCAAAGGGAAAAGCAAACCCCACTTAGATTGCAAATACCATTTGGCCTCTTCAAAAGCTACCAGATGCACCATGCAGCTTTGGGAGTAAGGAAAAATCCCAAACAAATACAGGGTATCAAGGACCATTACCTGCACATTAACAAGGCAGCTGTGGAGTTAGCATTCATGATCCCAAATACAAATATAAACCCAGACAACCAAACTACAAGCCAGCTAATGAGCCTAATGTCCTAGGCAACAGTCTTTATGGTCATCCAAGTCCTCTGGAAGGTTTTTCCAGCAAGTGCTGGAGCACAATGTCCAGGAAGTGAAAGGCCTTCCTGAGGGGAGTTCTGCTTATATTAACAGCCTGAGACTGGGTGGCTGAGCATAAGCCAAGTAATTCAGGCCCAGAAGTGAGCCATGTGGAAGAAAGGATGGCCCCAGCAAAGCTTCTTCTCTAAGCAACTCTCCTAGAAAGATGCTAAAATAACCAGCCACTTATCTGAACTTCCACCTTTATTATGTCAGATAAGGTATATCTGCCATTGCCTGCAGTTACCTGAAGCCCAGATTCTGCCTCTAGTCCCAGTGCTTACAGCCAGGTGTGCATTATACTTTCTCAGGTCAGTTACTTTGCTGCCAAGAAAAAAAGATTGCTCTGCAAGCAGAGCTTGAAGGGGTTAAGATCTCAGCTCTGCACTTATTTCAGATGGTGGCAGCATGTGGTATGAGTTTAACCCTTTCCAGGTCCAGGTCACTTACAGAGTGTAGACCCAGACAAGTCTAACACTGATGACTGATGAGTCAAAGAGGAGAGTTCTGCCCCTGCAGAGATAGAGATTGACTCAGTGTTTACACTTAAAAACATGTCTAACAGTACTGCTCTTCAGTCCAGAAAGAAGAAAAACAGCAAACATCTGTTGCCATGAAACTGAGAGAAACCAGCAGCTTCTTCCTTTTCCCATTAATCTACTGACTGAAAGATTTTCAGTGCAGAAATTGCAAAACCTGACCATCAGAATCTTTCAGCAGCATCAGAGTGATCAAGGTTGAATCCCCATTCTACCAGGTATGGAAAATACATGGGTTAACAGAAAAATTCCACTAGATCCCAGAAGATCCCATATTCCACTTCACAGATCTCATGAACTTCAACAGAATCAGTAACACTGGCACAGAAATTAGAAAGCCAATCTGGGTTCTCAGATCATATGAACTCCTATTGCATGGCAATAGAAGCCATTTCCATCTAAGCACATCTAGATGCAGAAACCAATGACAGTGCTGTAAATAGTTTCAAGAAAGACAGACCAAAGCTTTCAAGCCAAATACTTTATTTACACAACTGATGACTCAAGAGATTAAGTTTCCACTTTGCCAACAGTTTCATTTTAAACATATCACATGACTCCCCAAGAAGTATTTCACAAGCCTTCTAAAATTATGAAAATCAAACCCTTCTCTTTGGAAAAAGTCATTATTCATGACAATAGTACTCAGCATAGATGCCTGTAGCTTAGGCACTGGGTTACAAAGCTAGAGGGCCTGTGTCAACTCTGCCACTGACCCATTGAGTGACTACAGGCCTGTCACCTTACCTTCCTATGACCTTGTGTCCCTTCTGATCCTATGTCACTCATCTTCAGGCTGCAATTTGTTTGTGGGATGTTTGCTCAATACCCGTAGGACATGAAGCTTTGATCTCAGGTAGACTTGTTATAAGCTTATAAAGAGCAAGGCTATTACTCACAGAATGAGAAGACAGATAAATTTACACCAAAGTTAGTGACTTTTTTCTAATTAGCCATGATATAACCTATAAGCTAGAATTTTCCTTTTTTCCCTGCTGCTTGCCAAGGTGACTATATGATCAGGCCTTATTTGCACAGCTCCACTGGAGGACAGTCCTGACAGAAGTACTGACCATTCCAACACACACATTCTTTCAGCTGAAAAGGAAGCATTGGCAATGCTGTTAACTGGAACACTTAGCTGTCACCTGCAGATCTGCTCAAGCTTGAGAGTTCAATCTTGCTTCGCATGACATAGGACATCATTACAAAACCAGATGGTGTGGGGGCACCTTCTGCTTTATAGCTAGCTGTCTGACTAAAACCACTTTCAAGTTCTGCTTCACAGGAGATAAGTAGAAAAAAAATCAGAGATTATGCAGATGTGCCTTTGTAAGGAAAGAAAAGTTGTGAATTTCTCATTTGACAATCAAAGCATAGACTCACAAAAACAAATGTGTTATCTATTCTCTTCATCTGAGGATACTGGACTGCAGACAGGCATATCTGCTTCCTTTCCTGAACCTGAAACAGGAGCATAAAGCATTTTCACACAACATCTACTTCAGTGCTGGCACACTCAACTACACAACTGAAACTGGACGCTCAGCACATAGCTGGTAGGAACAAACATTGTGGTGTTCCCTGCAGTACAAATACAGGAGGAGCCCCAGCAGAAGGGAGATGTAACTCAGATCTGTCCAATTTGTCTAATGAGCAGACAAACGTGCACACAATCAAGCCCTGACTATAAGAAGATAATACACCCATGTTACTACTAAAGTGACTGTGTCCCTTCTGGCAATTCTAACAAGCCTTTATAAATTGAACTCTATTCTACCACCCAGTAGACCACACTGTGAAGCACACCGCAGCACTTAAGAGCTCATTGTTGTTGCAGCATCCTCTTTTGCAATTCAACCCTTGGCTCAAGTGATGTCTCTCCACCAACTGCAGTGCAGAGAAGACTTTCTCCTGTTCTTGAATACTCAGCCCAATTTACTTCTTCCATCCTCCCTTGTTGATTTCCAAAGGTCATGGCAGTCCTTTTACAGCCTTGACTTGGAACAACCACCTATATACTGACTGCTGGAGAGGTGTGTGCATACCCCTATCTTTTTTGTCTGTCATTTCACAGTTCAGTTCCAGTAAAAACAGTGCCTTTAATATCAACATTTACCAGTTTGTTTTTAAAAGGACTACCAATCCTTCTCTTCCCCACTCCACAGGCTGTATTTTTATAATGTTTGCATCAGCATGTGATTTCAGTGGAATGACTTCACCTTGTTATTTTTTGCTTTGTTAATTATAAAATGTAATGTTACATAAGTGCCAAGTATTAAAAAGTAGCTGCCAAATAGTTCACCTCAAATAAGATTCCTTACAAATTTTACTAAAGCCTGATGTTATTATATAGATTCATATATGCTATTCTGCATTTTAATTGTTTACCTGAGTGTTTCAGCACTTTCTTCCCTCTTAAAAATGTTCTCTGGAGTATCAAACACTAAGCTTCTAAAGCATAATGCCATTAGTGCATTCCAGTTTCACAGTCCAGACAGACTAAACAGAACTTTCTCCCTTCCATTTCTGCCTTACATAAGGTGAAAAACCAAAACAGGATTACTTTTTTGGAAAAGCAAAGCTGTTTAATAATTTGACTTTACATTTCTTCAAACTTTGGACAGATTTACTGCAGCTCAGAAAATTGCCTTTTAAAGAAAATTCATTCTCAAGCTGGTAGCTAGCAACTTGTAGACTCTGAACTAAATGTGGAATTCTTGACATCTGTGGCCTAATCTGCAGAATGCAGGTGCACATAATTTTGAATTTTGCAATGAAGTTGGCTAGTTACCATGCCTGATCTTATCCATGAACAGTTTATTCAAATGAGACCATATTCCTCATAATATATGGAGTGCACTTCTAATGTGTCCCAAGAACCCCAGTAGCTTCTCTTCAGAGGCCATTCTGACACCACACAACATCATCATAACAAGACCCAAGCCAAGCTAATAAGATAAAGTAAAAGATTTCCAGGGATCAACATAAGACTAGCAGGAAATTTGTACACTGCAACCACAAAAATCTAACTAGTTTTAATTCTATTTTGTTTTTATCAAAAGCTGAAAGGGCAAAAATTAATCCATGCAACTTTTAAACTAGTTCCATTAGGTAACTGTCTCATACAGACCAGGTCCTCAGGCATGAAGCAGTCCAGCTACACTCAAGTCAGCAGATTCATATCCATGTACTCCAGCCAACAATCTGTCTTTGCATAGAACAGGCAAAAACGAAACCTGAGCAAACTACAAAAAAGCTAATCTGTCCCACAGAGTGTCAATCATTATCCTGGAATCTCCAACTTCTTCCTTTCGTCCTGACAGGCTTTGCTCCTGGTATGATACTCACGTACCATTTCTACTCCAGAGCTCCCTAACTTGCTTGGAGCATATAAAAAATGAATGAATTTGTAAAGTGATTGGAAGTATAATTTCAGATTTTGCTGACAAATGTCCAGGAGGGATCCACTCTTTC